>NC_051863.1:177014168-177364168 GCF_015732765.1 Culex quinquefasciatus
AAATCGTGTTTGCCTTTCTTCTTTTGATAAACAACATATTTTCACGAATTTCGTTTCCCATTCAGCGTAAAGTTCTAAAATTAGATCGACGAGCGCGCGGGCGCGCACTCCCATCCAGAATCTGGATTCTTGAACTCACGGTACAAAGTTGTGTCTGCTGCTTCTGCACTTGTGCGTTGTGTTGTGGAGAAGTCATTCATAGAAAACCGCGGTGGGGGAGAGCGGTTATTTTTGGAATGGAAATTTTGACTTGTGAAGATGATGACGAGGATTTTTGTGTTAAATAAACGGAAAATGAAAACGCAAACACACACAAAGAGCGACATGTGGTGGGCAGCACGTGTTCGTGTGTGTGTGTGTGTGGAAGGCAACTCCTTAAATGGGCATGGAGCGTGAGCAAAAATTCGTTACGTTGGTCGAGGTTTTTTTGTTGTAATTCTTAGATTTTTTTAAAACCTCGGGTGGAAACTTGAATAGGAGAGCGAAAGCGAAATGCAGTGCGGATGAGTCAACAACGCTAGAGTAAAATGTTTAGCCAGATGGAATGTGGCGATTTTTTTTTGCGGTGGAATTTTGAACGATTCGTGAAATGGCAGCAATCAAGGGGAAGGATTTATTTTTGGCATGTGTTTGCATTTAGATTCGTGATTCATTAGATGTCATCAATCGTCAGGGTAGTAGAGGTGATGTTTCTTTTTTGTGAAAATGTATGCTGGAATGATGCTGTAAAATCGGAGATTTTATTTTAAGCATAAAAAATCGAAAATTATGTAGTTTCAAATGCTTTAATAAACCAAAAAAAGCTTATTTATAAGGTTATGATTGAATTTCTTTCTAAAATTTCATTAAATCTTATGAAATTGCAAATACTCACAAAAAAAGACAAATTTAAGAGCAATTCCAGCTCAAATCAGGATTTTTTCTGGTACTTTTGTACCAGAAGGTATTAAAAAGACCTTTCCAATGAGCCCAAAACATTGAAGATCTGATAACCCTATCAAAAGTTATTGACACTTAAGTGTTATTTATACACTTTTTGGAGGCCGGATCTCAGATATTTCAATGAAAATGATGTCCGGGTCCATCATGCGACCCATCGTTAGTTAGATAATCTAAAGACCTTTCAAATGAGCCTAAAACATCAAGGATCTGACAATCCTATCAAAAGTAATTGACACTTAAGTGTTATTTATACACTTTTTGGAGGCCGGATCTCAGATATTTCAGTAAAAATGATGTCCGGGTCCATCATGCGACCCATCGTTAGTTAGATAATCGAAAGACCTTTCAAATGAGCTTAAAACATCAAGGATCTGACAATCCTATCAAAAGTTATTGGCACTTAAGTGTTATTTATACACTTTTTGGAGGCCGGATCTCAGATATTTCAGTAAAAATGATGTCCGGGTCTATCATGTGACCCATCGTTAGTTAGATAATCGAAAGACCTTTCAAATGATCCTAAAACATCAAGGATCTGACAACCCTATTAAAAGTTATTGGCACTTAAATGTTATTTATACATTTTTTAGAGGTTTGATTTCAGATATTGTGATAAACATATTGTCTGAATCTTCCATGCGAACTATCGTTGGATAGGTTTTTTTTATCAGACCTTGCCGATGAGCCAGAAATATTGATGGTCTGCGAACCATATAAAAAGAAATGAGTAATAAAGTTGATTTGTTAAACATGTTAAGGGGGAATGTTGCTATTTTTACTGAATGTATTGACTTTATAAATATGAGGGAGGCACCAACCACCTAAAGGTGGATTAAGTAACGTTTTTATTTTTAAAACCGCTGTATTTTTCCAAGGATTGGACATAGGACAATGGTCAATATGGAGACTTTTATGTAAAATTGCCTGGCGAATCTATTCCCACTACCGGTTTTTTTAAATTTTGACGTTAAGACCATTTAAAAAAAAAAACAGTTTTAGTAAATGATTTTTATATTTTTTTAGAAGATACATACCATCCTGCATTTTTCGTCAGTCTTTTGGTTATATTTTAGGCTATTTCCTCAAAAATTTTGAACGAAAAAAAATCGTGACATCACCATTAAATTTAAGTTTTAGACTTAAACATCAAAAAATCTCATAGATGTGGCGTGTATTTTTGTTTCAGTGTATTTTTTTTCAGAAAGCCCGTCCAATTTCCTACAAGTTTGTCTTTGACCACTTTTTGATACTACGCAACGGCTTTAAGATACAGTAATTTTTAAATTACAAAATACAAAAATATTAAAATACCTTACGCCCTTCTCAAATGTTATTTTCGAGTACTATTGAATCCCGCCTTATCCACTGAGCTTCTATTGAGGTTTTGCAGCGCGACTGTGTTTCAAATGTAGGTGGCGCCAAAATGAGGTTACTTGCCAAAAATTGTATTCCTTTCTGCTACCCAGTAAAACAGCCAAAATCCAAGTCGAGCCAAATTAGTTCGCGTTTCCAAAAAAAGAGGTCGCATGGCTCAAATTATGACGCCTCCTAGCGGTGATGCACAGAACCCTCGGAAAACAGCTGAAATATTGCATTTCTGACGCAGCAGCGAGCTGTCAGATTTGGACTTAGCCAAATTTAAAATGTTTACATTTTCTCTACCGCGTGCAGGTTCGTTCGGTTTTTCGTGGAATCTGGAACACGGCGTGGACCATGTTCCGGTTCTTGGTACGTGTTGTGGTTTTTTAAATAAAAATCGGAAAAATAGCTGCCGGAAGAGTGCCGTGTGCGGACTGCGGTAGTGCCGTTTTTTTTTTTGCCGGATCGGGAAAAAGAGTTCTGGGCGCTCGAAAAGAAATGCCCGCTGCCGTGCGCTTCCGGGACAGCAGCAATCTGCGGGACAGGCGCAAAACCGGTACCGTTTCATTCCGGAACAGTCCGGTCATGGTCATGGTAGTGTGACCGACGGCGAAACCGATCGCCACACCTACCGCTGTAGCGGCCATCTGGGCCATCAGACCGAGCCCTGGCTGGGGGCGGCTATCAGTGGAAAACGGCAGCACTCGGTGGGACGTGCTGGATCATGGGCTGGGATGGTGGTGGGATCGCTTGGCGTGGGGGAAGACCGGCGGCGACCTGACGTGGTGGAGAACTGCGGCGGAGAAGCGGGCTGAACTTGCTCGCGCGATTTTGTGATATTGATTGATTGTGGGGGAGGTGGTGTGTTCTGGAATGGTGCGAATTGATAAAAGGAATAAAAAGCAATTCAGAGGAAGAAAAAGTGAACAAAAATTATACGAAGAAAACTCAAACTGGAACCAGAAGGTTCATATGATCACCGCGAGAAAAAGAAGAATCTTTGAGGCTGGCCGGGACAACCGGAAGGTGTTCGGGTAGGACTAACATGTCCTGGATATTTTCTTCCGCTTTAAATAACTGAGCAGCAGTTCAAGGAGACAAACGAGTTTGCCCTGAAGATGGAACACATAAGGTTAATATAACGGGTAAGTAGAATCAGACCATTTCTCGATTTCTTTTATTGCAAATGATAAGTGTCAAGTTTATAATGTTTCACATTAAATTAAATTTTAGTAAATTTTTGATGCAACAAATTAAAATGTTTAGGTTTTTAATGATTTGAAAGTATTCAAGTATTCGGAATATTTTGGGCATTTAATGTATTTTCAGAGATTTAAAAAATTCATACCATTTCGAATATTCGAAGTGTTTTAAGTTCTTCAAAATATTCTAATAAATTGGTGTAATCAAAAAATCAAAACATCCACACACATTCACGACCCCAAGGTCTTTTGTGGTCTTTATTGCAAGTTTCTGCTCGAGCTTAGGAGTCCGAAGGCTTGAATGGGGAGGTGGACCAAAACCTCTTTCTACTCCAAGGAACCTTCCACCCCAGGGTTCGAACTGACGACCTTTGGATTGCGAGTCCAACCGCCACCAGCGATTCCACCGGAGTAGGCTTGGTTTGGTGTGTTGTTTGTACTTATGGCATGGAGACGACTCCCACACCTGGAATAACTTAACGGCCTAACAACAACCGAGGCCGGGACCGACGTTTTACTTCCCCACCCGATGGAATGTTGGAGCAGATGGGAATCGAACCCATGATCATCTGCTTACAAAGCGGACAGCGTAACCATTCGGTTAAGCCTGCCGACGAAGTATTGATTAGATTCGAATAATTAAGCAATTCAAATATTTCCAAATTTATTAAGTATTTTAACTTTAATTCTTTCAAGTATTTAAAGCATTTCTGGTATTCAAAGTTTTATAAATACAATGATATCCTTTCTTTAACTCATTTCAAAATAATAAGTCTTGAAAGAATTTTATAGAATTTTATGTGTTCAAGTATTTTAAGTAAATTTTATATTTCCTGTGTTTTGAAAGTATCAAAGGAGTTTACAAAGGAATTAATTTTTTTTTTTAAGTATTTACATAAATTGCAATGATTCACGATGACGATATATTAATATCAAAAATTATAAATCAATTTCAAATTATGAAAATATATTAAGTAAATAAATTTGTTGAAAAATTCAAATGTATCAAGTATTTTAAATATAACAAACATAAGAGTACTAAGAGTGAGATTGGGTCAAACAGAAATGCAGAAATTTGTATGATTAAGTATTTTGGATATCTGGAGTTTTTTTTTAAAAAAAAAGGTCCAATAAATTTCCAGTTTCTGCTTTCTGGGTGTTTTAGAAACCGCCTTGAGTTAGGGGTATTAAAAAAAGCAAAAACTGAAAATTTGGTTTATTGGACCTTTTAAAAAACTCCAGATATCTAGTCATTAATCACAGTATTTTATTTATTTTAAGGATTTCAAGTTTTTTAAACATTCAAAGCAAATGTTGAGTTATTCAAATATTTAAATACTTTATAAATTTGAAATATTTGAATACTTTAAATACATGAAATTATTGTACTTCAGATATTTTAAATACATTAAGGCCGTTGCAAATATTTGAAATTTTTAGTCCCTTCAAATAGATTGCTTCGATTTTTCGTTCTATAATTTGATAACTCCCGCTCTCGACGGTCCCTTCAATATCGACAACGAGAGAGTCCACTGAACTTAAAATACATGACATGCTTAAAATTCTTCAAATACTTGAAAATCTTTTTAAAAAACTTGAAACACTTGAAATACGTAATGCACTTCAGCTACTTGATATACTTACAATACATAGAATAATTAGAATATTTTTATTTTTTTTAATACTTAAGTGAAGTGAAATACTTGAAATATTTTTAATACTTTGAATACTTTGGACACTTTAACTGAAAATTTTAATAATCAAAAAAATTGAATATATTTTAAATTGAAATATTTAACAAATACTTTGAATTTGAATACCTAAATACTTAAAAGCTTGAAAACTTAATAAACTTCAAATACTTAGAATGCTAAGTATACTTAAAATATTTGAAATTCTTTTTTAATATTTAATCAGATTTTCTTTTCCATGTACATTCATTCAGTTAAAATATTATTGAGTGTCCAACCACAATCATTGACTTTTCACCTCAATTTAAATTTGATATTCTTTATACAATTGAAATACTTGGTATACTTCGAACAATTGAAGTACATGACGAACATTAACTACTTGATATATTTGATGGAATATATGAAATTTTTTTAATACTTTGGATACTTTAATAATTAAAATTCTTGATATAAATAAAATACATGAAATCTTGATGTAATTCATATACTTTAAATACTTGAAGTTCTTTTAAAACATTAAATATTTAAAATATTGAAATACTTTGAACTCTTTAAGTACTTGAAATATTTTACGCACCTGCAATTACTGATTTTTTTGAAATACTTCAAATATTTTGAATTTCAATAATTGTTAAACTACTTTGAATCAACTTTGAACACTTTAATTCCTTTGAATACTTTGATTACTTGAACTCATTGAATACTTACAACACTTGAAATACTTCAAGTATTTGATATACTTAAAATACATAAAAGTGAAATCCTTGAAATTTGTTGAATACTTTCAATAGTCTTAGTCCTTTGAATACTAATACTTTTAATACTTTAAATTCTTGCCATACTGAAGTACTTTAAATAATGTAAATAATTAAAATATTTGATTACTTCAAATACATTGAGTACCTTGAATATTTGAAATAAATAACATACTTCTAATACTTGAAGTACTTTAAATACTTAAAATAATAAACTCTTGAAATACTTGATAAACTTCAAAAAACTTGAAATGCCTTCAATGCTTGAAATAAGTGAAACACTTTAAATACTTTGAATATTTTAAATTCTTTAGATATTTTAGTCCTTTGTATACTATGAATACTTTGATTATTGTAAATACTTTAAGCACTTTAAATACTTTAAATCACATTAAATCTTTAAGCACTTTAAGGGTGCACAGCAACGAAGGAAGTTGTTGTATTCTTATTCCAAAATTGTCAAACTTACGGACTCAATCCTGCAATAACGGAATTGTAAAATTAATCAAACTTTATTGTAAATTACTTTGTGGACAGTACTTTAGGGGATGAATACAAAAATATTTCAATAGTACCTGTAGTTTTTAAGATACTAAAATGTCTGTAACAAAAATCTGGGTGCAAAAACTCTGGTTGATGTGCACCGTTAAATACTTTAAATACTTTAATTACTGTAAATACTGTAAATACTTTAAATACTTTAAATACTTTAAAAAATACTTTAAATACTTTAAATACTTTAAATACTTTGCATACTTTAAATACTTTAAATACTTTAAAAACTTTAAATACTTTTAATACTTTTAATACTTTTAATAATTTTAATACTTTTAATACTTTTAATACTTTGAATACTTTAAATACTTTAAATACTTTAAATACTTTAAATACTTTAAATACTTTAAATACTTTAAATACTTTAAATACTTTCAATACTTTCAATACTTTAAATACTTTCAATACTTTCAATACTTTAAATACTTTAAATACTTTAAATACTTTAAATATTTTAAATACTTTAATTTAAATACTTGGAATACTTGAAATACTTGAAATACTTTGAATACTTTCAATAATTTTAATAATTTAAATACTTAAAATACTTTAAATATTTTAAATACTTTAATTTAAATACTTGGAATACTTGAAATACTTGAAATACTTTGAATCTAGAGTAAATTTTCAAAACAACCTTTGAGTCGTGGGTTTCCTATGCTGATAGGACCTTTTGAAAATTTAATCTAGAAATCCAGAGCATTTACATACTTTACATACTTTAAACACTTTAAATATTTTAAATACTTTTAATTCTTTAAATACTTTTAATATTAGTACATTAAATACTCTAAATAATCAAAACATTTGTAATATTTGCATGTTTGAAATACTTTGTTTTTAGTATTTGATGTACTTGATATTCTTCAAATACTAAAAACATAACTATAGTTTCGTTTTTTTTTCGTTTTTGGTTCCATATGCACAAAAATAGCTTATATTGAGGTTTTGCAGCGCGCCTGTGTTTCAAATGTAGGTGGCGCCAAAATGAGGTTACTTGTCAAAAATCGTATCCCTTTCTGCTGGATTCAAGATCAAAATCGCTTATTTCTCATGGTTCCCTGCATCAATCTTAATGAAACTGGTTGCAAAAGACGAGAAAATGTTTTTGCTTTAGAATAATGAACATCATTTTTTGGGCGCGCAAAAATTTGTGACCTTTTTCTTTAAAAAACATGTTTTGGAACACGAAAAAATGAGTTTCCCCGTATATATCAATAAAATAAACAGTATTATAGTTGATAACAGATGTGTTAACGTATGTTCAACAATTTTTATTGATTTTTGACAGACTTTCTTTCCAAATAGTCCAAATTACTATCTTTTTCTAAATTTACAGTTTTCTCATAGAAAAATCAAACAAATATTGGGAAGTTATACACCAAATTGTTGGAAATAATTTTTCTCATCCGAATCCGGCATAAGATTTATAAAAATGTTGTTGTCATAGGTTTACGCTATTTGTTCATAGGTGGCGACATGTGTCTTTTAGCTTTGCTGCAAATTTTCTATAGGCCTAGGATAACATGTCTACAAAGTTTTATTGAAATCGGAGAGGGTCGGGTACAAAAGTACCAGAAAAATTCCTGATTTGAGCTGGAATTGCTCTTAATATAACTTTTAAGTTTATTTAGAACTACTCTTGGATTGTTTTGAGGATTGCAAAAACTCCAAACAGTTATTTTCTTTTTTCACGTATAAATAATTAATCGGAGAAATTTTCCTATGTTTGGCAGGTTAAGCACTTGTTCTAACTCATCCAATTTACTGATTTTCAATATCTAAACAACTTGCTGTAAATGCTCCGGTGGAATCGCTGATGGCGGTTGGACTCGCAATACAAAGGTCGTTGGTTCGAAACCTGGGGTGGAAGGTTCCTTGGAGTAGAAAAAGGTTTGGGAGACCTCCCCATTCAACCTTTGAATGATGGCAGCGAGGCACGATGGAGTCAGATGAATTCCAACATTAGAAATAAAACACACACCAAAACTGATATAAACATCTCTTTTGATAGTTTGAACTCCTGATCATGGATCAAAGAAAGCAAAAATTATACAGTTTTTTTTTATAGAATCCCATTTTTTCGAATCACACCCAATTTACTATTAATAACTAAAACTTAATCGAAAAATCTATAAACTCTGTCACAACTTTAACAAACTCAATAACTATTTGTCTAACTGAACTAACTTTTTTGAATAAGTTTGTTGTTTAAAAGAGTGCATATCTCTTCCTATTTCAAAGTTTTAATTTTATATGCACCAGGCCGATATCCGAGGTTGGAGAATAATCCATGCAGATCAACTTATCGGCCGAAGATTTTGAGCAATCTTTACAACATAATTACCCTTTATTGTATAAAAAACATTATTTAAAAAAAGAAATAGTGAATCAATCAACCATTGGAAAAAAAATCAAAAAAGTTTCTCTCAAGCTTGAGAAATACAAATACAAACCAAAAACAAATGACAGCATCATTCAATCATAAAAAATGAATCAAAATTTAATGAAATGTAACTGAAGACGATTTTAAAGAATTTAATCAAGCCGGGACCGTGGTGTAGGGATAAGCGTGATTGCCTCTCACCCAGTCGGCCTGGGTTCGATCCCAGACGGTCCCGGTGGCATTTTTCGAGACGAGATTTGTCTGATCACGCCTTCCGTCGGAAGGGAAGTAAATGTTGGTCCCGGACTAACCTAAAAAAGGTTAGGTCGTTAGCTCAGTCCAGGTCAGGTGTAGGAGTCGTCTCCCTGGGTCCTGCCTCGGTGGAGTCGCTGGTAGGCAGTTGGACTAACAATCCAAAGGTCGTCAGTTCGAATCCCGGGGTGGATGGAAGCTAAGGTGTAAAAAGAGGTTTGCAATTGCCTCAACAATCAAAAAGCCTTCGAACACCTAGTTTCGAGTAGGAATCTCGCAATCGAGAACGCCAAGGCAATGCTGTAGAGCGAATAATTTGATTTGAATCAATCACCATAAACTGGTGAGAGATTCTTTGTTATTATTTATGTATGAAAAATACCCCGCGTTATCAGTGTCACAACAGTTAACGGTATTTTCAAAGCGTCATTTTAACACTCAATCAATAATTTTAAATAAATAGTTTCTAAGAAGGAAATAACTGTATTGTTTCCAAAGCAATTCCAACCAAATAAAACAAAAAATAGTTTCGCTTTGAACATGCAAACCACAATACTTTCCGCTACCCTGGAGTGGTGAGTAACGCAAGCACTGCTGCTAGTCACCACTCCATTCTGGCAGGGCGCTGCTGTTGTGCGCTCTCTAACCGTCAAATTGTGGACTAAACATGTTGTACCATGCAGAACCTTTTTTTACGAAGGAGAAAGCAAGTTTTCAAATAATTGTTGATTCACAACACGCAACAAATAAGCGTTTTAAATCAAACACTAGAACCAACTTATAATTCTTATTTTCTAATTTATTTTTCAAAATAATTCATTCAAGCGAAAAGGGAAATATTCGTTTCCAAAAAATCCTAACTTCACTCCATTTTAACCGATTCTAGCTGTCTTGGGTGCATTTAGATAAAATAAGTTTGTCCTTTAAAAAAAATAGTTTAGAGTTTCAAAAATCTAGCCTAACATTTGAAAAAGTCATATGAAAACATCATTGTGCCGTTTTAACAAAAATTTGAAATTAGTTTAATCCAGGGGTGACCAAAGTATGGCCCGCGGGCCAAATGTGGCCCACGAGGTAATTTTGTGTGACCCGCGGAACCATTTTGAACGATCGTGTAAAGTGAATTCTTGGCCAATCTTTATAATGATTTTATATTTTTTGCCTTCCTCACCTTACTGAGGAAAGGCTATAAAATCACTCGAAAAATGAACTTCTTAATTTGACCTCGTAGACCCACCTTCACGTATACCTATCGACTCAGAATCAAATTCTGAGCAAATGTCTGTGTGTGTGTGTGTGTGTGGGTGTGTGTGTAGGGATGTGGGTCTGTGCACCAAAAAATATGCACTCGATTATCTCAGCACTGGCTTAACCGATTTGGACCGTTTTGGTCTCATTCGATTCGTCTTGGGGTCCCATAAGTCCCTATTGAAAATTATGAAGTTTAGTAAAGTACTTCAAAAGTTATGCTAAAAAAACGATTTTGGCGTATGTCCGGAAGATTGTAAAAAGGATGGTTTTTGAAAGAAACCCTGTCATGTTATACATTTTCAGAAAGGTATTAAAAAGACCAAAACATTAAAGATCTGATAACCCTATCAAAAGTTATTAGCACTTAAGTGTTATTTATACACTTTTTGGAGGCCGGATCTCAGATATTTCAATGAAAATGATGTCCGGGTCCATCATGCGACACATCGTTAGTTAGATAATCGAAAGACCTTTCAAATGAGTCTAAAACATCAAGGATCTGACAACCCTATTAAAAGTTATTGGCACTTAAGTGTTATTTATACACTTTTTAGAGGTTTGATTTCAGATATTGTGATGTAAATATTGTCTGAATCTTCCATGCGAACTATCGTTGGATAGGTTTTTTTTATCAGACCTTGCCGATGAGCCAGAAATATTGATGGTCTGCGAACCATATCAAAAGAAATGAGTAATAAAGTTGATTTGTTAAACATGTTAAGGGGGAATGTTGCTATTTTTACTGAATGTATTGACTTTATGAATATATTATGAACCACCTAAAGGTGGATTAAGTAACGTTTTTAAAAATAGGTTTAGTATAAACTATTTTGGAGACAACTTTATTTTCTTTTTCATATTGAAGAAATAGTTTATCTTTGCTTTGATCCTGACTATACGATACAAATATTTTGTAGAAAAACTTCCAAATGAAAGTTTATATGTTATTAAAAATTGTATTTTTGTCAAAAAATAAATTCAGACATTTTTGGAAATGGGTTGTAGATCGTTCAAATTATACTAAAGTAGAAATTTGAAAAAATAGTTGAAATATAGGAATTCGATACTTCTCAAAAAATTTCAACGAAACATTTTTTCTACACTAAAATACCTAAAAACCTCGGGATTCAAAATCAAAACATATGGGTTATGAATCGAATTGACTACAAAAATTTATTCAAATTTTAATGAAACGGAGGAATAATTGTTAAAATCCGAATTGCAACGATTTGACATGAAAATTACGCAATTTTTCCAAGTATGAATTACCTCTGTATTTTTTAAACAATAACTAAATTTTAAGAAAATATGCAAAAAAAGGTTAAATACATTCTTTTTATTTTTCCCTTGACCTTTTCCAGCCCGTTGTATGTAAATTTATTACAAAAATATTTGCAGCATTCTTATTTGATTGCATTGTTTGTTTTGGCATGCAAATTGCAATGAAAAGTTAGTGATATTTTTGCATGATTTAAATTCTGTTGATTTTTTGTACAAAACTGTAGGAAAATGTCAAAAAACTTCAACTGATCAATGTATTTTCAGTCGTGTAGATTGTAATAATATATGGATAATTCACTACCAACTCACACGAAATCGGGAAAAGTTGCCCCGACCCCTCTTCGATTTGCGTGAAACTTTGTCCTAGGGAGTAACTTTTGTCCCTGATCACGAATCCGAGGTCCGATTTTTGATATCTCGTGACGGAGGGGCGGTACGACCCCTTCCATTTTTGAACATGCGAAAAAAGAGGTGTTTTTCAAAATTTGCAGCCTGAAACGGTGATGAGATAGAAATTAGATGTCAAAGGGACTTTTATGTAAAATTAGACGCTCGATTTGATGGCGTACCCAGAATTCCGAAAAAACGTATTTTTCATCGAAAAAAACACTAATTTTTTTTTTTAATTCTCCCAGTTTCCGTTACTCGACTGTAAAAAAATTTGGAGCATGTCATTTTATGGGAAATTTAATTTACTTTTCGAATCTACATTGACTCAGAAGGGTAATTTTTTCATTTAGAACAAAATTTTTCATTTTAAAATTTCGTGTTTTTTCTAAATTTGCAGGATTATTTTTTAGAGTGTAACAATGTTCTACAAAGTTGTAGAGCAGACAATTACAAAAAATTTGATATATAGACATAAGGGGTTTGCTTATAAACATCACGAGTTATCGCGATTTTACGAAAAAAGTTTTGAAAAAGTAACTTTTTGCGTTTCCCTTTGTTTCGTCGTCCGTGTCTCTCGCGGGTGACTATGAACGGCCATGATCGATGACGACCAACTTTTTCAAAACTTTTTTGTAGAACATTGTTACACTCTAAAATATAACCCTGCAAAGTTTGAAAAACACGAAATTTTTAAATGAAAATTTTTGTTCTAAATGAAAAAATTACCCTTCTGGGTCAATGTAGATTCGAAAAGTACATAAAATTTCCCATTAAATGACTTGCTCCAAAAATTTTTACAGTCGAGTATCGGAAAATGGGAGAATTTTTAAAACTTTTTTAGTGTTTTTTTCGATGAAAAATACGTTTTTTTCGGAATTCCGAGCACGCCATCAAATCGGGCACCTAATTTTACATAAAAGTCCCTTTAACACCAAATTTCTATCTCATCACCGTTTCAGGCTGCAAATTATTGAAAAACACCTCTTTTTCGCATGTTCAAAAATGAAAGGGGTCGTACCGCCCCTCTGTCACGAGATATCAAAAAACGGACCTCGGATTCGTGATCAGGGACAAAAGTTACCCCTTAGGACAAAGTTTCACGCAAACCGAAGAGGGGTCGGGGCAACTGCTGTGTGAGTTGGCAGAGAATTAACCATAAATAAACATTTTTTTACTGTTGGCTCGCAAGCTCATGTGAGGTGCAAATATTGCCCGCCATTCAAAAACTTTGAACACCCCTGGTTTAATCAGTTTCTTAGAGAAATTCTATATGTAATTCATATTAAAAAATGGGCGAAGTTCATCAACGTGATTCCAAGATATGATTTTTTGTTAATAAAATCTGAGTCTTTCACGCGCCACGCATTAAAAATGGCCCAAAACATAAATATGACGAAAACCGGAAAAAACACATTTTCTCACTAAGACTGCGATAACTCGAAAATTGCGATGACCTGTACGTTTTTAGTAACCAAAATTTATGTAACTGAAATACGCAACTTTTGGTACCACTGCAAATATTTTCCAAATTAGATTAGAAAGAGGAGGCGGAGAAAAAAAGAACATTGTTTTATTATTTTTTATAATTGACATTAATTTTCAAAAATCGAAATTTGATCACAAAAAATTTAAAGGGATGACGAATATTTAAAAAAGTAGGACAATGAAGTATTGATTTTAATTTATTTTTATTGATCAATATTTTATTGTAGCAATATATAAACTAATTAATTTATTATTAAGTAACTTATTAATTTTAAACTTTTTAGGACATTTAACAATTGAGCATAGAAGGAATTTATAAAACTGGAAAAAAGGATTTCAAACAAAAAATCATTCAAACATCATAAACCCACAATATTGATTCACAGTTGTTGTGGAGTAATTACAAAAACTTTTCTTACTAACTCAATCATTCATTATCTAAAGATCTGAGAAGAACTTGAAGTTAGAGTACATTAAAACTGTAATCAAAAAAAATATTAATCTAAACTTTGAGAATTCTAAGAAATTTTAAATCTAGGAATTTTCCTGCTTCTCCACTAAAGCTAAACAAATCATTTCATAAAACCAGCAATAAACCGTCAATATCATCCCACGATACTTCCCTCTCGCCAATTACACCCTCCACCGGCATTCTGATTGACCGAAACCGGAAAAATTGTCACGCCTCCCCGCGTTCGATCAATTTTCACTTGATTTCATCCCAAAAAATAAACACCCTCAACACTTATTCGGTGCGAAATTTCCCACCATCAGCCTCTCATTATTGTCACCTTTTGGCAGCAAATCACGTGTACTTTTCGGTCCTAATCCTGGCAGAACTTATTTCAAAGAGTTCCATTGTGGCGATGCCGCACACGTACGGGTTTCTGCGTGTGTGCGAAATGTGCTGGAAAAGCTACCTGGCCACAGGGAGATTGGTCCGGTCAGCAGCGAGGGTTAAGGTTGTCGACATTTTTACGGGGTTTTTAAACCAAAAAAAAAACTCTTGAAGGTTTGAGAAGGTGCAACGTTGAGCGTTCAAGAAACTTTGAAGTGGAGGTACTTCATGTTTAGTTTCGACATTTTGAACTAGGGATGTCAACTGTTTTGAAAATTCAAAAATGAATGGAAAAATTGTAACGTTTGAAACTTGTTCATAAGTCATTGAAATATTTTTGATTTAATAAATTGACCACCCCTAAACTCAACCTGAAGTGCGTATTCGTGTGTGAGACTGTTCAACCCATGAATGCCGACGTGATGTGCCAAGGTGTGCTGATTATGGGCACTTGAAGGTGTTGGCGGCTCGGTGACAAAATGCTGTCCTTTGTGTGTACATTTGCATTATGAAAGGATTTCGGTTGTTTTTCTTTCGTTTTTCTCACAACGTGTTTTTTCTCTTCCTCTTGCCCGGATCATGAGCTTTTTTCCTCGTTTCTGGCTGTGTTCAACAATTTCACCGCTAATGCTGTTATTGTGGTGAAAACAACACCTTCAAAAGGATGCGTAAGAGGCTTTTCGTCGGCTTGTTGCATGTTGCTGCTCGAAAGGTGTCCCATAGGGCTTGTCTTCTTTGAGGGCTGCTTCAGAGCATATAATTAACCGGTAATGGGCGGATTGTGTGGGTTTTTTTTTCTTGTGTGAACCTAACGAGTCCGGCTAATGAGGTTCGGTGGCGTTCTAGCGTGAAAATCTCTCGGACGAGGATGTGATAATGAAAATTCTTTTGGTTTGCACCTTATAATTGCGGGTTTCCCCAAAATTTGGTACCAACATCAACAAAAAAAAAGGTTAAACCACATCGATGATAAAAAAACTTTTTTATGATTATAAAAGTCGAATTGCATACAAATAAAAAAAAATGCGATGCTGCAAAATAATTATCTTGAATGCATTTGTTCTTCATTAATCAAAAAATCGTCATCAGGGATCAGGGAAACTGGCCCGATTCTTTAGGTAAAAAATATTTACTGCCAATTTTGAGCCAAACTGGTTAAGGTTTAAGCACAGACAAACAGACGTGAATCTGAGCTGATTTTTTCAAAAAATCCATCGTCCCCACAAGAAAATTCAAAATTGGGCTGCACACTAGCGCTATCTGCAGTCCTGTTGCGGAAACCTCATCTTTTCAATAAACCACCATAAGATTGTACCCTCTTCCCCTTATCTGATTAAGCGTGTACAAAAGAAAAATCTCTTTTGTTTGTTGTTTATGTAATGAAACATTGTTATGTTCGAGGTTAAGTTTTTTTAATCAGACAAATTATAGAGAAAAATGCTGCCAAAGTTCCACGCGATGGCGTCAAAAAATGTAAATTTGCTTGCTGCATCAGAAACATTGCATTGTGGTATCCTCTTTCGTACGGCGTTCCGCAGCAGATTCCACTCCGCGCTCCGGAACAGACATGAACCATCATTTGTACAGGGTGACACAGGCAGGGCAAAAGGCCTTGGCTAAAGTGAACAAGTACAGGAGGAGCTAGGAAAGAATACTTTTGTGTTTATTTTAAGCGGCGAAATTAACGGGAATCTCAATAGGAATATTTTGCTTTCGCAGTTGATAATGCAAAAAACAACAGCAATGCTGAGCCAAGGCTTCTCGGAACAGTTTCCGCAGATTAGATTGGCAACGTTCACGCTGATCAATCCTGTCAGGAAACGGTCCAAGATTTCAGAAGGTAAAGCTAGAACGACGTGAATTCAAAAATCTCCCAAATAACAGTTTTATCGAATTTGATCAATGCGATGTTCTTATGCAATTTTTCCTCTGTTTTTCACAAAAGCTCGTGCTTTTTGTTCCGCTGCAACAGCAATCAAGCTGCATAAACAAAAATATCCCGCGCTCACACACACAACCAATCAATTCAAGAAACGTAAAAGTGTACGATGGCGACATCATTCTCGATCGTGTCTCGTTGTGGTACTATGGCATCCATGTTTCTCGTCTGTTTGTCTGTGGTTTAAGGGTCGCTATAGACCATTGGAGCTGGTGAAACAAATCTTTTCATACAAAAACGTCTTCTTTAGATCTCTAAGATCTCGTCAGGGCTATCTGGAATCGTTTAACAGTCTTCGATAAAGCTGTTTATCATAAAATATTACATAAAAATCTCGAGCTTGACAATGATCCGACCCACTTAACGCCACCTTTTGGTGGAATTTTGGAATATTAGCATTTCGATTTTTCGATTGCTTTTTGCAAAATATTCCCTCAGATTTTTAAAGCAAATTTGCATTGGCCCGATTAAAAAATAAAAGATGATTGTGAAGTCATCCTCAACTATGTTGATGGATTTTTAAATTTCAATAAACTATTTTTAAATTAACAGCTTTCAACGTTGTAAGTAGACTTGTATGGACGAACAAAATGATGATAATTGTATGTTTTAGTCTTAGGGAAGAGTCTCAATTTTTAAAAACTGTAGAGAAAACTAAGAAAAATAAGGAAATTATATAAGTTGTATACATTGAAATAAGAATGACTTTTTTGTTTTATGAAAACATGAAAAAAAGTAACTTGCACTATAGAAATCCAATTTTGAACAAATACCCATCGATTGCTCAAGTTATGTTTCTTGGCCCATGATTAATTAAAAAAAGGACAGATCAGAAGCTTTTGTCGAATTACACAAAATTTACGTTAGTTTACGTTGAAATTTATTTCAAATTATAATAGTTTGAATCAATTTTAAAATTTTCAGATTAAATTTATATTTAACAAAATCTTAGAACGCTGAAAAATTCAAATTTCAATTATCTAATTTGCGGTCGATAATCTGATATCACTAAAAATGTAAGAATTTGGCTGAAATTAAGTAAACAAATCATTTTGATGTTATTCTACATTGGAAAAAAATCCAGTTTTGAATATTGTTAATTTTTAATCCCAAGATTTCTAGATAATATTTCTAAAGGACGAATTCAGCTTAGAAAAAGGTTTTGCTGTTTGGTTGAGTTAAAAAAGCTCAGAAATTATTTTTTAATTTTTAATTGTGTTTTGTGCTGTGCCTGTTGAAAAAATATAAAAAAATATTTTTCAGTCAAATACTTGTTTCATGTGGACCCTTAATTCTTCAACGAATGATGTCACGAAAACTGTTTATATGATAAGCAGCGGGGACGCGCTGTCTCATTTTTGCATGCTCATTTTCATTTCTTTTGTGTCGCTGTTTGTGTTCTTGGGTGCGTGGTTATCATACATAGGTGGAGGGATTTTATTAAATGATCATTATATTGCATTATTATAGAGCAATTCCAGCCAAAAACAGGAATTTTTTAGGTACTTTTTTCTCGACCCTCTCCGATTTCAATGAAACTTTGTAGACACGTTATCCTAGGCATATATAAGCCATTTTTGTGTATATGGAGCCAGTAACACTCGATAATGACATTTGAGAAGGGCGTACGTAATTTCAATATTTTTGTTTTTCGTAATTTAAATATTGCTGTATCTCGAAGCCGTTGCATCGTATCAAAAAGTGGTCAAAGACAAACTTGTAGGAAATTTGACGGGCTTTCCGAAAAAAATACACTGAAAGAAAAAAACACTCCACTTTTATGAGATTTTTTGATTTTAAAGTTTAAAAGTTAAATTTTACCCACGAAAAATTTTTGTGAAAATAGCCTAAGATGTTACAAAAGACTGACGAAAAATGCAGGATGGAGCAACTCACCTAAAAAAATACAAAAATCATTTACTGAAACTGTTTTTTTGAAAAGTGCTCTAAACGTCAAAATTTTCAAAAGCCGAATACGGGAATCGATTCTCCAGACAATTTTACATAAAAGTATTGACCATTGTCCTAAGTCCAATCTTGTGAAGTTACAGCGGGTTTAAAATTAAAATGTTGAAAAATAGGTTTTTGATTGTTTTTGGCAATTTCTATACGACGGACTGGATTTTTCAGTTTCGAAAATATTTTTACCGAAAAGCTCGTTCAATTTCCCATAAGTTTGTCTTTGACCACATTTCAATTTGATGTATGGGCTTACAGATATAAGCTAATTACATTGCTCATAACTAAAAACATAATATTTTTCAGTGTAGTAAAGTAACCTGGATAATAAATTAGCTTATATCTGTAAGCCCATACATCCAATTAAAATGTGGTCAAAGACAAACTTGTGGGAAATCGGACGAGCTTTTGGTAAAAATATTTTCGAAACCGAAAATTCAAGTCCGTCATATAGAAATTGCCAAAACCATCAAAAACCTATTTTTCAACATTTTTATTTTTAAAACCGCTGTAACTTTACAAGGATTGGACTTAGGACAATGGTCAATATGGAGACTTTATGTAAAATTGTCTGGAGAATCGATTCCCGTATTCGGTTTTTGAAAATTTTGACGTTTAGAGCACTTTTCAAAAAAACAGTTTCAGTAAATGATTTTTGTATTTTTTTAGGTGAGTTGCTCCATCCTGCATTTTTCGTCAGTCTTTTTGTAACATCTTAGGCTATTTTCACAAAAATTTTGAGCGAAAAAAAATCGTGGGCTCACCTTAAAATTTAACTTTTAAACTTTAAAATCAAAAAATCTCATAAAAGTGGAGTGTTTTTTTCTTTCAGTGTATTTTTTTCGGAAAGCCCGTCAAATTTCCTACAAGTTTGTCTTTGACCACTTTTTGATACGATGCAACGGCTTCGAGATACAGCAATATTTAAATTACGAAATACAAAAATATTGAAAACACGTACCCCCTTCTAAAATGTCATTATCGAGTGTTGCTGGCTCCATATACACAAAAATGGCTTATATATGCCTAGGATAACATGTCTACAAGGTTTCATTGAAATCGGAGAGGGTCGGGTACAACCGATTCCCTATTTGACATGGAATTGCTCTATAATTAATTAATTATATAACCACACTATATTATACACTAAACACATTATACAAAACACATATGAAACTGTAAACTGGAGCGTTTGGTGCGGTATGTCCACGCATCCTTCCTCCCCTGTAGATTCTGTGAAATGTGATCCGTTCTCAGAATCCTCTCTGCGGTAAACACAACGTAGTAGGGTTGGCCGCTTTTATTTTTGCAATACATTTTCGGGAGTTCTCGAATGTACTGTAATTATCAATAATGACAAGAAAAGTGCTTGGGACGTAATTTAATCACAACACTTTCCAGCATGCTTTCATTGAACTGGCTGCGTTTGTGTTAGATGAGATTAGAGCATGAGCATGAGAGACCACCCATGGTTGTCCTTCTCCGTTGCTGAACAAAACCGTAATATCCTTTCAGCACTACTGATCATAGGCTTCGACTATCAAGTGGTATTTCCCTTATCAACAGCATGTGTGAATGCGGTGAAAAGATAAAACACCATGATTTCCAGAACAAGATCAGTTGCGAATAGGTAACAATCATTGGCCACCAACGGCGCCCGCCATGTCAGTTTGTAGATCTCGATTAAGGGACGGGAATGTTAGTTAGCGCAGGTTGCTACTAGGGCAGCTGATTTACTCTGTGCTTACACCCCACAAGCGCCAGGAACCTGAAAACTTGTTAGTAGGATAGGGTGTTTGGTCAGGATTCATCATAGACGATGATGATGCGACCCAAAATCATAGTGTTTGTTGAAAGGTATTATATTTTATTCTCAAGGCAAACAATCGGTTGCTGCGGTTGAGACATTTCCCGTTTAACTTATCTAATCTAATCTAATCAGACCCTAGCGCAGCCAATCTTTCGAAGGGATCCTGGAGAGTGCCTTAGGTTAGATGACGCCACAACTCGCTCGGATGAGACATTTCCCGTTTAACTGTTGTTAAATTTTTAATGAAATGGTTTAATCTTAGACAGCCGGCTGTGGAAAGACAAAACCAAATAATATTTATTTATAAAATAAGGTGTTAAACGCAATGCTGCAATGATAGCGTAGTCTGGTTTTTAATTATATAATCATTTAGTTCATGAATTTGTTACGGAATAGACGCGACGAACTCAATCATCAAGTGCCTTCCGATCTTTTTTCTGTTAGCTAGATGAAAAACGAAACTAAACGAAACTATTGGCACTACGCCCCCCGGGGCATGGCCTTCCTCTAACGTGGGATTTCTGCTCCAGCGCCTCTGACGAGACAGGAGAAACCGGGACCGACGTTTTACTTCACCATCCGATAGAAGCTCAGTGGATAAGGCGGGAATCGAACCCGCGTCTCATAGCATCATCGGGATCGGCAGCCGAAGCCGCTACCCCTGCGCCACGAGAGCTAGATAAGGTATTGATTTTCGTTGCCTCTCGAGCTACGATGCTATGGAGAGGGCTTAACACACAAACAACCGACGTCGAGCCCTCCGAGCTACGGAGCTATAGAAAGGTCTTTTCAACACAAAAAAGACTCGCGCACCACACGACGTTCTTGATGAATCAAAATAATTTTGTTACGCAATAAACCTAACGAACTCGGATCGTTTTTATCGAAAACTATATCATAATACACGACAAAAATGCGAAACAAAAGGCACACACAAAAAAAAATCACTTTTCACTCCGAATATTTTTTTAACGACCACGCGCTCCTTTTGCCAATTATGCACTCCATTTGTGTTAGATGAGATTAGATTAGATTAAGCAATATCATATCATAAAAAATAGGATTTAACTAATTTTCATATCAATGTATGATTCTCTTTAAAATCATTAGTTAACAATTATTTGAAATGGCTCTTTGCGATTTTTTTATTCTCAAACTTCTTAATTACTGCTTAGGGAGCTTTTTCATAGATAAGTATTAATTTCGTTACCAAGTGTCAGCTTTGTTTTGTATTACGACAGATACTTTACTTTGAAGTACCAACTTACAAACAGTTGAGTGCTAATATATTTTCAACAAAATACTTCACTTATCTGTTAAAGCCTGAGTAAGTGGCCACAGTTTAATATTCAAAAGAAAGCTTAACATAAGTTGCAGATGTCCCAGTGAACCATTTATTTGTTATTGTTGGCAACAAGAACATCTTTCCTATGGGGAACTGCAAAATTTTCATTATTGATACTCGTTTGAGCTTCATCATCTGCTACCTTGTTGACACCACGTCGCGTTCAAGGACCCACTTAGTGCTATTGTTAGTTTTACAAACGTAAAACTTCAACGTCCACCAGACTGTGAAGAATTGTTACCTCGGCAAATAATAATGCGTTATCGTCCGACCCGTATACATGGTTGATCCGCTATAATTACTGTTTAAAAAGTTGCAATATTTTCTCAAGAGTATTTTACCTCTTTCATTTTTTTCCCGCCCGAGGGAACCAGTTAGAAGATAATTATATTTTTACCCAAAAATAAATTTGCCCTCGAGCTGCGCGAATTTCTATACCAAACATTGTTGCCACTCAAAACCAACCAGGGTTTGTTTGCCGACATATCGACAACAGAGTGAAGGAGCCGAGGTTCTTAGAGCACGATGGCTCCCCTGCTGAGACATTCACGAACGACGACGACGACGACAACGAAAACGGATCCCGAATATCCGAAGGAAACACACCCCTAACCTAATAACGGCCGGTGTGCGGTGTAAACACAGAAAGCTAAACCGAATTTAATTGTGAAAACAGAACGCACATCAGGCAGGCACTTGGAGTGTTTATGATCGGATCAGACAGCTCTAGCAGAGATTCAGGGACCGGGGGAACACAAGGAAATGTGTCGCATTATTTGGGATCAACGAAGGTTTGAGGGCAAGGGAGAAACAGCAATGATATAAGATTCGTGAATTTTGCTTAAAATTTCTTTAATTTAGGATGCACAGAAAAAAAGTGTAAATTCACACGGCACTGAAACCATGTTTCAAATGTAAACATGCTCAATGTAAATTTGAAACTCATTGTAAAAAGTTGAAAAGCATTTAAAGGACCTTCACATAAAATTAGATTCGTTGTAATTCACGAATCTCATGTAAATGGAACTTTGGCTTCCAGCAAATCATAAATTTGAAAAAATGAAAAGCATGTAATTGCATATTTGATGTAATATTTTCTAAATGTAAACAGTAAAAGCATTTAAATTTCAAAAAAATGTTTTGCGAATGACAGCTCAAAGCGCTGACAAAAACAAATCAGCTGAAAGTTGTTGAAGATTGGCGCAAGTGAAGTGGAGGTGTTTACTCATTCTGTGCCAGATTTTGCGTCGTTTGGGCAGCTTCTAATTACCCGGAGCTTTTGGGCAAACCAAGATGACTCTGGATAAGCTCGGGAAAGGTTCACCAAGGGTTGAGTGGCCCGAGTAGATGTTTTCGTATGTGTTCAAATGAAGTGGAAAGCGTCAACTCAGAGAAGCATTCAAGTTTTTTTTTGCTCAGAAGACATTTAAGAATAATGGCAGTTCATCCCGCTTACTTGTTTGGGCTTTCCGGTGGCATTGGACCTGATTTCAGTGGGGATCTTCTGCCGTGACGGCCTGAACTAGAGCAGCTTCCTTCTTCCCGGCTTCTTTATCTGTCGCAGAACAGATGAGGAGCTGATTTGACAGCATTGGCGAACTTGAAGGAATCTTTCTTCAAGTCCTCCGCGCTGGGTTGGACAGTAGACCGACAAGCACATCGGCAGGCACAATCGTCCCGAAATCCGGATTGAGAGAGCGGAACTGGTGGCATCTAGTCGGCTTCCTTCTGGCCATTCTGACTGCGGTGTTTTCATCAAAACATAAACGGTGGCCGGTGAAGCTGCTGCATCCGTAGTGACCGGAAAACCCGTTGTTTGCTCACCTTCTGGATCGTTGCTCTTCTACCTTCCGGATCAGATCTTCGTCTGGTACCTATCGGTAAGATTTTGCCTTTGTAATGGTAATCCGGACGATTTTGTGATAATACTTACGAAAGATTTCTTTGAAATGTTGAATAAATAACTTGAATTATCTAAAAAGCAACTCTTATTAAATTTGATTTTTCTTTTAAACTGACAGAACATTGTTGTGTCGGATTAGCTTACACGTCAATCTTTGATTACAGAATATTAAGTTCTTTGGAACTCCGACAACCAATTGGATTTTAATTTTGGGTAGGTATCAGATTATCCAAAAATGGGTTTAGAGTGTTTGGCAAGATTTTCAGACGTTATTTAATTTTGTTTCCTATGTACAAAGGACCTTTTGAAAAAGTAAGTAAGTGCAAAGTTTTTCGTTCGTCGTACATTTTCGTCTCACTCAGCTTTTCTACTTTTTCTGGACACTTTTGCAATCTGCCGCTCTTCAAACAGCATTTTCAGATACATCAACAATAGAGAGTAGCTTGCTCATTTTATCTATTCAGTACTTTAAATATTCAGTATAACTTTATGAAAGCTATAATTCATTATTAAAGTTCTGATATGCCGATACTAGTAATGGGCCGAGAAAGTGAACGCTATAAAGATTTTTTTTAAATCAACTATTCAATTTTATTCAAAAATAGTTATAACTTGAAAATGGTGCACATTATCAAAAGTATTTTTTGACATTTAGTCGAAATTCAAAAAGGGTTGGAAAATCTTCTAAATTGTAATTTTGATAGCACAAAAAAAACTCTAATTCACAAATTAGCAGTAATGTCAAAACTAATTCGTCAGTCAAACACTATTTACTTTGCATTAGTTTGCACTTGTCCATTAAAACGTATCAAAAACATTGAAAGGTGTGAAAGTTTTGAAAAATAATAAGTAAAAATGAAAATTTGATTAAAAATTTGCTAAAATATTTTCAAAATTTTCTTGGCTTTTACACTTGAACTATTTTCTTATCAAAAGAGGATTTTTTAAATTATCATGTTTGAAAAGCAATGGAGCACCCCATTCAAGGGGTAGAAATGACATTTCTCCCATAAGAAATGCATTGTAGAAAAAAGCAAAACCTGTTAGAATATTTTTTTATGAAAATCGTTTTCTTATGAATTTTCAGCATTGTTAACTTAGTAAAACAAACACTGAATCGAGTTTTTTTTAACGAGGCGTAACGTAATCTTACGAATGGCCCACTTGACGTTATCAATTAAATTAAAGCGTGCAAGCTTTGAGTCTAAAACAAAGTCAAACTGAATTTTATTATAACAACTTCAAACGCAACCTTTTTTCAAAGCCCAATAATAAACTGTCTTCTCGATTTACGATACTAAATGATTGAAACAAAATTTAAAACGACTCTTTTTTAATTTCAGGTTTCTTAAAAAATATTCCAAAATGTTGAGCTTATTTAAATGAAACATTTCATATTGGGTACCAGAAGCTAACGTAAAACGAAAAGGGATATTTAGCTAAAGAGCGTTCTTTTATTCCGTAACGCAAAATTTTGGATTCCCCCCCCCCCCTCCAACCCTGTAAACAAAATTTCCAATCATTTTTTTTGTAAAGCGCGTAACCCAGCTCACGCCACCTCCACCCAACTGCGTAACGTAATAAAATAACGCATTATAAGAAAGAGCTAAGAATCACTGCTCTAGAATTATATCTAGACTTTTTTTGATTAGGTTCTATGAACAAATGTAAACATTGAGTCACGGACGAACGGACATGACACCAGGAACAAACTTTCTGCAAATTTCTGAAGCAAACTATCACTTGCGCCATCTACATTCAAGTTGTCGAAGTAGCATCGCGCGATTACGCATGATTTCTCAAATTGACTTATGCAATAATTAAACAGTTATTTTGACATTAAGTTTGTCTTTAGGATTCTATATAATTTATTGTATTGTATTTTTAATGTAAATTCATACGGCCATTTAAAAAGTGTCCATGAATTTGTATCATCAGATGGCTTTGTTTAAGTTTTAAACCACGTGGCGCGAAGATTTTGACATAAGCGATCTCGCTTTGAAACCCCGTGTCATGTCCGTTCGTCCGTGATTGAGTGTAACCCGCTTACTCCGATGGACATTGACATAAGGTGTTAAAGTGATACACTCAATGTTTACATTTGTTTATAGGACCTTATCTAAAAAGATCTTTTCAAACACTCGTTAGTTAAAGTAAAGCACGACGGAATGGACGGAATACAGCTCTTATTAAATAAATCAAGAATTACTTTTTGTCACCTCTACCCAATTTTGATTAAACGCAACTCCGACAAACGCCAGAATCATTTTACAGTAGAGACCCTAATTTAGGGTCCCTATTTTACACGTCATTTAGTTTGATTGTCAAAGTGTTCAAAGTAAACAAAAACAAAATCCATCGATGTGATGACCGTGTTCGAAAGAAATCGGAAAACAGCTTTGTGCTCGGAAAATGGACTTGAAGATCCTGCAGGAAATACAACCTAGGCGCGGTAAGTTTTGCCAACTTCTGGGTGCGGCTAAGACCGTCAATTTGGACACCGTTACGTGAATGTTCTCTAACCCGGATGACGATCCACTAGCTTCCACAATCTGGATGGATGACTTTAAACTCTGTGTAACTACGTTACAGTGATCGAGTTTCTGCTGGAGCAAGGTCTCAGTTTTTTTTCTTTTGCGCAGCGATGGCGCTGAATTTGTGCACGAGGGTGTCTAGGATGTAGTTCTGCTGCAAAGCAACGCCACCCTGCCGGAAAAGCCGGACGCGTCCCCCCACAACGTCCTGCTAAAACGTGCTCGGTCGAAACACAAAGTCGCTGCATTCGATGGTAAGATGGTCGAAAAAATGCTTTATTTATAGCAACTAACCGCCTTTTATTTTAATACAGCAAACAACTAGCCCACGACGCCGACCTGACGATCCAGGAAGCTTAAACAAGTCTGGATCAAACTTCCATCGCGGTCATCAAAGCTATGGAGGATTCGCAAGCTACGACTAGTGATAACACTTGATCGCTGGGCATGAGGGGGTTTGATGGCGACCACGTGCTCTCCGACGACGGAACCCGTCACGCTGCCATCTGGTGCCTCCTTCGCGCAAGTGGTTTCAGTTCAGAAGGTGGGACGAATTATTAAACGACATCGAATTGAATTTTGGAGTTATTTTTGTGTTTTTTTCAGCTCCCTGTTAGCAGCTACCATAGTCCAGTACACTGTGTCAAGTGCTTCATAGGTCATCGGTGTCCACTTTTTCACTATTCTACAGTTACAACATTTGCTGGAGTGTGAGCATTTCATTGAAATCCACGACAAAATTTGGCTCATTTTACGCGATTTTAATCGACGGTGTACAATTCACTGCTGATTCGCTTAACCGTAAGTAATTCATGGTTTTAATCGCCCTAATCCCCTAATGAATTCCGTAGAGCTAAACTCACAGCTATTTTTTTATTTTCATATAATTTACTCCGTTGAATTTAAAATCCGATACTGCGTTTCAAGCTCTCTTCGCCCACTGTTTTGAAATCATTTACTTTTGTCGTTTCTAATCAATAATAAGTAACGTTTGATAGTAGTCAAATGCTTATATTGACTAGAATGGAAAACAAAATAATGACTTTTCAAACAATATTTGGCCATAAAAGCAATTGAAATTTACATCGGATTTGAAATTCAACGGAGTAAAAAAATTTTGCAGCTTCGGTAAATTTACATTATTTTCATCGGAAATTTACAAGTTTTCGAAGCTTTGTTTGTTCGGCACGTTTACGTCGGAAGGCATGTAAATTTCAGATGAAGTTGATGTAAATAAGCATCATTAATGACGTGCACTTTTGGTACATCATAAATGATGTAAATTTACCGGATTTTTTTTTTCTGTGTGGGAGAATTTTGATTTTTCAGTAATCAAGTTAAAAAAATTAAATCCATTTATAAAAAAATTATTCAAACTTCGTTAAAGTTTTAAAAAAAACTCAAGAGCCCATCCTTAACACAAATCTGTTTTTCAAAGAATTTAAATCTATTTATTATTACTAATTTATCAATAAAAAGTATTAGATTGGGGTCCTTCTCCGCTAACTCACACTGCAGTTGCCCCGACCCCTCTTTGATTTCCGTAAAACTTTGCTCTAAGGTCCATTTTTCGATAACTCGAAATAATTGGGTACGATACCTTTACTTTTTTCTGGACTTTTACTAAGACACGGTTTCACTGATTTCTAGCTTTATACAGTGAAGAGAATACAATTTGGTGACAAAGAAATTTTTGTGTAAAATTGGACGCCCGATTTAGTGCGTCCATCCCGGGAATTCCCGGGACAAAAATCCCGCGATTTTTCCAAAACCGGAAATTCCCGATTTTCGATTTCTTATAATTGAATTTAAAAAAAAGCTAATTTTGGCCCGGAAATATTTTTTTTCTGTAGAAATACATTAATATTTGAAAACATAATAATCGATGAGAATTTAAAACCATTAAAATTTGTATTCGGCATATATCAGCAATAATTTGGCTTATTAGTGAAAATTGTTAAATTTGAGTTTACAGATTCACAAAATTCCTAGTGTTTCAAATATTTTTTGTTTATCTCTCTATATTTTTAAAAGACTGGTTATTACATCTATGAATATAAATAATTTTATAAATTGGAAAAATATATTACACTATTTAGACTTTAGTCCCGGTTTTCCTCAGTTGGCCAAAGCAGAATAAAAAACAAAAAAAATATATTTTAAAATTGTGGGGTGCATGCATCTAGAAAATGCAAAAAAAAACTTATTACAGAAAATTTATTAAATCCACTTGAAAGATGATCACTCCTGTTTCATGAAGATATTTTATTATGAAACTGAGTAAGAGATGATTTTAGCACAAAATTTTGCCATGCGCAAAGCAAACTGTCAAACTTTGTAACATTTTTTTCTTAAAGGCTGGTATGCAGATCGGAAGGAAAGGGGTCAAGTATCAGCTTCACGAACAGCAGAACAAAGGAGAGGGAAAGATTTCTTGGGGCTTTTCTTCACCCTCTCTGGCCTGCTTTCGCTTCCGCTGCTGCCCATTTGATTTTTGTTTCTTGAACGGTTTCTTCCGAAATGCATACACCGCTCAAGATAGGATGGACCAAATTGGCTGAAATTGGGGAGAAGACTCACAAGACCTCCCGTGTACATGACGATGCCCGATTTTTGAATTTTGCATATTTGAAAAATGTAAGAATCAAAAGCTCTCTAGCTTTTATATGAAAAACATAAAAATATTTTTATCTTATTTAAAAATAAACTTTTTTGAATATCGGTCATCGTCAGCCACACGGCACCAGCTTAACGAGGCTTCACCAAAATTATGAGCCGATTTGGTCAAAGCAGTGTTGAGATATCGTGGCACCCATTTTTTTGAACTGCCAACTTCAAATTGAATGGATGAAAATATATATTTTAATGTCTTGAAAATAGATTTGAAAAAGTTTTAATGTGTTCTCACAGCAACTTCTGACATTTATGCCGATTTACATTTATGTAACCCCTTATGCTATTTAAAAGCTGTCGTATATGTTTAGATTGAAGTGTAGATTATCGCCAATTAATATAATTGAGCTGATTCTATGATTTTAAGCATGAAAACAAATCAAATTTAATGAAAATATAAATTTTATGAATGTTTAAAAAAACTCCCGAGATCCTGGGAATACCCGGGATCTCATAAATATTTTTTCCGTTTCCCGGGAAATTCTAACCCCGGGAAAATTGGACGCCATAGCCCGATTTAATGACGTTCTCAAAATGCCAAAAAACGTACAGAAACAAAAAGAAGTTACAAAAAGTTTCGAAATCTCTGCCATTTCCATTTCCAAATCGCTTTAAAGTAGTTGAGGGGTCATACTGAAGCTCAACAATCCAAAATAAGACATCGAAGAAAAATGTTTTCGTGATTCGATTATCCGAAGTTTCGATTATCTGAAGTGAATTTTGCCAAGGCTTTCGGATAATCGAGTCTGGACTGTACTTTCTTACTCAATATCAATGAAACTCCTCTGAAAAAATACAAAAAATGTGAAAAACGGGAATCGTTCTTTAAAAATATTTACGTATTTTGCTTTGTCCTAAGATTAATCCAGCGATTTTAAAAACAATGTTGAAAACAGTGATTTCAGCCGTTTTTTGGCCATTTCAATGTGTTCAATAACATTTCTTAAACCCCAATTTTTGGGAAAAATTTATTTCAAAAGAATTTCAACATTTTATTTATTTTTTATTTGTAAATTTCGGACATTTTTTTATCCAAAAATATGTTTATTAATTACAAGCATTTTACATACCTTTTGGTCAAGTGCTTGAATTAAAATTTAAAAAGCTTAATATACTTGGAAATAAAATTGCTGACTGAAAACTTCGTTTCATGGAATAATAAATTTTTGAATAAAATATAAAAAAAGCATTGGGTTATAGAAGTTTCAGCAAAAATTAAAAAAAAAACTTAATCATTGTTTTGGAAAATGTTTAACAAGTTTAAGGAGGCAAATAATTCATGCTTAAACTGTCATCACTGGTGGTACAAAGAGGCTGGCATATGTGCCCCTTGATCTGAAATTTGTTGTAGATTTGGCAAACACGTTACTCAATTTTCATCCATTAAATTTACCCCACCTCAATCTTAGTTTACACTTCAAATAAAATATAAATAAATATTTAATCAACTCATTTTTTTGCAATTTAAAGCAATATAATTAAATGGTAAAGAAAAACCGAAAGTATAAAAACCACACACAATTGGTAAACGAAAATGATTTCCAGATTAAAATTAAAAAGCTGAATGGAAACACAAAAACAGAGAGGTGAATCGTTGATTTCAAAAGACTTGTTGCAAACGGAGAAATTCAACTTTTAGCTTGGTTAAAAAGTAGAGTTGCTCACGATTACAGTATTATAGAAAATCCTACTGAGTATGAAGTTACGGCTAATTTATTGTTAAAAAACGAAATTTTGAGGTACAAATATATTGAAACATCCAGTTCAATTCTTATGCAAGAAATTGCAGTCCAAAGGGTAAATTTAGATCTGAAAATGCGGAAGTAATTTGGGCTTATTCTAGAAACTTAAAATTTTCGTTTACAGACGTGCCTCGGTTTAGCACCGCATATGGGGGATGCAAAACCGAGGCGTGCATAACCGAGGCACAGAGCTTATGGGATTTTGGCTATATGGGAGACATTGGCTTTAATCGTACGAAAAATCATGCAAACATCAAAAATTATAGTGTTTTGGAATCGGGATGATGTCAGCTATCCATTAAAATTATTATTTCATGAAAGTTTTCAAAAAAATACGTATTTTTCCTGTATTTCGAAAATGCATATTTTTTTCCTAAACAAACCAACAATATATTGTAATTGCAATATGGGTATCAAATGATCAGGGTTTTTTCATACATTTTGGATGTAACAATAACATTTTTCAAAATTTTCACAAAACTACGTATTTTCGAAAAAATACTCAAAATTTCAATTTTTACAATATGGGTATCAAACGATCGGAATTTTTTCATACATTTCGAATGTAATAACAACATTTTTAGAAAATACTAAAAATTTTCACAAAACTACGGATTTTCGAAAAAATATTCAAAATTTCCATTTTTACAATATGGTTATCAAACGATCGGAATTTTTTCATACATTTCAAATGTAATAACAACATTTTTAGAAAATACTCAAAATTTTCACAAAACTACGTATTTTAAAAAAAATACTCAAACTTCAATTTTTACAATATGGGTATCAAACGATCGGGATTTTTTCATACATTTCGAATGTAATAACAACATTTTTAGAAAATACTCAAAATTTTCACAAAACTACGAATTTTTGAAAAAAAAGTACTCAAAATTTCCGGTTTTACAATGTGGGTATCAAACAATCGGGATTTTTTCATACATTTCGAATGTAATAACAACATTTTTAGAAAATACTAAAAAATTTCACAAAACTACGTATTTTCGAAAAAATACATAAAATTTCCGTTGACGATACAAAGAAACAATTAATGAAAAAATCTCAACCATGTTATACTCATATTGTAAAAAACTGAAATTTGGGGTATTTTTTTAAAAAACGTAGTTTTGGGAAAATTTGGATATTTTCACAAATTTGTGTTAAAACTTTTGAAATGTATAAAAAAATCCCGAACATGTGATACCTCTTGTGAAAACTGGAAATTTTGAGTATTTTTTTTTTCAAAAATATGTAGTTTTGTGAAAACTTTGAGTATTTTAATTTTTTTACTTTCGAAATGTATGAAAAAATCCCGATTGTTTGATACCCATATTGCAAATATTGAAATTTCGGGTATTTTTTTTTTTTGAAAATACGTAGTTTTGTAAAAATTTTGAGTATTTTCTAAAAATGTTGTTATTACATTCGAAATGTATGAAAAAATCCCGATTGTTTGATACCCATATTGTAAATATTGAAATTTTTAGTTTTTTTTTTTTTTGTTGAAAATACGTAGTTTTGTGAAAATTATGAGTATTTAAAAAAAATGCTGTTATTAAATTGTAAATTGTATGAAAAAAACCAAGATCGTTTGATACCCACATTGTAAAAACGAAAATTTTGAGTACTTTTTTTCAAAAATTCGTAGTTTTGTGAAAATTTTGAGTATTTTCTTAAAATGTTGTTAATACATTCGAAATGTATAAAAAAATCCCGATCGTTTGATACCCATATTGTAAAAATAAAAATTTTGAGTATTTTTTCGAAAATACGTAGTTTTGTGATAATTTTCAGTATTTTCTAAAAATGTTGCTATTACATTCGAAATGTATGAAAAAATCTCGATCGTTTGATACCCATATTGTAAAAATTTAAATTTTGAGTATTTTTTTCGAAAATACGTAGTTTTGTGAAAGTTTTGAGTATTTTCTAAAAATGTTATTGTTACATCCAAAATGTATAAAAAAACCTGATCATTTGATACCCATATTGCAATATCAATATATTTTTGGTTTCTTTAGAGAAAAAATATGCATTTTCAAAATACAGGAAAAATACGTAATTTTGTAAAAATTTTCATGAAATTATAATTTTAATGGATAGCTGATATCATCCCGATTCCAAAACACTATAATTTTTGATGTTTGCATGAATATTCATAGAATTATAGCCAATGTCTCCCATATAGCCAAAATCCCATAAGCTCTGTGCTTCAGTTAAGCACTGGGCCGTGCTTAACCGAGGCAGCTGAACGGTGCAAAACCGGGGCAGTGCAAAACCGAGGCGTGCAAAACCGAGGCATGACTGTAAATTGTTCCTAACGATTATAAAATTCGAAAATATTCTGATTTTTTCATGCAATTTTGTCATTTTTCAATCTAAATTTTTTCAAATTTAGATTTTCTAAAACACCTTAATTTTCAACCAAGCCAAAAGTTGCTCCTCTCCTTTTCAGCAACCTTTCCGAAGATGCTGAGTCCCGAAACTGCACAACTTTTGGGAAAATCCCATTTTTACTTAATTTTGCAATTTGTCTTGAATTTCATTGGTATCACTTATTTCATAGTAACAAACTGCTTAATGGTTAGTAAAAAAAAGAAAAGAGTACACACAACTGAATAATAAAAAAAAATATTACAAAATAGAAGATAGCTAGACAACATTTTCTTGCCCTAGCAGCCACTCTCCTGCAAAGGTAAGTCTTCCTCCAAAATGAGTCATTTTGCGTTTTATTTGCTCACAAGATCAGTCCCTTTCTGGTGAAACGCTATTCCAGCGCGTAATCCAGCCAGAACCCTTGAGAAATCGAGAGGAGAGGAAGCAAACTTGTCACCCGCGCAGCAGGGGCTCTCTCCCGTGTAATATTGCGATAATTACGGTTGATTAATTTCAATCGAAAACAGTGTGCGCGTTCGAACCGTGATTAGCAGGCTTATTAGGTTGGGAGGTGGAAGAAAACGGTTTTCTGAAAAGTTGGGAATTAAATCTCCAAGACATTTTCCGTAGCAAAAAAAAAAGAAGGAACAGGAAATCATTTATACGAAGAAAGTAATAATTTTACGGCTGCTGAACGGGACATTTGGAGCGTTTGAATGAGCTCAGGAAGTTTTGCGGATATTTCTTTTTTTTTGCAACAATTTCTTCTTTTCAAATAAGTTTCATTTCTGTTTCAGATGGTCCGACTCCGCCCCGGTCCCCGGCGAGGGTATCAATATCTTGGGCGACACGGGCAATTGGCAGCAATCGTCTCGATAAAACCCAAACGATTAGTCGGACGGGACTGCAAACAAGCGTATCACATTTCCCTGGTTTTAAATAAGGTTGTGCGTAATTGGGCCGAAGGTGTGTAACGTGAGCTGTCGCCGTGACCCTGGCGAATTTGAGGGACACTTCTTTGGCGACGGAACCACAAGCTGTTGATGACGATAATTTGATTTTTGAGATGCAGTCGGTAGTAACCATTTGAAAAGAAACATCTTGAATATAATTTGAAAACTTATTTTTTTTTCATAAGCTTCTCCAAAATGTTGCCTCCCAACAGCTTCTAGTCTTAGTCGAAAGCAAACTTTTAAATTGATACGCGCGGGAAAAAACAGCATTTCTGCAATTGAAACCAGAGTGGCGGGCGGCATACTTCAATCAAATGACCAATCTTCGTTTGTTGGACCGCTTTGGTGATGGGCCAGGTGAGATAACGCACGCGTACCTGTTGCCCGCAGTCATGCAGATCAAGTCCGGTCCAGATGTGGTGTGGTTTGTCGGGGGTGTTACAATGGCGCGATGGCTTTTTTGTCGGCGGCGGCCAAAAGACCTTCAATAAGGGTCCAATAAATCACATTAATAATAAAACACCGGTTAGAAATCAGATAATCCAGAGATATGGAAATCGGTGGTTATGATTTAGTCGAAACGTGTACACACGTGTGGGTAAATAATGAAATTAATATACATTATCACGCAGTGATAAGCAGTTACCGGGGAAAAAGAGGAAAACTGTTGATAACATTAGCTTTGTTGTGTTTTGATCCAACACTGGATCAATGAAAATGAATGGAACTACGACCTGCAATAAAATATGGATAATTAAATGGCAGATGGCTAAATTCCCATAAAGTTGAAGGCGTTTTGTTTTAGTTGGTGATCGTAAATTGTGCAATTTGAGTTGAATCAATAAAAATACAAAAACATTTGAACTGAAATTTAAAATTTAATGGTTTAAATTTGAAAGTTTACTATTTGTCCTGGTTTAAATCATTAATTATCTGTTTTTAATATTTTATATTTTGATTAAACTTTCTTATCATAAATTACATCTCTTTTAATTGTCAAGTGGTCGGATAAAATTCTCTTCATCCTTGATGTGCATTCCGTTGATTATTAGCTATCCACATTTTTGATAAATTTTCAAATCATTTAGCATTTTGAAATAATAAATACATTTAGGTAAAATATGATCTAATTTATTCTTATCGTACAGAATATGGGAAAAGAAACTGTAGGGATGGATGGGACGAATTTTACAGCTGTTTTAGGTATGTTACTGCACAATATTTGGATATTTTTATTAGTTTCCAAAAGAACAGACACAGAACATCAAAAGTAGTGCATCATTTTCCAAATTTAGCTATCAAGAGCTCTAAAAATTGCTATCCCTATTTAAACTGTATTGCTTATTCGCCCAAGTTGAAGGTATAGTAAAAATACAAAAAAAAAAATATGACTCAATCAGTTTTAAATAAAAAATATTGTTGAACCATCCATAAATGGAAATCTGGATTCATTTGTATTTTGTTTCTTGCTTGGCTTTTAGAAAGGGCGAAATATAATTTTGGCAATTTTCAAAAGTAAGGGATGATTTTTTCAATTTCAATTCTTCGAAATGCTTTATATCAGCAACTATTTGTCTGATTTTCAAAACCAAGCCTGAAAATTGAATGAAAATTAGTTTAATATAAAGCAATCCAAGCTCAAAACAGATATTTTTCAAATACTGTTTTCACTCAACCTTTTTATTAATATTATTATTATTGTTTATTCATGTAATGTAAGACACAGTCTTATAAAATATTACATCTTGATTTAGTATGATAAATTCACAGCTTCGTAACCTTAACACTAATACTATTTATATGTTTATTTGACTCATATCTCTATCTTTTCTTTATGTATATAGGACATTTTTTTATAAAACTCTAGTATGAGCCGATTTGATAATTTTGGTCGATTTGGTCGTTTTGGCCATTATTGTCGATTTTGTCATTTGTTACGATTTGATCATTTTTGTCGATATGATAACATTGGTCGATTTAATCATTTTGACCATTTTGGTCGTTTTGGTGAAATTGATAATTTTTGCCATTTTTGTCAATTTAGCCATTTTGGTCTTTTCAGTCCTTTTGGCCTTATTGGTCGATTTTGTAGTTTTGGTCGATTTGGCCTAAGAATCGATAAATTAATTTTGGTTGATTTTAAAATTTTGGTGGGTTTAGTCATTATGGTCGATTTGATAATTTCTGTCGATTCGGTAATTTTGGCCATTTTTTGGTAATTTTGGTCGATTTGGTCATTTTTTTGTCGATTTAGTAATTTTTGTCGATTTGGTAATTTAGATCGATTTGGTCATTTTGGTCGTTTTGGCCATTTTTGTCGATTTGGTCATTTTCATCAATTTGGTCATTTTAATCGTTTTGGCCGTTTTTGCATTTTTTGTCAATTTTGTCATTTTGATCATTTCGGTCGTTTAGGCCTTTTTGGTTCAACTGGTAATTTTGGTTGGTTTGGTTATTTTAGTCGAATTGGTCACTTTGGTCGACTGCCATTTGGTCGAGTTGACAATTTTTGACGTTTTGACCATTTTTGACGATTTGATCATTTTTATAATTTCGGTCGTTTTGGTCTTTTGGTTCAATGGGTATTTTTTGTCGTTTCGGCCATTTTGGTCGTTTTGGCCATTTTTATCGATTTGGCTATTTTAGTCGTTTTGGCCATTTTGGTCGATATTATAATTTTGGTCTATGAAGTAATTTAAGTCGATTTTAAATTTTTTGTTGGTTTAGTCATTTTGGTCCATTTGATAATTTCGATCGATTCGTTAATTTTGGCAATCTTTGTCAATTTGGTCGATTTTGATCATTTTGGTCGATTTTGTCATTTTGATCGTTTTGGTCGTTTTAGCCGTTTTTGAATTTTTTGTCGATTTGGTCATACTGACCATTTTGGTTCAACAAGTAATTTTAGCCTTTTTGGTCGATTTTTTGTCGATTTAGTAGTTTTGGTTGAATTGGTAATTTTTTGCGAATTGGAAATTTTAATCGATTTGGTCATTTTAGTCGTTTTGGCCACTTTGGCCGTTTTGGTCATTTTTGTCAATTTGGTCATTTTGACCATTTATGTAATTTTGGTCATTTTGATCCTTTTGGTCGTTTTGGTCGTTTTGGCCGTTTTTGAATTTTTTGTCGATTTTGTCATTTTGACCATTTTGGTCGTTTTGACCTTTTTGATTCAACTGGTAATTTTGGCCTTTTGTCGATTTGATAATTTTGGTTGATTTGGTCATTTTGGTCGATTGAGTTGTTTTGGCCATTTGGTCGAGTTGACAATAATTGACGTTTTGGCCATTTTTGTCGTTTTGGTCTTTTGGTTCAATTGATAATTTTTGTCGTTTTGGCCATTTTAATCGATAAAGTCATTTTTGTTGTTTTGGCCATTTTGGTCAATTTTATAATTTCAGTCAACAAAGTAATTTAAATCGTTTTTTTGTTTAATCATTTTGGTCAATTTGATAATTTCAATCAATTCGGTTATTTTGGCCATATTTGTCAATAGGATAATTTTGGGTGATTTCAGTCGTTTTGGCCATTTTTGTCGATTTGGTCATTTTAGTCGTTTTGGCCATTTTTGTTGGTTTGGTAATTTCAGTATATCCGGTAATTTTGGTTATATTTGTCAATTTGGTAATTTTGAACGATTTGGTATTTTTGTCAATTTTGTTATTTTTACCATTTTGGTCATTTTGGTTATTTTGATCATTTTGGTTTTAGCCGTTTTTGATTTTTTTGTTGATTTGGCCATTTTGGTCGTTTTGGCCTTTTTGGTCGATTTAGTATTTTTGGTTGATTTTGTAATTTTTTGTCGAATTGGTAATTTTTATCGAATTGGTAATTTTAGTCGTTTAGGCCATTTTGGTCGATTTGGCCATTTTTGTCAATTTGGTCATTTTGACCATTTTAGTCATTTTGGTCGTTTTAACCGTTTTTACATTTTTGGTCGATTTTGTCATTTTGGCCGTTTTGGTGGTTTTGACTTTTTGGTTCAAATGGTTATTTTGGATTTTTTGTCGATTTGGTAATTCTGGTTGATTTGGTAATTTTAGTCGAATTGGTCATTTTTGTCGATTGAGTCGTTTTGGCGATTTGGTCGAGATGACAATATTTGACGTTTTGGCCATTTTTGTCGATTTTGTCATTTTAATAATTTCGGTCGTTTTGGTCTTTTCGTACAATCGGTAATTTTTGTCGTTTTGGTCTTTTTGGTCGAATTGATCATTTTTGTTGATTTCGAATATTAGGTTTATTTGGTAAATTGATAAATTATGTTGGTCATTTTTGCATTTTTTTTCGATTTGGTATTTTAGGTCGATTTGGTCATTTAAATCGGTTTAGTAACTTTGGTCGACTTGATGATTTTTTGTCGTTTTGAAGTTCTGTAGAAGCAGCGATGCGCGGGGTTGAATTTTTATGTTTTCTTTTGTTCTTAAAAAAAACTTTAAACCTTAAACACACTATGCCATTGGTCGACCGTATACCTTCCCAAAAACTGTCCAGCTATAGCGAAACTTACTTGGGGATACCGCGGAGATTTTCCCTTATCCCCTTAAAAAGTGGAGCATCAACACATTTTGTCTTCCAAATCACTTCCCTTTTCCCTGGTGCGTCGAAAACTTTTCGAAACTTCGTTGAGGACCTTTAGTTTGAAATTTGTTGCTAAACCATGATTTTTATAGCACTAGTTATATTTTTCTAGATAAGACCCGTGCTGATGAAAACCACCCATCTGTTCATCAGTGTCTTGCGAACCTTCGTGGTGAACGGACACTAGAGCTGCGGTATTTTTTACTACCTAAGCTCAGAGTTATTTCAAAACAAAATTCACAGTCTTTTTAAAGACTACCTGAGTTATTTTCCAAAATTCTAAACAGTCTTTTCAAGACTAACACCACCTGAAATTTTGTTGTATTTTACAAACGAAGCCATCTTTTTAAGAGAACTTTGCTTGCAAAATGCGTCAAAACAAAGGTAAACGCAAATCTTCTGAAGATTTTGTCGTTACGTCGGTGAAGCGTTTGAACGCTAAACCGGCTAACGGAAACAGAAAAAGAAAACAGCCTCTTCTGAGGTCTGATTCTGAATGTGAGGTCAATCCTCCAATTCCATTGACAAACAGTTTTGGTGTTTTATCCGAAACTGATGACAAGGAACCTTCTCCTCGTACTGAGCCTTTTGCCGTCGAGAAACGAGTAAAGGCTCCGCCAATTGTTGTGACTTCCGTCTCCGATTTGGCCAGCTTTCGAACGCAACTGAAGAATTGCAAGGAAACTTGCAATTTGAAGGTTTCGTTCCAGCTTGGTCGAAGAGGAGAATTTCGCTTGTTGACGGAATCTTTACAAGATCACCAAACTTTTGTTGGTTATTTGAAAAACCACAAACACAATTTCTACACGTATGAGACCAAGAATGCTCGGCCATTCAAGGCGGTCTTGAAAGGTCTCTCCAACGACTTGTCGGTGGATGAGATCAAAAATGAACTTAAGGTGTTGCTTGGCTTTGCCCCATCCCAAGTAATACCAATGAGCATGAGCATGAGCATGAGCATGAGCATGGTTGACTGCCAATGAGCTGCTACTCCGTTATTGACAGATCAGCTGAAGTTAAACAATGAATCAAAAATGATCAGTGGGAGCCAACCATCCGTTCACTGTTTAACCTCTGAAGATCCCTACTTTATTAATCAATACCGGCGCCCTCCCAAGAAGCCTGCAGTTCAACGAAAGGGAGGAATGTTAGTCCGATAGTTGAAGTTGCAGACTCATCAAGCACACAGTTTTTCGCTATATACTTGTTGATACCGCTTGAGACCGTTGAATCCACAGCATCTCCTTCAAGCATCACGTGATTATTATTTTTTGGGTTAGTAGGATAAGGTATTGGCTTTTCGATGCCTCCCGAGCTACGATGCTATGGGGAGGACTTTCATAACAGACCCGTCGGCGAGCCTTCCGAGCAACGATGCTATGGGAAGGTCTTTTGGTTAACACACAAAGTCACTCACACACAATTATTTCACTCCACTATTAATTAATTCAAAATGTCAGTGCGTCTTTCGATCATTATATAGAAATGGCTTTTTCACCATTAAAAATAAAACCTTATTCAAAACATTATACACAATTTACCCGACGCCGTGCCTTCCGATCAACGATGATATAGGAAGGGCTTTGAAAATCACAAAACAATTAATTAAGATCTCAAAAAAAAAATCACAACAAAACACCAATTACTCAACGAAAATTACGCTCAAGACACAAATAATTCAGTAAGTCATGCTATTATTCGATCACCACAATCACTCACCCCTAACGTACAGCGACACAAAATCACACACAAAAAATAACCTGCATAATCACGATTTCGCGTCCCCACTTCCAGCGCACCAATGATGCTATTATTCGATTACCACAATCACTCATCCGATACGAACAGCGACACAAAAGCACACAAAAAAATAACCTGCATAATCACGATTTCGCGTCCCCACTTCCAGCGCACCAATGATGCTATTATTCGATTACCACAATCACTCATCCCATACGAACAGCGACACAAAAGCACACCAAAAAATTAACCTGAATAATCACGACTTCGCGTCCCCACTTCCAGCGCACCAATGATGCTCTTATTCGATTAGCACAATCACTCATCCGATACGAACAGCGACACAAAAGCACACAAAAAATAACCTGCATAATCACGATTTCGCGTCCCCACTTCCAGCGCACCAATGATGCTATTATTCGATTAGCACAATCACTCATCCGATACGAACAGCGACACAAAAGCACACAAAAAATAACCTGCATAATCACGATTTCGCGTCCCCACTTCCAGCGCACCAATGATGCTCTTATTCGATTAGCACAATCACTCATCCGATACGAACAGCGACACAAAAGCACACAAAAAAATAACCTGCATAATCACGATTTCGCGTCCCCACTTCCAGCGCACCAATGATGCTATTATTCGATTAGCACAATCACTCATCCCATACGAACAGCGACACAAAAGCACACCAAAAAATTAACCTGAATAATCACGACTTCGCGTCCCCACTTCCAGCGCACCAATGATGCTATTATTCGATTAGCACAATCACTCATCCGATACGAACAGCGACACAAAAGCACACAAAAAAATAACCTGCATAATCACGATTTCGCGTCCCCACTTCCAGCGCACCAATGATGCTATTATTCGATTACCACAATCACTCATCCCATACGAACAGCGACACAAAAGCACACCAAAAAATTAACCTGAATAATCACGACTTCGCGTCCCCACTTCCAGCGCACCAATGATGCTCTTATTCGATTAGCACAATCACTCATCCGATACGAACAGCGACACAAAAGCACACAAAAAATAACCTGCATAATCACGACTTCGCGTCCCCACTTCCAGCGCACCAATGATGCTATTATTCGATTAGCACAATCACTCATCCCATACGAACAGCGACACAAAAGCACACCAAAAAATTAACCTGAATAATCACGACTTCGCGTCCCCACTTCCAGCGCACCAATGATGCTCTTATTCGATTAGCACAATCACTCATCCGATACGAACAGCGACACAAAAGCACACAAAAAATAACCTGCATAATCACGATTTCGCGTCCCCACTTCCAGCGCACCAATGATGCTATTATTCGATTAGCACAATCACTCATCCGATACGAACAGCGACACAAAAGCACAGCGCACCAATGATGCTCTTATTCGATTAGCACAATCACTCATCCGATACGAACAGCGACACAAAAGCACACAAAAAATAACCTGCATAATCACGATTTCGCGTCCCCACTTCCAGCGCACCAATGATGCTATTATTCGATTAGCACAATCACTCATCCGATACGAACAGCGACACAAAAGCACACAAAAAATAACCTGCATAATCACGATTTCGCGTCCCCACTTCCAGCGCACCAATGATGCTATTATTCGATTAGCACAATCACTCATCCGATACGAACAGCGACACAAAAGCACACCAAAAATTAACCTGAATAATCACGACTTCGCGTCCCCACTTCCAGCGCACCAATGATGCTCTTATTCGATTAGCACAATCACTCATCCGATACGAACAGCGACACAAAAGCACACAAAAATAACCTGCATAATCACGATTTCGCGTCCCCACTTCCAGCGCACCAATGATGCTATTATTCGATTAGCACAATCACTCATCCGATACGAACAGCGACACAAAAGCACACAAAAAATAACCTGCATAATCACGATTTCGCGTCCCCACTTCCAGCGCACCAATGATGCTATTATTCGATTAGCACAATCACTCATCCGATACGAACAGCGACACAAAAGCACACAAAAAAATAAACTGCATAATCACGATTTCGCGTCCCCACTTCCAGCGCACCAATGATGCTATTATTCGATTAGCACAATCACTCATCCGATACGAACAGCGACACAAAAGCACACAAAAAATAACCTGCATAATCACGATTTCGCGTCCCCACTTCCAGCGCACCAATGATGCTCTTATTCGATTAGCACAATCACTCATCCGATACGAACAGCGACACAAAAGCACACAAAAAATAACCTGCATAATCACGACTTCGCGTCCCCACTTCCAGCGCACCAATGATGCTATTATTCGATTAGCACAATCACTCATCCGATACGAACAGCGACACAAAAGCACACAAAAAAATAACCTGCATAATCACGATTTCGCGTCCCCACTTCCAGCGCACCAATGATGCTATTATTCGATTACCACAATCACTCATCCCATACGAACAGCGACACAAAAGCACACCAAAAAATTAACCTGAATAATCACGACTTCGCGTCCCCACTTCCAGCGCACCAATGATGCTATTATTCGATTAGCACAATCACTCATCCCATACGAACAGCGACACAAAAGCACACCAAAAAATTAACCTGAATAATCACGACTTCGCGTCCCCACTTCCAGCGCACCAATGATGCTCTTATTCGATTAGCACAATCACTCATCCGATACGAACAGCGACACAAAAGCACACAAAAAATAACCTGCATAATCACGATTTCGTGTCCCCACTTCCAGCGCACCAATGATGCTATTATTCGATTAGCACAATCACTCATCCGATACGAACAGCGACACAAAAGCACACAAAAAAATAACCTGCATAATCACGATTTCGCGTCCCCACTTCCAGCGCACCAATGATGCTATTATTCGATTACCACAATCACTCATCCCATACGAACAGCGACACAAAAGCACACCAAAAAATTAACCTGAATAATCACGACTTCGCGTCCCCACTTCCAGCGCACCAATGATGCTATTATTCGATTAGCACAATCACTCATCCCATACGAACAGCGACACAAAAGCACACCAAAAAATTAACCTGAATAATCACGACTTCGCGTCCCCACTTCCAGCGCACCAATGATGCTATTATTCGATTAGCACAATCACTCATCCGATACGAACAGCGACACAAAAGCACACAAAAAATAACCTGCATAATCACGATTTCGCGTCCCCACTTCCAGCGCACCAATGATGCTATTATTCGATTAGCACAATCACTCATCCGATACGAACAGCGACACAAAAGCACACAAAAAAATAACCTGCATAATCACGATTTCGCGTCCCCACTTCCAGCGCACCAATGATGCTATTATTCGATTAGCACAATCACTCATCCGATACGAACAGCGACACAAAAGCACACAAAAAAATAACCTGCATAATCACGATTTCGCGTCCCCACTTCCAGCGCACCAATGATGCTCTTATTCGATTAGCACAATCACTCATCCGATACGAACAGCGACACAAAAGCACACAAAAAATAACCTGCATAATCACGATTTCGCGTCCCCACTTCCAGCGCACCAATGATGCTATTATTCGATTAGCACAATCACTCATCCCATACGAACAGCGACACAAAAGCACACCAAAAAATTAACCTGAATAATCACGACTTCGCGTCCCCACTTCCAGCGCACCAATGATGCTCTTATTCGATTAGCACAATCACTCATCCGATACGAACAGCGACACAAAAGCACACATAAAATAACCTGCATAATCACGATTTCGTGTCCCCACTTCCAGCGCACCAATGATGCTATTATTCGATTAGCACAATCACTCATCCGATACGAACAGCGACACAAAAGCACACAAAAAAATAACCTGCATAATCACGATTTCGCGTCCCCACTTCCAGCGCACCAATGATGCTATTATTCGATTACCACAATCACTCATCCCATACGAACAGCGACACAAAAGCACACCAAAAAATTAACCTGAATAATCACGACTTCGCGTCCCCACTTCCAGCGCACCAATCCCAACCATCGCGTTACGACAAATGGATAAAAAATCAGACAGTCATAACGCAAACAAACAGTTTATGAATGGAATGAAACCACACACAAAAAAAAAGACAGAAACTACTCCCCAAACAACAACAAAAGCTGCCTCCCCTCTGGAATGAAGCGATTAATTTTGTAGCCCAACAGAGTCAAACCGAACCCAAAAAAAAAAAAAAACAGCAAACAAGCACTGACGCCCCAGTGGGTAAACTTTAGTTAGTCCCAAAGCTACCCTTGTTGTAACACGACGACGCAAATGGTGGGTGTTGGGTGCGATTGTGGTTTTTTGCACCCCAACAGGGGACAAAAAAATCGTGAACACAAGCGCACACACAAAAACAGAGAATTTATGCTTTTCGCCCACCTACTGGGGTGGGTGGGCGTTGCTGTCTTTGCCCCATCCCAAGTAATACCAATGAAGAAAAACTCAAACGGGAATATTTCTCGCTTTGGTTTGACTTCACAATTTTATCTGATTCATTTCAACAGAAATGAAATCAACAATTTGAAACTTTTGGACAAAGTTCAGTTTTTGTTCCATGTACGGGTAAAGTGGGAGCATTTTAAGAAACATGGCGGCAATGGCCAGAATCTGACCCAGTGCCGGCGTTGCCAGGCATTCGGTCACGGTACTGATCATTGCGCCATGGTTCCAAAATGCATGGTTTGCGGGGATTCTTCTCACGACAAGGACAATTGTCCCGTGAAAGAAGTCACCCAATTTAAATGTGCAAATTGTGGTGGAAATCACAAATCAAATTTTGGGATTGCCCCATCAGAAAAAGGTTTTGGATTCTCGTGCTAAGCATCAGCCGAAATCCAAACCGAAATTTTCTCAAAGTCAGGTTGTACCTGCATCTTTAAATCAAACGTTCGTGCTGTCTCACTCGAACAATTCTAGAAATACCCCTACCGTGGAAAAGTTAGGTAACAACAATGGCATTTCTTATGCTAACGTCGTTTCGGGTTCGGGATCATCCACGAATTTTAAATCCTCTACCAATCTTTCTGAAATTGGGCAGGTACCTCAAATCTCATTTGAAAATTTTTCTGCTGGCAACGCTTTGGGATCTTCTGATCTCGGCGATGTTACGTTTGAAAAAATGACTTTTTTGCAAAACTCACTGTTTGGTTTGATTCAAACAATGAGTAATGCTACATCCATGATGGAAGCAATCCAGATTGGATTAAAATTTGCGAATGATGTTGTTCTTACCCTGAAGTTTAATCATGGATCTAAGTAATTCCATCAATATTATGAATTTTAATGCTCGCTCTTTAAAAGCGAAAGAAAATGAATTTTTCAACTTTTACGAGTTCATAACGTGCATGTTGCTGTTATAACCGAAACATTTTTAAAAACTGGCACTTATTTGAAAAGTGATCCAGATTATAAAGTTATAACTAATAACCGAATGAATCGAAATGGCGGTGGAGTTGCAATAGTTATCCACCGTAGTATGACTTATAGCACTTTACGTGACTTTAAGTTAAAAGTTATTGAAAGTTTGGGCATTGAACTTGAAACTTCTTTTGGGAAAATTATGATTGCAGCTGCATATTTGCCTTTCCAGTGCACTGGGGAAAATAAAAATTATTTCAAAGGGGATTTGAATAAACTTACTCGGCATAGATCTCGATTTTTGATTATCGGTGATTTTAATGCCAAACACCAATCTTGGAATAATTCTAAAGTAAATTCCAATGGTAAAATTCTATTCAGATATTGCACTTCTAGTCTTTATTCGGTTTTATACCCGAATGGGCCAACTTGCTTTTCTTCTGTTAGAAATCCATCAACAATTGATTTGGTTTTGACAAATCAAAGTCAGTATTGTGGTCCTTTAGTGACTCATGCTGATTTTGATTCTGATCATCTTCCAGTAACTTTTTCACTTTCTCATGAAGCAGTTACCAGACCCAATAGTTCTGTGTTTAATTACCACAAAGCTAATTGGGACAGGTATCAGCATCATATTGAGAATAATTTAAATCATGATTTTGTTTTAGAAACCAAAGCTGATATTGATTCAGCCTTGGAATCTTTAACTAATGCAATTTTGGATGCTAGGAATATTGCTATTCCTAAAGTCCAAGTCAAATTTGATTCTCCCATTATTGATGACGATCTTCAGCTTCTGATTCGTCTGAAAAATGTTCGCCGAAGACAGTATCAACGTTTTCGTGATCCTGCTCTGAAGCGAATTCAAAAAGATTTGCAAAAGGTTATTGACCACAGATTCACTCTCCTGCGAAATGAAAAGTTCGCAAGAGATGTCGAACAAATTAAACCTTATTCCAAACCTTTTTGGAAACTTTCAAAGGTTCTTAAGAAACCTCAAAAACCCATCCCTTCTTTAAAAGATGGTGATAAGCTCAAAAACTTGCTCAGCAGTTTGAGAGTGCTCATAATTTCAACTTGAATGTTTTGAGTCCTATTGAAAATCAAATTTCAATAGAATTTCAGAATATTGTTGAACAAGAATTTTCATCAGATGAAGTTTTTAATACGGATCTGAATGAAATAAAAACTATTATCAAAAAAATTAAAAATATGAAAGCCCCTGGTGAGGATGGCATTTTTACATTTTAATTAAAAATTACCAGAAGCAACTTTAAGTAGCTTGGTCAAAATTTTCAACAAATGTTTTGATTTGGCATATTTTCCCAGTAGTTGGAAAAATGCCAAAGTAATTCCGATTTTGAAACCGGATAAAATCCTGCTGAAGCCTCAAGCTATCGGCCCATTAGTTTGCTTTCATCTATTAGTAAATTATTCGAAAGAATAATTCTTAATAGAATGATGACGCACATTAATGAAAATTCAATTTTCGCTGATGAGCAGTTTGGATTTCGCCTTGGGCATTCAACTACTCATCAGTTGTTGAGAGTTTCAAATTTAATTCGAAGCAACAAATCTGAGGGCTATTCTACTGGCGCTGCTCTTCTAGACATAGAAAAAGCATTTGACAGTGTTTGGCATAAAGGTTTGATTGCGAAATTGAAAAGGTTTAATTTTCCGATTTATATCGTGAAAATTATTCAAAATTATTTGACGGATCGTACTCTGCAGGTATGTTATCAGAATAACAAATCTGATCAACTACCTGTACGTGCTGGCGTCCCTCAAGGAAGCATTTTGGGTCCAATTTTATACAATATTTTTACTTCTGACTTGCCTGATTTGCCCCCAGGATGTCAGAAATCACTTTTTGCTGATGATACAAGCATCTCCGCCAAAGGTAGAAGCCTTCGTGTCATCACAAGAAGATTACAAAAGCTTGGATATTTTCAATTCTTATTTGAAAGAATGGAAAATTACTCCAAATGCTGCAAAACTCAACTTATTATTTTCTCTCACAAACCAAGGGCTGATTTTCTTAAACCAAAAAGTCATCACATTATAAAGATGAATGAGGTAAATTTAAAGTGGGAGGATCAAGTGAAATATCTTGGACTTGGTTTTGACAAAAACCTTACTTACAAGGATCACATTGAAAGTATCCAGGTTAAATGTAACAAATATATTAAATGTTTGTATCCACTTATAAACAGGAATTCTAGACTTTGTCTCAAGAATAAACTGTTAATTTATAAACAAATTTTCAGGCCTGCCATGCTTTATGCTGTGCCGATCTGGACAAGCTGTTGCTTAACCAGGAAGAAAAAACTTCAGAGGATTCAGAACAAAATTCTGAAAATGATTCTGAAACTTCCTCCCTGGTTCAGCACCAGTGAACTTCATCAATTAGCCGAAGTTGACACTTTGGATGTTATGTCCAATAAGATAATTGATGCATTTCGACAAAAATCATTGCAGTCTTCAGCTGCATTGATCCGCTCTTTATATAGTTTATAAGTTAGTTTTAAGGTATCCCTTTTCCCTTTTGTGCATGTAGGACCTCCTACATTTGAAATCACTGAATAGCGAAAGCTACAATATTTCATGAATAAATGAAAGTTGCTAGTATTTAAAATTGAGGTGAAAAGTCATCGTTTGTGATTGGACACTCAATAATATTTTAACTGAATGAATGTACATGGAAAAGACGGTATAACAAAAACAAAAAAAATATGACTCAATCAGTTTTAAATAAAAAATATTGTTGAACCATCCATAAATGGAAATCTTCAATAGATCTAAGCATTTGTCTTAACTAGAAATTGGATTCATTTGTATTTTATTTCTTGCTTGGCTTTTAGAAAGGGCGAAAAATAATTTCGGCAATTTTTAAAAGTAAGGGAAGATTTTTTTCAATTTCAATTCTTCGAAATGCTTTATATCAGCAACTATTTGTCTGATTTTTCTGTCGGTTCGGTAATTTTGGCCATTTTTGTCAATTTGGTAATTTTGGTCATTTTGGTAATTTTGATCGTTTTAGATCGTTCTGTCGATTCGGTAATTTTGGCCATTTTTGTCAATTTGGTAATTTTGGTCGATTTGGTCATTTTGGTAATTTTGGTAATTTTGATCGTTTTAGCCGTTTTTGATTTTTTTGTCGATTTGGATGTCATATGTCATATTGACCGGGACCGTGGTGTAGGGGTAAGCGTGATTGCCTCTCACCCAGTCGGCCTGGGTTCGATCCCAGACGGTCCCGGTGACATTTTTCGAGACGAGATTTGTCTGATCACGCCTTCCGTCGGACGGGAAGTAAATGTTGGCCCCGGACTAACCTAAAAAGGTTAGGTCGTTAGCTCACTCCAGGTGTAGGAGTCGTCTCCCTGGGTCCTGCCTCGGTGGAGTCGCTGGTAGGCAGTTGGACTAATAATCCAAAGGTCGTCAGTTCGAATCCCGGGGTGGATGGAAGCTAAGGTGTAAAAAGAGGTTTGCAATTGCCTCAACAATCAAGCCTTCGGACACTTAGTTTCGAGTAGGAATCTCGTAATCGAGAACGCCAAGGCAATGCTGTAGAGCGAATAATTTGATTTTTTTGATTTTGATGTCATATTGACCATTTAGGTCGTTTTGGCCTTTTTGGTTCAACTAGTAATTTTGGCCTTTTTGGTCAATTTTTTTGTCGATTTAGTAGTTCTGGTTGATTTGGTATATTTTGTCGATTTGGTCATTTTCGTCAATTTGGTCATTTGACCATTTTAGTCATTTTAATCGTTTTGGTCGTTTTGGCCGTTTTTGCATTTTTTGTCAATTTTGTCATTTTGATCATTTTGGTCGTTTAGGCCTTTTTGGTTCAACTGGTAATTTTGGTTGGTTTGGTTATTTTAGTCGAATTGGTCGCTTTGGTCGACTGTCATTTGGTCGAGTTGACAATTTTTGACGTTTTGACCATTTTTGACGATTTGATCATTTTTATAATTTCGGTCGTTTTGGTCTTTTGGTTCAATGGGTATTTTTTGTCGTTTCGGCCATTTTGGTCGTTTTGGCCATTTTAATCGATTTTGCTATTTTAGTCGTTTTGGCCATTTTGGTCGATATTATAATTTTGGTCTATGAAGTAATTTAAGTTGATTTTAAATTTTTTGTTGGTTTAGTCATTTTGGTCCATTTGATAATTTCGATCGATTCGTTAACTTTGGCAATATTTGTCAATTTGGTCGATTTTGATCATTTTGGTCGATTTTGTCATTTTGATCGTTTTGGTCGTTTTAGCCGTTTTTGAATTTTTTGTCGATTTGGTCATACTGACCATTTTGGTCGTATTGGTTCAACAAGTAATTTTAGCCTTTTTGGTCGATTTTTTGTCGATTTAGTAGTTTTGGTTGAATTGGTAATTTTAATCGATTTGGTCATTTTAGTCGTTTTGGCCACTTTGGCCGTTTTGGTCATTTTTGTCAATTTGGTCATTTTGACCATTTATGTAATTTTGGTCATTTTGATCCTTTTGGTCGTTTTGACCGTTTTTGAATTTTTTGTCGATTTTGTCATTTTGACCATTTTGGTCGTTTTGACCTTTTTGATTCAACTGGTAATTTTGGCCTTTTGTCGATTTGGTAATTTTGGTTGATTTGGTCATTTTGGTCGATTGAGTTGTTTTGGCCATTTGGTCGAGTTGACAATAATTGACGTTTTGGCCATTTTTGTCGTTTTGGTCTTTTGGTTCAATTGATAATTTTGTCGTTTTGGCCATTTTAATCGATAAGGTCATTTTTGTTGTTTTGGCCACTTTGGTCGATTTTATAATTTCAGTCAACAAAGTAATTTAAATCGTTTTTTTTGTTTAATCATTTTGGTCAATTTGATAATTTCGATCAATTCGGTTATTTTGGCCATATTTGTCAATTGGATAATTTTGGGTGATTTCAGTCGTTTTGGCCATTTTTGTCGATTTGGTCATTTTAGTCGTTTTGGCCATTTTTGTTGGTTTGGTAATTTCAGTATATCCGGTAATTTTGGTTATATTTGTCAATTTGGTAATTTTGAACGATTTGGTTATTTTTACCATTTTGGTCATTTTGGTTATTTTGATCATTTTGGTTTTAGCCGTTTTTGAATTTTTTGTTGATTTGGTCATATTGACCATTTTGGTCGTTTTGGCCTTTTTGGTCAATTTAGTATTTTTGGTTGATTTTGTAATTTTTTGTCGAATTGGTAATTTTTATCGAATTGGTAATTTTAGTCGTTTAGGCCATTTTGGTCGCTTTGGCCATTTTTGTCAATTTGGTCATTTTGATCATTTTAGTCATTTTGGTCGTTTTAACAGTTTTTACATTTTTGGTCGATTTTGTCATTTTGACCGTTTTGGTGGTTTTGACTTTTTGGTTCAAATGGTAATTTTGGATTTTTTGTCGATTTGGTAATTCTGGTTGATTTGGTAATTTTAGTCGAATTGGTCATTTTGGTCGATTGAGTCGTTTTGGCGATTTTCGAGATGACAATATTTGACGTTTTGGCCATTTTTGTCGATTTTGTCATTTTAATAATTTCGGTCGTTTTGGTCTTTTCGTACAATCGGTAATTTTTGTCTTTTTGGTCTTTTTGGTCGAATTGATCATTTTTGTTGATTTCGAATATTAGGTTTATTTGGTAAATTGGTAAATTATGTTGGTCATTTTTGCATTTTTTTTTCAATTTGGTATTTTAGGTCGATTTGGTCATTTAAATCGGTTTAGTAACTTTGGTCGACTTGATGATTTTTTGTCGTTTTGAAGTTCTGTAGAAGCAGCGATGCGCGGGGTTGAGTTTTTATGTTTTCTTTTGTTCTTAAAAAAAAACTTTAAACCTTAAACACACTATGCCATTGGTCGACCTTATACCTTCCCAAAAACTGTCCAGCTATAGCGAAACTTACTTGGGGATACCGCGGAGATTTTCCCTTATCCCCCTAAAAAGTGGAGCATCAACACATTTTGTCTTCCAAATCACTTCACTTGTCCCTGGTGCGTCGAAAACTTTTCGAAACTTCGTTGAGGACCTTTAGGGGACCATCCATAAACCACGTGGACACTTTAGGGGGTAAGCGATTGTCCACGCTCTATACAAAAAGATTTTTTTTGTATGGGCAATTGTCCACGAAGGGGGGGGGGGGGTTGAGATTCCTAAAAGTGTCCACGTGGTTTATGGATAGTCCCTAGTTTGAAACTTGTTGCTAGACCATGATTTTTATAACACTAGTTATATTTTTCTAGATAAGACCCGTGCTGATGAAAACCACCCATCTGTTCAATGCATTTCATCGGTAGGATCAAGCAGCGCCACTCAAAGTTCATTAATTAAAATCAAACTTCATTCATTACTGCCGCAGCACAAAGTGAGCAAAAACCTGCTTTTGCACATAGTTTTGGCCAATTCACTTGACATTCCCGGGGGTGCCCCCGGGTTGAAGCACCCATTACCGGGCACCGCTCCACTTGGGCATCTGGCCAACATAGTTCCAAAACTCATTCGTTTCGACTCGCACAGAGAAGAAAGGGCGAAAAATTAATTTGCTTCATACCGAACCCATTTAAATTTGGTTGACCCTTTCCCAGCAAAACCCGTTTTCGCATTACCAGCACCTTATTTGATTGAATTTTCCATTGGAAAAAAAATAGGTCCAACTTTGCATTTGATGTTGAGGTGCCAATACGTGCATTCTCAAGAATTGTTTGAAAGGAAAATGGACCTCCATTCACCGTTGGAACAATGGCCTCTCGTCAAGATTTGTTAATTGAGTCGATATGATTCGGGTTTGGCGCGCGCTTGAGTGAGAGCATTGTTTGCAATTGTTCAAATAAAAGTTTCGACAAAAATTGAGAGTTTACAACCCCTTTCGCGAATCGCCTGGAAACAGAGTGCCTAAGCCAGGCTGAGAGGGTAGGGGATTAATTTTTCGAGTGGTCCTCTTGAGAAAGCAGCGTGGAGTTATCAGCATCAGCAGATTTCGCGAAAATAAAGAATCGAGTATAAAAAGAGTACCGTTTGGCTTCACTCAGCAGTACCAGCTTTGAGCACAGTTGAAAAGTCGAGAATTCAACGAAGTAGAAAAAAAAACATCATCATGAATAGTTTCATTCTTTTGGCGATTGTGGCGACCACCTCTTTGGCGCTGGCGCAGGGAGCCTCGGTTCGGATCACCGGTGGAGATCTGGCCCAGCGCGGTCAGTTCCCGTACCAGGTGGCCCTGACCAGCAAGGGTAAGCTGCTTTGCGGAGGAGTGCTGGTGCACGAGCGGTTCGCGTTGACTGCTGCCCGGTGTGTCTTCCAGAATGGTGTTCGGTGAGTTTTTTTTTTTGTGAGAATTTCAACCTCAATATTTTCAAAACAAAATGAGTAGAAAAGAAAGGAACATTTATGATACCTCCAAATTTCAATATTTTGAAATTTTTTTGATTTTTTCTAATCTTTTTTTGTAATTTGATAACGCTTACTATTTTTTGACATTAACAAATAGTAAAACTTAATTGCTAAACAAAAAGTAAAATTTAACAAAGGCCTTCGGATAATCGAGTCTAGGCTGTATTAAATAAAATTTTAATGTTATAAAGTGGATTCGCTAATTAAAATGGAACTGTATTAGAATGAGCGAATCAGAATTCACTAATTGGAACAACTGACAGCTGTCAAAAGCTTGAAAACCACCTGCTCGGAAATCGCTGAACAATGGGTTTGAAAAGTCAACATGAGTTTGATAACTGGTTTTGATGTGAAAACACGACTCGAATTTTTGGAAGCACATTTAAGGAAAATGTCGTAACTTAAACAAGTTCTGTCTGGATTCAAGCAGGTATTAGACAATGACAAACAAACAAAAACTCGCACTTTTTGACAGTTTATGCATTGGTTTAAAAAATGTCAGCCTGTTGACATTGCGTTGTTTGCGAGTTTGGCATTCTGTTGAGCACGAAATAGTGCGAGTTTGTTTGTTTGTCATAGTCTAATACCTGCTTGTTTATAGCAAAACTTTTCCAAGAACTGGTGTCCCGTTTCACCTTAAATCTGATAAAATGTGAACGCCCAAAACTAAAACCTCCTCCCCGTTACCCACAGCATCCCGGAGAAATCCCTGCGCGTGTTCGCCGGCAGCGAGCGGCTCATGATGGGCGGCCAGTTCCGTCGCGTCCAGACCGTCCACGTGCACGAACAGTACGCCCAGAACCGGTTCGATCTGGCGCTGGTCGAGATCAACAAGCCGGTGGCGTTCTCCGAAACCGTCCAGGCCGTCGCCGTGGGCGAGAGTGCCTTCAACGGGGCCGGTGAGGTCACCGTGACCGGCTGGGGCCGCACCGCCGAAACCGAGAACACCAGCTACAAACTCAAGTTCGCCACGGTGACCGCGCTGAGTGGCGAGCAGTGCGCCCAGGAACTGGGGGAGGCGTTCTACGAGGGAGCTCTGTGCTTCCGCGGGGAGGAAAACAAGGGAGTGGCCTGCTTTGTGAGTTTTTGACAGATCTTGACTTGAGGTGACGTACAAACTTGAATGCTTTGTTTTGATTTTGCAGGGTGACTTTGGTGGTCCGGCGGTGCACGAGAACACCCTGGTCGGTGTTGCCAGCTACAGTGCCGGAGAGGCCTGCGGAAGCGAGCAGCCGGATGTGTTCGTCGACGTTGGCGTGTTCTACGACTGGATCCAGGAGAAGATTGGGGGTGATGACTCCGGTGAAACGACGACCGCCACGTCCGCTTAAGATGTTTCGAAGGGTTGGAATGAAACTCTGTTCAGGGTTTTCTTATTTGTTGTGTTTATTTTTGCTAAGAATCCAATTCGTACACTTAAATTCTATGTACAAGCATTGTTTTGTTTTATTCAAAAGGTGGGAACATAAATAAAAACACGACTACAGGTTTAAATCTTTTGTCTTTCAATTTTAATACTGTTTGTCTTAGAGCTAATTGTGCAGCTGTGTGAGTGCGCTGTAAACCAAACCGTGTGTCTGGCAGCACTGGTACCTTGGTTGGATCATCGTCTAGTCACACCCACACATACGCGCCTATGTACAGTCGCTACCTCTCTCGGTACAAACCACTTGACTTGACCTGTCAAAACAGAGAAATTCTCCGAAGCTAACCTTAACATTTGACAAAATGGCGGCAAAAACCACATGTTACTTTGTTTGACAGGTGCCGAGGGGCAAGTCAATGCTGTTTTTTGCCACCATCTGTCAAATATTCAAATTCACAAAGATTCCGCTCCGTTTTCGCCTCTATTCAATAAGTTAACAATAAATATTGCATCTCAAGCTCATTCTCTACCTAACCCTAAACCTATTTCTCCGCCACGCTTTCTTTGCTAGTGTTGATACTATTGCTTCCGACGCTCAGATTGCTACTGCTGGAGCTGCTCGAGCTGGAGCTGCTGCTGGTGTTTCCGGCTCCGGCACCCCCTGTGGGACTCTCCTTCGGGCTGTTCGGTGGACTCAACCGTGTGTTGATGGTCAGATTCTGCGGGTACGCCGCCGCCCCAAACAGCGAGTTCAGGCCCATGTACTGCGTCAGCAGGGAGTGAAAGTGCGGGATCTTGTAGTTGGGCACCATGGTCGGGTGGATCAGCGGGTGGCCCGAGCCTGGCACCAGCGTCGGATGGAGTCCAAAGTTGGCCGACCAGAACTCCGCTGGTGGGAGGCCCGGGTGCGTTAACTGGTGCGGTAGGGGCAGGCCAAGCGGGAATTCAGGCATTCCTAGGGGAAAAGAGACAAATTTTAGGTTAGACCAAGCCGATAACATCTGCCGCGTGCTGATCGATGTTTAATTGGAGGCTTCTGCCTTCAACACCTTTCGAAAAACGGTGTCCAAACAATGCGATAATTACCTTGGTCGTGGTGTAGAAAAGCAGATGTGTCTCTACCCATGGCTTTTTCTCGTTTGCGCCACTTTGCACGACGGTTTTGGAACCATACCTGCAATTAAACAAGAAGAAAAATCACAAATTAATAATAGGTTTATTGTTTTTTCCCCCAAAAGAAGATCCACGAACCCCTAAACAATCGTCCCTCGTCGGCTCAGACGCCACAACGTAATAGCATTATTTCATTACTCCCTCCTCGGAACGCCAAGTGTCTATAATTTGATCCAATTTTCCCATCCATTCGGATCCACCGGGGCGGAACGAACGGCAAAACGTCGTCTCCTTCGTCGCTAGCGCTGACTTCCGGACCCGCGCGCACCGGATTCCGGTCGGCGACGGCGGCTAATTGACGGAGAGTATAACCAATTATTTGCGCCAATTACCCCCGGTAGAGGAATCCCTACTCAATCTTGGGAAATTCCTAGCCCACTTGAAGAGAGAGGATTTTCCGGTGAAGAAAATTGGGATAACTCGTCGCACTGCGACGCACCCCTCGTTAAACGTCAGATTAGGACGGCTGGCCGAGCTGTCACTTTTGCGGAAGGAAAACAAAGCAAGCTGCTGCTCCACTCGTGTTCAGTGCAGGTAAGTGAAAGCCCTTTTCAGCTGTGAAAAGACACCGAAGTTGTACGTAAATTTTGTGTATTGTGAACTACCGGTACCGAACATCCGGAAGTGCTCCAAATTGATTCGATTCCCGCAGAAGGAGAAGACCCTAACGACCCTAACGATGCTCGGAATCAATCAAATTCTTCCGACTTGTCGGAGAGAGAGAATCTCCGGAGAATTGCTCTCTAAATTGATTTCCTGTCTCGAAGAAGGCAAATTTACATCTTCCTCCAGCGTAGCCTTCTTGGTCACGCCGGAACGGCAGCGCTGATGACCGGAGCATCTCGAAGGAACCTACTGCACGCACAGCAGCACCTCTCCAGAGCGTAATGAAATGAAATAGAAACAGATCGGTCGGAGAAGGCAAGCTCTGCTGGGAAAGAGCGATTTTCGAATTTCCGATTGGGACTCATTGTTGGCGAGGACAATTGAATCAATTTAGAAGAGGGGGAGGCCCCTTTCTAGGGCAATTTTCCATATCTGTGAGGAGAACCGTGGGGGGAAGGGAGGTTGTTTACATTGTGCCTCAGTGTGAAAGGCTTGAAGCCCTCTTTCGGGACGGTTCTCACACGCACCGGGGTTCTGTGTAGGCGCCAAATTTGAATTCTTGGCTTTGGGTTTGTGGTGGCCTGGAGGCAATTTTGTAAATCGGGATGAGGTTATGTTGCTCGAAATAATCGTCCTTTAATTGGACGTGTATGCGGGGAGATGCGTTGGGACACAATCGGCGAGCTAATGACGATTTGTGCGGTTAAATGGGAAAATTACACGTTTTACAGCGGTGGAACGTGTTGATTTGATTAAAATTCAATCATGATTTGTAGGGCAGGGGTGGTTTGACAACAATAAATCAAGTATTTTCAATTACTAACATTCCCTCCTAACAATTACTAACATTCCCTCCTAACAATCTCACTCAAATGATGCGAATTAGGCTTGTCTATCAATTTAAATATGAAAATATCAAGGGTTTAACTTACAAACAAGTCGGGAATGTAAGTAACTGCACATCTTTAGGGATAATCCACACTATTCCTTTCAAGAAGCATAGCTAATCGACTACAAACAAGACCTTCAACCCAAGGGTCCAATTAATCTTTTCCCGCGAATCGTCTGGCGCTAATTAACGGCACAAATTTATGCAAATCGCGCCCGTCGTAACCAAACTAACCAAACTGTACGCAACTACTAACTTCCACTGCACCATTGAAATTTAAATTCGTTGGCCACCGTCTGTCAACGCGATGCGAACCCCTCCCGGTAATTCATCACGTTCTCACATTACAAACGGTCCGAGGCCCGGTTCCGAGGCTCGCACGGAAAAATGTTTATTATAAGTATATTAAAAGCGATTAATTTCATATTACAATTAAAATTAATACAATGTACATGCGTTCGCCCTATTATCGCTTGCTCTTGATCCTCTGTGTGTACTGCACATTCCCCCTCCCAGTCAAGCATTTTGCCTCTTTTCAATTGTTACGCGCGAAACCGGGCCATCGTGCGCGCACAGGGGTTGACAATATTTGAATTTGGAATTTTAATTTTTTCCCCTCGCCATTTCCTCCGTGCAGGGATTTGTCGCCGTCAACCGCGCTCCGGATTAGCCGATGTTTATTGCATGTAAAAACCATGTCGTTTTGGTTCTCAGGATTCGCGCGGACGGCGGATTTGCGCGTGGAACGTCACGTCCGACGTGGTCCACTGCGTCTCCACACCGGCAATCCAGAACGCCGAGCAAATGAGCATTTTCGACGGGGGATTGAAGGTCCAATATGAGTTCGAGTGTAGAGATTATGATTTGTAGAATTCTTGAAATTGGAGAGTTTATGTTTTGGAGATCTCCGAATTTTAGATTTGGAGAGTTTACGGTTTGTAGAGTTTAAATAGTTAGATGTTTAGTAGTTCTTGGTTTTGGAGAGTTCGATATTGGGAGACTTCAGAAATTGTAGAGTTTGTGATTTGCAAAGTAAAGTACTATTTTTTAATGTTTTCGAGCCCAAATTTAAAAAAAATTGTGATTCTTCAATTTTAAGTGTTTGTAGACTTGAAGGTTCAATTTAATTTCATTCAATTATGAAATTATTGATATTATTGTAGAGCCCTTAAAAATCATGTAAATTTCTAGACCTCCATCACACTCTGCGATTATCGCCCCCTTGGCATCAGATAAAGTCGAGACTCCACCCAAAGGTTCGTAATACGATTAGGTCTGTCAAACAGCCGGCTTATCGCACGAAAACACCCTCGACGGCGCTAAAATTCCAGCCAATCCGGTCGCCGCCGGCGGCCAAAAATGCACTTTACGACGACCCAACAAGCTGACATAATTATCTACTTTCAACGTGGGTATCGTTTGCATATCGGGCAACCCCCTCGGGGGTCAAGAGCGTCACAAACTTTGCGGAAAAAGGCGTCCATTACCGTACTGACATCAGGTTTAATTACCATCGACAAAGTTTTCCCCGAAATTTAGCTAAATTGGCTTTGTTTTTCCCTCCGTGTGTGCCCACTTGCTCGAGTGACAGCTGCCCCTTAATCGTTGCGTAATTGTGCGCCCGGGGTTCTTGATGGGATCGATTAGACGAGTCGGGCTCTTGTTTGCTCAATATCGGTCAGGAAGACCCTTGCTTTTTTCCCTTTGATGGGCCCCGGTTCGTGACGTGTGTGCTAAAACGATATTATTATATTAAAAGCAGATTATGTCCGGTTTTTGTTTGCGTATCCTTTTTTCCGTCGAAGGATGGACCAGTCAACGAGGACGTTGAGGGTTGCCAATATTGTTTTCCGGGCTGGTAGGAATTGATTTGATTACTTGCTCTTTAAGGTGCCTTTTTGTGTCATTTTCAGTCATTTTATAACGATTTCTGTCAACTTCAATCGTCTTCAGTCGTCTTCTGTATTCATTAGATGTTTTTGCCGTCTAAACCTTCTTTATTCATCTTTAAACGTCTTTAGTCATCTTTAAACGTCTTCAATCGTCTAAAAATCGTCGCTTGTGTGCTATCTTGTGACACGTCCTATCTTTTTACAGCAGACGTGTCACAAGATAGCACACAAGCGACGAAATGTCATCTTGTCTTTATTCGCCCTCAACTGTCTTCAGTCGTTTTCAGGAAAGTTCCAGCCTTCTTAGACTTCAAGGCGTTCTTCAGTCATCTTTAATCGTCTTCAGTCATCTTTAGCCGTCTTCAATCGTCTTTGGCCGTCATCTGCCATCTTCAATCGTCTTCAGTGAATTTCATCCGTTTTCATTTGCCTTCACTAGCCTTCATTTGTTTATTCGTCTTCAATCGTCTTCAACCGTCTTAATCTTTAAGACGTTCCAACTCCTTTCAAACAGAGCTTCTAGCAACAAATCAAATCACTTCTTCCCTTCCACGACCATCACGAGGTGCCAGCGGTGGGGCCACACACAGATCACCGCCCTCAATTGGCTATTATGCTTTTACTGTTTGTCTTTTTTACTCGCAGCTCTCAGCCCGGAAAACTCCTCCCCCTCAAGCCTTGAAGAGTTTTATCAGCTTTCAACGCACACACACAAGCGCCCACTAACTTTTGCTCTCAGATTCTCTCCTCCTCCGAGTGGTGAAATCGAGCTCGAGAGCATCCTAACCTAATTCACCTTTAAAATGGGATTGGGGATTAAATTAATTTTCGTAATTGAAATTTTTAGTGGCCACCAGGAGGAGAGGGCGCGGGTGACCACTTCAAACAACTGAGACGAAACGGTTATCTTCTTCGCCGGATCGATGTCGATAACGATGGGTGTATTAAAAAAGGATTACTCACTTTGGGCACTCCAGGGAGATGTTCGGTCCAGGGTCATGTTTGAGTTTCACACATTGCACTCCGAGAAAATCGTTTTTTTAAGCTCATTAAATCCGATCTAATTGACATCGTTTGATTTTTTCAATTGCGTCGGTACAAACTGCCCATACAAAAGCGATATTTTGTTACATTCAATTAAGATCGCTCGGTGAAAAAAGGGGGTGAACGCGGACACGTGTACGGAACGATTATCTATTGTTCGACGGTCGTTTTTTAACTCTGCGCGCGGAGAGCTACTTTCAGGGACTCTTCAAATAAATATACGGTGCCACTAACTGCCCTCATTCGGTGATGGTGAGGGGTGCGATGCTACCAAAAAGCAGCTGACAACAGAAAAGGATCGTGATGGTCGGAGGGTGGGTTTGAGAGGTAGATTGGCTCTTAACTTGTGATGGATCAATTTAGGGCAGTAGGGTGGTCAATTGAAATAACAGTTTGAATTTGTATTTTCTCTCTAGCGTGTTAGAGGTATACACCTCATACTTTTAGCGTCTCAAGCGTCCCACGCATCTTAAGTATTTTCTCTTTAACGTTTCACACCTTAAGCGTCTCACAACTATAACGTTCGAAGCATTTTAAAAATCATGCTTCTAGCGTCTCACGCCTCTAACGCATCATGCCTTTAGCGTCTCAGACCTCTAACTCATCATGACTTCAGCGTCTCATGCTTAAAACTTTTAATACCTTTAGCGTCTCCAGCTCTTCTCAAGCTTCTATCGCCGTATGACTTCACTCCTTATGTCTCAAGCGTATCTACTTTTCTGTTTAAAATTCCTTCCTTTAGATACTCACAACTTAAACGTTTCAAGCACCACGATTCTAGCGTATAACGCCCCAATTATTGCATTCTTGCTAGAATATTGTTAAAATATTGGGTAACATCTCACGTCTTTAGCGTCTCACGCTTCTAGCATCTAACAATTCTGAACTGTCACTCCTTTGGTCTGAAGTCTCTAGCGTCTCACAACAACAGGGTGACCACTCAAATCCCATTTTCGAATTTCCGATTTTTTTTTCGACTTTTCCAGAACTCAAATAATAAAAAAAAATTAAGAATGACTAAACATTATTATTTGAAAATAGCATTTGACAAAAAAATCTATTCTTTTTGATAATTCAAAAAACTATTTCCGATTTTAGTAAAAGCAGAAACTAAACGAAAAATTTATTTAAAAAACTTCAAAAAAATGGAAGTTCTCATCACTTTGATTGAGAGTAAAAACATAAACAATTAGTCTTTGGAAAATAACCGAAAGCTGTTAATTGTTAAAATTTACAAACATAAAGTTATTGATACTTGGTTTTAACTGGAAATGGAAAAAATGGCAATTTTTTTTAGATTATTTTATTGAATACAGTCGACTCTCTGGCTGTCGATCTTCTCGATATCAATATTGCTCCATGTACCGATGAATCAGTCCCTTCAAACTGTATACTTCGTATACTTCGATTGTCTTTATTCCTCGATATTTTCTCTTGCTTGAAGGATCTCTTCCTCGACGGTCCTTTGGATTCAATTTGCTTTAAACATCTATTTCGGTTGTCAATAATTTCACTTCCGGAGTTTTTTTTTTTTTTTTTTTGAAAAGGTCCAATAAACCAAATTTTCAGTTTTTGCTTTTTGAGTGTTTTTTAATATCCCTGACTCAAGGCGGTTTTAAAAACACCCAAAAGGCAAAAACTGGAAATTTGGTTTATTGGACCTTTTCAAAAAAAAAAAACACCAGACTTTCTCATGGCTTGCGTAGACATTTTTCTTTGAAAAAAAGAAGCTTTGAAGGGAGTTTGACATTTCTTTGTTTTTGTTTGCCGGACGTTGCCATGATTCTCTCCCATAGCTGGTTAGCAAGAAAAAACAAATTTCAATCGAGTCTTCATTTTGCAGCGTTCTGTAAACTGATGCTTCTCTTCCTCGACGGTCCCTTGGATATTGACAACCAGAGATTCGACTGTAATATAATCATGATTTTATTTTTGATCAAAGAACGCTTCAAACATGATAAGAGTTTGTGCAAATACTACTTCCAGTCTCTACCCCCTCCCTCTATTCATGGACGTAATCTTTGAACGAGCTCTACCAGTTAGGAATTCGTTTGAAAAATGTTTTTACAAAGTTTACTTACAATTTTGTAATTTTTCAACATATAATTTTACATAAAAAAATGTGTGAAAATGTGAAATTACACACTTTTCACACATATGTGACCAGGACACCGCATTTTTTTGTGTTAAAAAATTTGCCAATACTCCAGAAAAGTTTACGGAAATCTAACATTTGAAAAATATATTCAAGCAATGTGACAAAATGAAAAAAAATCATAGCATTAAGCTGGCTATTGACGTTGAAGTTAGGGTCTATTTCTTTTGAGTTTTAATAAGTTTTGTTGTTCTTTTATGATAGATGTTACCTCTTGTTTGATTCACAAAATAGAAACATTTTTTTATTATTGAAATATATTTTTTTCATAAAATTACTTTATTAGGTCCTTTGCGGTACTGGGACCTGGCTAGGACCGAGTCGGCTTTTGTAAATACATTTTTCTTAAAGCTTAGATAATTTACAGACAATCTTGTGATTATTGAAATATATTATGAAAATAGATGTCAAATGCATGCCATCATTATCATCCAATATTTATTAGGATGTTTATAGTCTTAAATAGCATTTTAAGACTAAAATTGATTAAAATTGGAACCTTTTAACAAAAAAAAATACAGATTCTCGACTTTTCCCCGATTTTTGATGGATTTTGAAGAATTCCCAACTTTTCCGATTTCCCAACTTGACTGGCCACCCTGCAACAATGTCATTCATAAGCTTTTAGCGTCTCACAACTCTAATTTTACACACTTCTTTAGCATATTACGCTTCTAGCGTCTCACAACTCTAACGACTCACGCTTTTAGAGTTTGGCGAGCAAGTCTGCATCTCACTGAACCACCCTAACTTTTTCCCACATGTGTGCAAAAGTGCATGACGAGCGCGCCGAATGAAAGCCGGAAATCCGAAATGAGAAAATTAGCCAAGTAAATTTGCGTCATTTTCCGGACCCCTCCCTCCTCACTTCCCCACCCTTTTTCCACCAAGGACACACAGCTTTCCCGAGCCGTCGATTATGTTATCGCACTGCACAACCGAATCGAAACCGTCGGGAGGACTAATGGCCGCCGAGGCGAATCTAACTTTAATTGCCCCATAATTGCAATTAATGTGCCAGGACGATACCAGCAGAAAGCATGATTTAATTAGCTGTGGAGCTGCGCCTAATTGTTGCGGGCTCTCGGAAGCACTCTCTAGTGCTGAGAAGCCCGTTAATGGGCCGTGCCGCTGACAACATTGTAATGGGTGCGCGGTGTTGAATGGGCTAATTGGATGAGATTTGCGCCCGAGCGAGTGAGATTTTTGTGTTTGGGAGAGCCAATTATGGGTGCTGCGCCGCCGGGATAATTGTTTTGGGATTTTACCGGCGTGATTGGCTCTGCTTTGGGATGAGAGCTAATTTACATCTTCTTTCGGGAAGATTGCATACAAGTTCTTCTTAAAAGATTCAAATTGCATGCAAGTAGAACGATTCAACACCACGACATCTAGTGGTGAGTAGCATGAACTGGCATGGTTCCATGTAATTTTACTAAATTTCACATTTTTGAAAGAACTGTACTAACCTGAACTCTCGCTTCGCTCAGATCCAGCCGCATCGCCAGCTCTTCCCGGGTGAACACGTCCGGATATTGCGTTTTCTCGAATGCCCGCTCCAACTGGTGCAGCTGGAAGGTCGTAAACGTGGTCCGAGATCTATCAAACGAAATCAAAACGAGAACAGTAACAACAACAAAAAAATAGAATTAATCTCCCACTCTGAAACAAACAACTGAAAGCCGATTGGAACATACCGTCGAATCTTCCTCGGCCGGCCCATATCGTTGGGGTCACCGTCCATGCCGTCCAGATCGCCCATGATGGGCATGTCGTCGTCGTTGTCCACGTCGACGCCATTTTCGTGCGGCTCCACCGGCGAGTCCTCGCGTTTTAGGGACGAGTCCTGGTCTGCGAACAGAAAAACAAACAAAAAGCATGAAAATCAAATAGAACGATTTTTTGTCTAGTTTCAAATCATGTTCACCTAGCAGTGAAAATATTCGCGTTTTTTTAACTAGAATTGTTTTTCAGAATTTGTTTTATAAAAGTAACAATATTTCCACAAAAAAAGTCATAAAATTGAAGTCCCGTAAATCCTTGTCTGCTATTTCCCCAAAACGCACACACCAAAAAAGTCCCACCATCGAAATCGTTTCCACTTGTGCGCCAATTTTTGTGCAGCTCTTCTCGAAATAAATGAAACAAGAAGCAAAAAAAGCCGAACGATTTCGTCCATGTCCTTTCGACATCCGCCGACATGAACGTCAGAGATAAAAAAACCACCTGAATAATTCCCAAATCTATATTAATTCTATCGTTATCCTCTTTTCCTCGAATCAAAAATTGAAACATCGGTCGAAGCAGCGGAGAGCCACGGCGATTTTTTCCGAGCCTAAAAGCCCCAATTAAGCAATCATCATGCGGGACGCGTCCCGGGCGCTGCGCGATGTATGGAAATCCGTAACCGGTTACCGGGTGAACGTGGGCCAGGTTACAGGACGTTGCCGGTCGTGGGCGATTGCTTTTTTTTTATTTTCGTTCTCAAAAGGGATACTGACGTTGAGGCGGAATTGGCGGCCATGGAAAGGATTAATCGTTGTGGAAGAGTTATTTTTTTGCAATTTTGTTTTCCAGGTTACGAAAAAGCTCTGAATGTTTCATTACATGATCAAATTTATGTATTTATTTTTTAAATATTATTCTCACAGAATCGAAAACAAAAATATGTAAGATTATATAAATAATAAATGACCAAAATTAACCCTCTGCTGTCAATTTTTTTTTCGAAAATTTAAATATTACCCGCTAGCAACTTTTGTTCTTCAAAAAATTTTACTTCTCTTGTTTTATGTTTTTAATGTTTCATTTTTAGTATTTCAATTTGCTTTTATCTTGTTTAGTTTATGTTTGTTTTTGGTAGTATTTGGTCTATTCTATCACCTTCTATCATTACATTTTATCTATCTAATTTTTCATGTTTTCACAGTCACTTATAAAATTTTTTTGCTTGTTTTTTACTTTCTGCTATAAAATGGCACCGTTACCATTAAAATTGTAAAAAAAATGCGTAGAGACATAGTCTGGGACACTAGAAAAAATACTGCATACTTCCTTTTACTTAAAATATCGGAAATGTTAGTAAAATACACAGCCAAAGTTGATCTACCTACACGGAGAAAAAAGAGTTCCTAAAAACGTGAACAAGCGTTCATGAAAATGGGAACCACGAACAAAGTGTTCAAATTTCATGGTACGTTTTTCAAAATCGTACCATGGGATTTGAACACTTTGTTCGAGGTTCTCATTTTCATGAACGCTTGTTCACGATTTTGGGAACTCTTTTTTCTCCGTGTACAAAAATAAATTTTAAAAACATTGGCAAAGCCTCATAAAACAAGTAAAATTTTCAACCCATGAATTTTCTATAATTTTAACAGTTCTTCTTTCCAATGCATATTAATGGTCAAAAATTAATTGAAAATGAATTTTTGGCGATTTTTCAAATCGAAGCTCGTCATCTAGCCATAACAATGAAGTTGTCAGCAATTTTAATAATTTTGAATACAAAAATTTGCATGTACAGAAAAAAAAAGTTCTGAATGTTACATCATTTATGATCATTCATTAAATTCAATGGTATTAAACAGCGATTCCCCACGAAAACAGCATGATTCGAAAAAAAAAGTTCTCCGATCGGGCTCAAAATTTTTCTGGGGGATCCTTGGCCGAAATAATTAGACCCGTATTTTTTTGTTTGGCCATTAGGGTGACCTACGCCGTGTTAGGGTGGTCCAAAAAATGACCATTTTCCTCGATTTTCGCAAAAATCACTTTTTTAAAAAAATGGTGAAGATATGTTTTTACTACTCTGAGATACGATTTAAAAAAAATAAAAACTGGGTTTTCCGACGCGCCACGCGCAAAACTGAAAAAATGACGAAAACGGGAAAAAATCAACTTTTTTATATTATTTTTATATTTAAAACATATAAAAATTTAACGCTTGTGTCGTTTGATACTCATATTTAAAATATTAAAAGTTTAATTATTTTGAAAACAATGCAGCACTTTGTAACCATTTTATGTTTTTAAACTACAATCTCTGAGGCCGATGCAAATATTTTTAAAAGTTTTTGTCCCTCGGCTCTGGCCGGAGTCGAGGGTGGGGGGGGGGGCAAAAAAATAAAAAAATATAAATATTAAAATAACATGCCATAGTTTCAACATTTGCATAGAGAAAGTGTTTTAAAATGTATTTTACACTAGTTCAGTTGTTTTGCAATAAAAGTTTTCAAAAAATGTAAAATTTGCCGAACACAAAAATTTTAGCGAAAAAAAAACTTTAGCGATAGTAGACATCGAAAATTTTCAAAAATTCAAAAGATTTTTAAATCAACCCAAACATGCTTAAAATGATTCTTTACTTAGGGGAATTCATTTAAAATTGACTTAAATTTTCATAAAAATATTGAAGTTTTTTGAAAAAAATATTTTTGCCCCTGATTTTTCGGGCCAACATTGAAGGGGGGGGGACAAATACTTTAAATAAAATTTGTACCAGCCTAATATAGGAAAAATCAAAACACAAATTTGCGTATTTATTTAAAAAAAAGCATTTTATTTTAGGGTCGAAACATATATAACGCTTTGTAAAAAATGGTTGTTTACAGATTAAAGTATTTGATACCCTTGTTTCCAATAATTAAAATTCAAATATAAAAAAATAACATTTTATTTTGCTAATCAAAAAATAAAAAACAAAAATGTAAAAACATTTAGTTTGATTGGTATAGTAAAAACATGTACAAAATTTTACGACACAATATTCAAATTGCTAATTTTTAAAACTATAGCATCAAAAAATGAAATATTGTGAAAATTTCAGACATCTTATACTTTTAAAATTGAGTCATATTTTAAAATATAGGTGTTTGGTACATGTTTAGAAGATTTTTATTGAATAATTTCAAGTAAGGAAGTAACTTAAGATTAGATTGGATCGTCAGTTATCGCCGATATTTTCTGAATCTATTTATTTTTTTTTATAATTTTGGTACAAACATGTCAAAAAAGGCTTACAAAATCAATATTAAGCTCATTTGAAATATTGGCCGTCATTTCAATTTTTTATTTCACAATTCCCCATTTTTTCAGCACTGAAAATTAGGCCATGCTGCAATTTTTTGGTTAAAATCAATCTTTAAGAACATATTTCAAATGTTTTATGAATTAATTTTCGTTTAAAAATTCTATTTAATACTAGGCCATTCATTCATTGTTTTTTTTGCAAATTTTTGGTAGTAACAAAACTGCAATAATGTTAAATGCATTTTTATAAAGCTTTTTGTGATACCTTTTGCTTAAAAAATTATGAAAATTGGGCTTGAAATTTGAAATTTTGTTTTTTTAATTGCGTTTCCCCTCGACCTCGACGGACAGACAAAAACTTGAATAAATTTGAACCAGCCTTTTTTAAAGTACTTTTCAATGGCTTAAAAGCTGCAAGTTTTTTTATGGCGACAATAAAATAGTTTAGGCAATGTCACCAACCTTCAAATTTAATGATTTCAAAGCATATTTAATGTATCTTATAAGTGATCTGATTTCACCAAATGTTGTGTCGCTTGCAATCTATCCCCTTTCCTTTCATTAACATGATAATATCACTTGAAAATCTGTTCCATTTAAAAACACACACGAAAACATACGCAAAGGCCAATTCCCCTCCAACCTAACAAAAAAAAGTAACTTCAAGTACACAATAACCAAAAATAAAATGCAAAAGCATCCCAAACAACTTCAAACGCTGCTGGCTGATGGTGTCACCCGCTGCGTACTGCCTTGTTAAACCATAATTATCAGTATATTAAAATCCCCTTCATCGCCATCATCGCCGTCCTCAACCCTCGCAAGATGGTTTCGTGATACGTATAAAATCGGTTATTTTCCCCCCTGAAGCAGCAGCAGCATCACATGACGGTGTTTGGCATTTTCAATCGATCGAACAACGGAAAAGTGGAAAATCAAACAGAGGTTGGAAAAGCCGAAAAGCTTCCCATAATGATTTCAACTTATTTTCGCGCGAAATTCGCTGCTTCGCAGCAGATTTCCAGCCCAAATTCTCAGGAAATCAAAAAAAAACGAGCAATCTCTCGCTGTGTCAATTTTCGCCTCTTGTTAATATGATCATTGCGGTTTGGTGGGGCGCAATTTATGGCCGTCACCCCCCTCAACCCCCAATTAAATTTCGATTGTTGACAAATTTCCCCGAGTTTGGCCGGGAGTCAACAAAAAAAAAAAAAGATCAAAGAAATGGCGGATTTTTTGTTCGGAAAGCCTTCCGGGGAATGCGGTTCCCCACGTCCCCATTCAGTGGCCAAATTGGCAGCCAATTATTGGAATATTTTTATTCATATGCAATTATCCGAGGATCAGACCGCGGGGGTCGCGCGCGCGTTCCAATTTGGTTCGAAATTGATAATGACGACGACGACGTTTTTTTTTTTTCGGGGGTCTGTTTGGGAAAATGGAAGCTGATCCCCCGGGGATTGTCGGTCAACCGCAATCCTAATTAATCCTTTCCCGGGCTGAGTGGCCAGATAGAATTTGACACAAAAGGTATGCGAAATCTTCTCAGGTAAATTTCGTAGCCATAAATGCCGAAGAAAAGAGGCTTCTTTGAGGGATGAACGATGGAATTAGGACAAATTAAGGGGCAGATTTTGGTGCCGTAAATGTTAGTGAGATAATCGGGCGGGATTTGGCAAGGGGGCTAAAGAGGGTAATTTGCAAGTACTTGGCACTTTTTTGAACGTTTAAATTAGTTTATGAGTGAAAATTTCAAGTGAGTGCGAAAATTTACCACAAAGCTAAACAATTGAGAAAATATACTTTTTCAAAATAATATCTGAATAAAGTTGTCAACCTTGCCAGGATTTTTAAAAAAAATTGCTCTTTGAGGAAACAAAATTAATTTGGTATATTTTTCTTGACAATTGTATATTTATGAGACTATCGTGGATAAATATTTCCAAATATGACATTGGAGTAATCTGTCACCATTTCCCTATATAATATCATCATTATTTTTATCTTTTTGTTCTCAAATCTTCATTAAAACAATGCTTCAAAATGCGTTTTGGATAGTACCAATAAATTGAAAATAACCTTGCATATTTTTTTTAAATCGGAAAGAAAGTTTGATCAATTAAAAACTAGTTATTAAAATGAGTCGCTCAGCTGAAATATAGCATAGCATAGCATTACGGGTCTGTATCACGCTGTAGGGGGTGCCACAATGGTCAATAATATTCCTAGACAATTTGATTGTTGGCCCAGCTTCATGGGCTGAATATATATTATTGATTTAATTTATAAACAAATCAAAGCAAAACTTTAAAGGTCAAGACGGACTCTTCTAATTTGTTTTATTTATCTTTAAAAAAATCTATAAACTATATAAGAAACATAATCCAAGTAACCAAACTGATAATCAAAAAAAATAGTTTCATAAATTCGACTTACTAATAAATTTGAAATATTCATATCAAAAATAAGTTAACTAAAAATGTCATTTATTTTCTTTGGGATAAACATTTCTAGGATAAGTTTTCAAAAGGACACAAGATTTTTTTTAATTTAATTTACAGAAAAAACAACATGAACCTCTGAACCCAATAAAGAAAAATTTCGTTTTGTTTTTGGGAAAGTTCAAATTCGTGTCAGGAGTCACGTTGGCACTTGCGTCCTTTTGAACACTAATTCAGGATTTAATGACTGTTAAGTCAATTTGAAAGAAATGAATCAAAGAATACTACAAGTAATTCATTAAAATCCTAAAGTGCAATAATGCCTTCTCTTAAAATGTAGATTACTTTTTCAAAACAACCAATGCGCCATGGGTTTCCTATGTACATATGACCTTCTGGTAAAGTAAGCGAGAAATAACAAATTTCGAAGAACAGAACTTAACCAGGTGTATGTAATCAAATACAACCCAAATGCAAATGTTTTTATTCCCCGACACATTTCCACCCACGCATTTCCACATTGACTGCAAAACTGGCTGATATTCCCAATAAACCCCCAATGCAATTGACCAGGAATTGACATGTGTACCAAGGGTAATATTAAAATAACAATAAAAAATCACTTCCAACCATCAACCTCTGACTTCCTAGAATACAATCGAACCGATTCTTCCTCGAAACCCTCCGTATAACTGGGGGAAACATTCGACAATTGATTTATTAGATTACGATTAGCCAATTGAACTCCGCCAGCTGTCCCAACTCCCACGATAAGCCACCTACTTCCTTATCAAACGTCACTCTGCTCGATCAACTCACCGTTATTGTTGTTGTTATTAACGCTAATACTGTTGTTATTGTTATGATGGATCGCCGCCGTCGACCCGCCGTTAGTCCTCAGGTGATGGTGGTGGTGGTGGTGATGATTGCCCAATATCTGGTCGATACTGTACACGGCGCGCGGTTTCGAGATCGTGCTCTCCTGCAACGGCGAAGGCCGCAGCACGTGGTGATGGCTATCGGCCGGCATACTGGCCACCAGATCCCGCTGCAACATCCGAAGTCACGAACCCCTTCACTATTCACAGCGATTCACAGAACAATAGTTGGTATCCTTTTGTAATTGCTTTTTTTTTGTACAGGTCCACAGAAGGGTTTCACAATTACGCGTTTCACGATTGTACGAAAACTGATTCTTCGCACTCCTATGCACGATTTTCCCAAAAAAAAAACACAAACTTTCACTAAATCCCTAAGCCAAGAACCATTAACGTCCACCGTCAACCACGAACTGAATGCAGAAAGCCACAGCTCATCAAATAAATATTAAAAAATAATAAAAAGAGGGTCCCTCGATGAACTCACGCACACACACTCACACCCAAACACCCAAACCCAAGTATCGCCCAAGGCAACTCACACGCACGCACGCAGTAATGCCTCGGCGAGGGGTAGTTTTTCTCGACCTTCTCTGCGGGGCTCACACCTCGTTCTATGCTCGCGCACTCTCTCTCTCACACTCTGCAGAAGTGGGTGTAAGCGAAAGAGCATCGAAATCTATGCATGTTGACATGACAACATTGCCCCAGTATTGGTGAGTTCACCAAGTGAGAGTTCATTCGTTCGCCGTCGGGCCGTCTCGCTTCCTCTTCAACTTCTTGCTCACTCACTCACCGGGAAGATGGCCAAGTAGGGGCGGATTCCCACCCTCACACCAGCCACAGCCTCCTTGGAAGCTTCTTCGGCTTGGTGTTGGTGGCGGTGGAAACAGGTTACTGTGATGATGTTGCTGATTTGTCACTTTACATTAAATTACAGTACAATAACGCTGGAGCACGTGTGAACTTTCGGCGGACACGTGTCCCACCGGATTGGGTGCTAATCAATCGGATGAAGCACGATTGATTGTTTGGGGAAATACATGTTAATTATTGAGACACCTTTTTAAATAGGATCGCGGCCATTGCTGGTGTACATTATAGTGGACACGTGTTGAAATGGAAAAGTCGAAAATAGTCTTCCGTGACTCAAAAATAGTCTGTACAGCACGATCACTTTAAAATCAATAGTGAAATAAAAATAAAGTACAACATTCCTTTATTCTTAGATTTTTTCTTCTTTTCCCTAATACGTAATTTTTTGGATTACTCAATAAGGAAAAAAGGCAAATGTTGTTTTTTGAAAATCCAAGGCTGACGAGTCGAATAGCTTTTTAAGCAATTTCGACTCCTGCTTCTGAGTTGTTTACACTTTGCAGACTCTAAATGCTATTCTTAAGATTCAATTACTCCGACACCGGTTTTTCAGAATTTGCTAAATTCGGACTCGGACTCCGGGCCCTAACACAGACCTGACTCCACCGACTCCGGCTCCAATTTCGCTTCCGACTCTACAGCCCTGTGAAAATCTATTCAAAAATGTTGTTGAATGTTGAAAACTGGCATAGAATAATTTACAATAAATCAGAATTGCTGATAATCTTCCATTATCTTGATGATGTTTGTAAACTGTTTGTCGTTTTAAACAAGTTTGTCGAACTCCAATTAAACGAAAATTTGTTGTTCGGCCTTGACCTAGCATAAAAGAAGGTGCTCCTTATATCAGATGCAGAAATAGACATATTAAATCAAAAAAGATTATCTGATAAAGGATGAGTGAAAACAAAAATTAAATCATATGTTTATTAAGGGCAATCTGAAGAGCATATTGGAAATGATTACACAAAAAAATCAATTCTTGAAATCGTGAATTATGTTCATGAATACGGGAACCACGAAGAAATATATTCACGGTTATAGTGCAAATGCACCATACTTATGAATAAATTCCTTCGTGGTTCTCACATTCATGAACACAATTCACGATTACCAGAATTGATTTCTTTCTGTGTATATGATATGATTATGAATTATATTAAAAAATAATAAGTAATCGAATCAGAGCATGATTTGTGTCAATAAATACATCAATATAATCATTTTTTTAATGCCTATATACAGTCCAGGCTCGATTATTCGAAGTCTAGATCATCCAAAGGTTGGGACCTCCAATAATCTAATTGTGAACATCTTGAATAGAACATTTATTTAGTCGTTTTTTTGTTTTCTTTCTTTTTACATAAAATTCGAATTCTGTGACCCCATTTTAGTAAATTTTCAATAGTTGACTGTCTAAAAAATAACAAAATATTTTTATTTTTATTATTTTGACCAATTTAGATTTAAAAGTTCTAAATCCTTTGAACGTAGCTTAGGGTTAGTACTTGAGCTGAACAGTCAAAAATAATAAAAGGAAAAAAAAGATTAGAGGCAGTCGGATAATCAAGTCTGGACCTTATCTGTTTCTTTTCAAGATGCATTAGTTGTATGACATTATCTGTGAATTGGATATAGCAGATTATTTACTGACATATTTTTTAATTTATTTATGCATGGAGAATGGCAGTGCGTGGCCGAATGGTTACGCTGTCCGCTTTGTAAGCGGATGATTCTGGGTTCGATTCCCATCTGCTCCAACCTTCCATCGGATGAGGAAGTAAAATGTCGGTCCCGGCCTTTGTTGTTAGGCCGTTAAGTCATTCCAGGTGTAGGAGTCGTCTCCATATCTTAAGTATAAACAACACACCAAACCAAGCCTACTCCGGTGGAATCGCTGGCGGCGGTTGGACTCGCAATCCACAGGTCGTCAGTTCAAACACTGGGGTGGAAGGTTCCTTGGAGTAGAAAGAGGTTTGGGTGCTCTCCCCATTCAAGCCTTCGGACTTCTAGGTTCGAGCAGAAACTTGCAATAGAGATCACAAAAGACCCGGGGGCCGTTAATGTGGATGGTTGCATGGAGAATTGATTGGAGAATTGATTTGACTGGACTTTACTTTATTAGTGTAATGATTACAATTACTGAGATATAGGTGCCATGTTTTGTTCCTCATGTCAAGTATATGATTTTCACAATGAATGTTATAATTAACTAAAGTACCATAAACTGGGGGTAACATTGATAGGTTGAATATTGTTCTGCAAAATGCAAATACGAGCCTGGTTGAGAAGTGTTCAAATTAATTCTTGAAAAAGTTTGCAACAAATCTTGAAAAGCTTTCAAAATTTGTTAAGACTTTTTTTTGAAATCATTGATAACTAGAATCAGATGAATATTCGAAAAGTGTAATGTCTTCCTTACTGAAAATAAGTTTGGTTTTGTTCGACAATTTTAAACTAAGAAAAGGTTTAAATTATTTCTAAGTTACAAGTTGAAATTGGTTGAAAAAAAAACTAAAAGTTTCTTTAAATTCATGGGATTTCTAGTAGACCATGTTTCTCAGTAAATTCAGATTTTTTAGAATTCCTTACCCGCTTTTGTTGGCATTAAAATTTTATTTTCTATGAAATTAATCATTTTCTAATTAATAAAGATCAATTTCGAAAATTTTTATTCGCTTAACATCATTTTTTTAGGCTGAAATTTGTAAGAAACACAGTAACTATCAAAGTCAATCCTAATAACCGAAATAAAAATAATAAGGCCGTTGCAAATATTTTTCAATGTTTATGTCCCCCTCCCCCCCCTTCAAAATCGCTCCGAAAAATCAAGGGCAAAAAAATATGTTTTTCAAAAAAAAAAATTAAAGTAAAGTAAGATATCTAATCAACGGAAAACATTTTTAAATGCATTTTCCCGCGTTTTAAAACAAATTTAGCATGTCTGAGATCGATCAAAAATAGTTTCAATTTTTGTAGAATTCCAATATAAAGCACCAACAAATTTTGGAGTTTAACATTTCAAAAGGGCACATCACTTTTGTAAACAATAGTGTATCCCTTTCACTCAAATGACAGTTTACATAAGGTGTGAAAGGGACACACTCTTGTTGAAAAAAGTTATGTGCCCTAATGATATGGCAAACACGATATCTTCAATACTTGGATATTTTGAAAACTAATGATTGCAAAACAAGTTGGCAGGTGTGAAATGCATTTTTTGCAATTCCATCGTGAAACTACTTACTTTTCCTGTCATTCTTGAACGACGAAATAGCCTACTTTTCTGTACCAAAAATAACAGAGTCGAATAGCAACACTTTTCAAAATAAATGCTGAAAAGTTCTACTTTTCAGCACTTGTTTCGAAAAGTAACACTTTTCAAAAAAAATTGATTCAAACGATTTATTGACAAAATACATGAAAATTTGACATAAAATTTCGCTCAGTGTGTGTTTTTTGGAATTGCAAAAAATGTTGTATGGAACTCGTTGCAAAACGTGATTTTTTCAGCACTCTTCGTATTTATCCAACTCGGTGAACCTCGGTGGATAAATGTACGACTCGTGCTGAAAAAAACCTCTTTTTTGCAATTTGTTGCATAAACTACTATTAAAACACTTTTTTCATTCAAATGTTAATACCATTTCTTGTAATTTCAATTTTTAAAATTCATTTCCCCCCCCCCTCGACTTTGGCCAGAGTTGAGGGACATAAACTATAAAAAATATTTGCAACGGCCCAAAACCATTTAAAATATTATCAACAATTTTGAATTTTAATGTTTGATTTTGTTTACCAACTATGAGAAAATAAACCACGAGCATGACAAAAAGATAATTGTAAATTTTAGAAAGAAAAACAATCTAGTTAATTTTCCGTGGTTTAAAAAGTAAAATTTACTTCGATCAAATGATTAACAATTTTCGGAAAATGTCTTTAGAATGGTGCTTTCCATTGAAAGCACCAGAGTTCCATTCAGAGTAAAATTGAATATTGTTTGTAGTACTGTTTATGATTATGGCACCACAGAAGTGATAATTACCGGAAGCGTGGTAAAGTTTGAAATTTCCCAATTTGTTTCCTGTAACAATAAAAGATATGTTTGTGGGGAAAAAATCGTTTCCTAATTAAGTATCATAAATGAACACTTTTCAACGGTACCCTACACAACTGTAAAGTACCTGCATTTAAATGCAGAACTTTCTCAGAGATACATATAAAATAGTTAACCCTTTCCTTTATAGTGTACACCACCACAAAAAGCCCCAGTCCAGACCACCAAATCCGGTCTTATCCGGTCTAAAGAATAACACAGACGCACGAAGCTTAAGACGAATAAAACACAGACTTGTGGAGCCCCGGGATGGACAATCCAGCGTTCCCGGTTCCAGCTCGGTCTCGATTGCTGTAATCTTTTGTTGTTTCGAGAAATTATTGCGCTTCCCCCTTTGGGTTATTCTAGTCGGTCTGGGCTAGGCGAAACTGTAAATGTTGTTTTGATAAGACTAATCTTGACCGCAAAATCCTCTTCCAGAACCATTTGTGCTGCCATTGTCGGGCTGGCAAATCCCCACCAGGAGCAAGGGGCAATAAAATTCCAACGTGTCCGGGGTCTCGAGACGTGTCCGAGGTAGGAAACTGTCTAATCCTCTTCGTCCGGGGGTAGTAAAGTGTGAAGCCCGACGACACTAGTCTGGATTCGACTTGCGGTGTGGGACGGCTCCAGCTACTCCTGCTCATTAATTTCCATTTTTTGAGGCTTTGAACTTTTACGACCCAAAAGTGACTTTTGGGCAAAACATTGCAGCAACCCTTTTTCTGTTTCGTTTTTGTCTGGAAACCATAATTGGGTGCAATATTCGAGGCATTGTCCGACGAATAAGAAGCTTAGATGCTGATCTACCTGGATGTTCACGTTTTTGCTCGAATGTGGAATAGCTATCGGCACGATACTTCAGAATTCGTTTAGATTTGTTATCGATTTACTATGCACATTGCAGATATTGAATTTAAGATTTTCATAAATTCATCAAAAACTACCATCACTTTACCAAACATCCATTATAAAGTAAATAAAGCACATAATAGATTAGAATAAAATGGAATAACATATGAATAACAATGTTTCTAACTAATACGCGCCAAACACTATACTACAGCGAAACCTTGAAAATTCTGTCAAGTGCATCAATAAATTGGCCCCGTTCATCTAATCATCATAAAACATTCCATAAAGCATTTCCCCCAACAGAGAGGAGGTCCAAAATAATTGAAACATAATGACCATCGCCGCATCGGGCAACACTCGTGTCAACTTGAGATAGGGCAACACTATTTTGAGCGAAACCAAGGGCCCATTACCTGCAAACCACAAATCCTTTTACAGCTAAGTTTTATAGTCCTACGTACTAGGAGGAGCAGACTGACGGTGTGGTGTACCTGCGGTAAATTGTGGTCGGGGAATTAACTTCTACCACTCCTTGATTCGATGCGTGAAGTCACTTGGGCTCGTTTGACTTTCAGTTGGTAGATGTAAAATTTAAAAAAATACTGTTTAAAGCGAAAATTTTCTAACACAGAAACTCACTTAGTTGATGCAATATGATTCATCACAATTGTAGAATCATATGAGCACACAACATTACATTTTTGAAGTTGATGTCAGTAAACGCTTCAGTTTCGTCAAGCTATGATACATTTGTGCTCCCTGAAAATGTTAAATCGACCAAAAATCTACAGAATTAAATTTTAGTGAATTTCCTGTCAAAAAATAAAACTCTAAATTTCTGGTACAAATGGTATGGTGAAACGGGACGCCAGTTCTTGGACAACTTCTGTTCAACTCAAACCGATTTCTGAACTCGAAAAATTGCTGACATTAACATTAACAAAAAGCCAATAAACTCAGACAAATAAAGACATCAATTTGAACAGGGTAAGTAATAGAAAACTAGAATCAGATCAGATCACATTTTAAAGATATTTTCCCAAAGAAAAAGCATATACGGATATTGGATATCTGTAAGAAGAGTATACTGTAAGTCAATAGAAAATTGTAGCTTTGGGAGATTTCTTGTATCATTAGAGTAATACTCGGAAGAAGCTATGTATACATTTCAACAAAATGTTGTTAGTTTTTCCGGGGTTTTCTTATTTTCTTTAAAAGCTTCAAGCAAACTTCAACCCCCCTTATAAATCAGGGACTAAACAAAATTTTTCGAAAAACTTCAAAATTTTAATTGAAATATAAGTCTAATCAAATGAACACAATTTGATATAAATTTCATGCATTTATAATCATGATAAGCATTGGCTCGTTTGAAAATGATTTGATCTTTGGTAAAATTCCAATGTACAGTACCGCAATTTTATTTTTCGCGAAAAAACTAAATGATTAGAAGACATTATAGTTGAAATTACAAGTCGTGGTTTCAAAATTTGACAGAAATTCGTTTTTTAGTTATTGATGCAGTTTGGTTCAAAATCGTGTGCTCTTTCAAGAAAGCCTGCAAAATCAAGTACTTTGTTCTAGAAATCAGGAGGAAATCCAGCTTTTTCGCGAAAAATTAACACGTAGCCTTATGTGTGCGACAAACCTCAAGTGCGTTTTTCTCAGCATGCTGTTTTTTCATATGGGACATTTATGCGAATATGGGCAGTACCGGTTGTTTTGTCATCATGGGTGATCAAAATGACTAAGTTTTGACAAAAATGTCTAACTCGAACATTTTTTTTCGCGGTACTGTACATTGTAAATCCACCAAAAAAACAAGTCTTCCGAGTTGGAGAAATACGACGAGTGCTGCATAAATTGAGTTGTTAACAAGTTGCCTGGAAAACAACATCGAAAAAAATATGTTTCAAACTGGATTATTTTCTAAAAACATTTATTCCTCCACTCTAGGTTGAGATTCCGTGTTTTTGGTCAACCCAAAAAACAAAACACTGTCTAAAAGTAGGACTTTTCGAAACAAGTGCTAAAATATGCACTTTTTGTACCAAAAGAAGGGTAATAATAAACTTTTCAGCATTGTTATTTTTGATGACAATAGGTAGGCCATTTGATCACTATAAAATAACAAAAAAAGAAGATATTTTTGATTGGGAAATGTCAAATAGTAGTTTATGCAACAAGTTGCAAAAAGAGGATTTTTTCAGCACGAGTCGTACATTTATCCAACGAGGTTCACCGAGTTGGATAAATACGAAGAGTGCTGAAAAAATCAAGTATGGCAACGAGTTCCATACAACATTTTTTGCAATTCCAAAAAACACACACTGAGTGAAATTTTATGTCAAATTTTCATGTATTTTGTCAATAAATCGTTTAAATCAAAAAAATGTTGAAAAGTGTTACTTTTCGAAACAAATGCTGAAAAGTTCAACTTTTCAGCACCCATTTGAGTGCTGAAAAGTTCTACTTTTCATACTTTTTGCAATTCCGTCGTGAAACTACTCACTTTTCCTAGCATTCTTGAACGACGAAATAGCCTACTTTTCTCTACCAAAAATAACAGAATCGAATAGCAACACTTTTCAAAATAAATGCTGAAAAGTTCTACTTTTCAGCACTCAAAAGGGTGCTGAAAAGTTGAACTTTTCAGCAATTGTTTCGAAAAGTAACACTTTTCAAATTTTTTTTGATTTAAACGATTTATTGACAAAATACATGAAAATTTGACTTAAAATTTCACTCAGTGTGTGTTTTTTGGAATTGCAAAAAATGTTGTATGGAACTCGTTGCAAAACTTGATTTCTTCAGCACTCTTCATATTTATCCAACTCGGTGAACCTCGTTGGATAAATGTACGACTCGTGCTGAAAAAATCCTCTTTTTGCAACTTGTTGCATACACTACTATTTAAACACTGTTATATTAAGCCGTTTATTCATTCATGAATGACAGGAAATAGTAGTTTATGCAACAAGTTGCAAAAAGAGATTTTTTTCAGCACGAGTCGTACATTTATCCAACGAGGTTCACCGAGTTGGATAAATACGAAGAGGGCTGAAAAAATCAAGTTTTGCAACGAGTTCCATACAACATTTTTTGCAATTCCGAAAAACACCCATTGAGTGAAATTTTAAGTCAAATTTTTATGTATTTTGTCAATAAATCGTTTAAATCAAAAAAATGTTGAAAAGTGTTACTTTTCGAAACAAGTGCTGAAAAGTTCAACTTTTCAGCACCCATTTCAGTGCTGAAAAGTAGAACTTTTCAGCATTTATTTTGAAAAGTGTTGCTATTCGATTCTGTTATTTTTGGTACAGAAAAGTAGGCTATTTCGTCGTTCGAGAATGACAGGAAAAGTAAGTAATTTCACGACGGAATTGCAAAAAGTAAGTTTTTGTAATACAATTATGAAAAAGTAAACAATTGTATTTTTTTAATAAATAAAAAAATTCAAGTTGATCTAAACATTACAGTTATTTAAACGAAATTGATTGATAGATGCAAAATGCCAGCTTATGAATAATCTTTAAATTATATTTAGAATTTGTTTTGATGGTTGCACACAGTTAGACAGTTATACTGCGCTTGTGGAAATCAATTTAATTTGATTAAAATGGTTTTTATGAAGTTTTTTTTTTTTTGAAAATTAACCTCACCTTCAAAGTTTAAGAAAACTATTCACTATCCAAAGCTCAATCATCCTAGCGATTAACAACGTTTCTTGAGATAATCAAATGAGGAAAAAATATTTTTTTGTATTTTTGATTTGATTTTTTCACATCAAAATCGAGTTAAGTTCAAGATCATTTTGAGGAGGCAGTTTCGGGGTCATCGGTTATAGTTGAAGTTAACGGTCAAAAATAAGTAAATAAAAAAAATCGTTCAACCAAGGTTGAAATATGGCGAGGACTTCGGAAAATCGAGTCTTAACGGTATTGGAATCTCAACAAAACACAAAATCTCTTTGACTCAATCTTCCTAAAACCCTTTATCTGAACTCAATTTCGCCATTTTCCACATGTCTTAGAAAGGTCAATACAAATTTGATTTAAAGTTTTTGTCCCTAGTTCCCAGACAAGGTCAAAAATATAAAAAAAGGACAACACAAAAAAAAACAAACATTATTACAGTAATGCTGCTGTTAAAATTTGCAAAATAACAAAGAATTCATGAAAATATTATTTCCTTCAATTTTCTTTTTCTATTCTATTTATCCCAAAAATAAACATATTTTTAAAATAGTTTCGAGCAGAAACTTGCCCACAGGGTCGTTTATGTGGATAGTTAGATTTTTTGAAATCTCCCATTTGATTCAGAGTTAGATGATAAATAAAATGCATTTTTTATAAATTGCTAAAAAAACCCTTTTTTTCAGTGAAATCAGCGAAAGCAATAATTATTGAAAATTTTTATTGGCTAACTTACAAAAAGTAAAATAAACGAATCTGAGACAAAAAACAACTATCATCTATTTTACACCCTACCCTAGATCCCACGGAACCGATACCACAATGCCTTTGTCCAGATCCCTCGACTACAACCCAAAAAAAAAATGGGTCTAATCCTTTGTTTTTATTGGCGAAGCCAAGATTGCGGTTGTCTAATCTAAGAGGTAACGATTCCTTCCACCTTGAGGTCCCTTGTCTGCTCGCTGGGAGCCCAGTGATCCTCTCCTAATGGCACTTAAGAGCCTCATCATCGCCGGTGATCCCGTCAGGCCGAGCCGAAGATGTCGTCTTGCTGCGTGGCTGGAGGTCTCCCAAGAGGATTACCGTTCGAGCGACGGATTCTTTCGCTAATGGTAATACTAATAATGATCCCCATCCTGGGCCGAAGGCTGCAATGTCCAAAGTCCTGCTGGAAAACGGTGGGGCTTCACCCGATTTCGTTGCCGACATGTTCCGAAATCGGATCAATTTGTATTGTTTGGGATGGGCATTAGGCTTACAATTGTTTTTCGAAGGACTTTTGTTCACTTCTCATAACATAAAGGACGATAATCCTGACGTGGAGGGACGAAGCCCCTTGCAGGTTCATTTGACGAAGGTGGGGAATCGCTTCGCTTCGGGAATGAACTTTTCCACGGTTTCCTCGACGTTTGGGGAGATTGTCTTCACTGGGATAGGCATGCGCAGTGGGGTGCGATTGTTTGATTGGATGGAAAATTGCTGACTGTGGGAAAATCTTGCTCCCCCTCGAGGGGGTTCTTCTCCCTGCCCTAGATCGGAACGTCTTGTAACGCAAGTTAACCAATACAAACAGAAAGGTGACGGAAATGGATTCAAATTGTCTGGTTGAGTAGTGAATGCTACGGATCAGCTGGTGGGAACTATTATTTATTGAAAGCAAGGTAATATCAGGCAAATTACAAGAATTTTTCATTAGTTTTTATCTGTGAACATTTTTAAAAATAAGTAGAATTTGCTGGAAAAAAAAAAAACAGTCTGACAGCCAATATTTTGCTATGATTTATATCGAGTTTATAAATTATTCACTTAATCAAACAAGAAAATTTCGTCAAGGATTAAATTTTTAGACATTTTGAAGAATTTTTGAAAATTACAGCATCAACTAGGTTTAAGATAGCTAGAGATTTTTTCATAACAATTGTTTTGCATTGATAAAAAAATCAATGAAGATTCAATTAAATCGTAGCAGCAACTTTTTGTAGTAGTGTGCATCTCAACTACGCTGATGATAAAAAAACATAAATTTCAAGCCTTATTTTCATTGAAAATTTAATCCAAAAATATCACAAAATGCTTTATACATCATGAGAGTTTTGGTTTATTGTAAATATTGTGAAAATACCTTTTTCTTAAACTTTTTCGTTCGTGGTCACAAAGTTCAAAATTTGCTAAAAGATTTAAAAGTCTTAATTTGATTAAAAAAAAACTACATTAATTCTCGCATACTTTTTCAAATGATCCTATGGAAACCCATGGCTCATTCGTGGTTTGATAAAGTAATCTAGAATTATCATCATGCAATAAATTTTGGATAGTTTGCAATCGATTTTTAATTTTTTCATTGAAAATTCCAATTTGATCAGTATTTGATGTCCTTTGATTTATTTGCAAAATTTTGAAGTCGTTTATCCATATTCCATACAAAACAGTTTTTTTTTTATTTGGACAATTATCCATGAGGATTCAGATTTCCAAAAAAAAATGTCCACGTTGTTTGTGGATGGTCCCAAGACACAGAAAAAAATATGTTTCGAAAAAAATGTTATAAGGTTGTACATCGGTAAACAGTTGTCTGATCGATGAAGTCCAAAAAAATAATATTGCTGCAGTTTTTTTATTTAAGATTTTTTTAATGTTATCTTTTCTTCATTCTATTCTATTTTTAAATTGTAGAAATTGTTAAGTTTCAACATAGATCTTTCCAAACTGCTAAAGATAAATTTGTTGGTGCTCTAAATAATGTTTGAAAAAAATAAGTTTTTTTCAATTCGTCTTATTTTGTTTCTAAACAAATCTTACCTCAGCATACAACTATGCCAAAGACATCAAATCGACAGAAAATCATTTCTCAAGATCCAGATTTCTATCATTCCGCGAAATTTTATGGAGATACTTTGAAGATTTTAAAGACAAATTTTGAAGGTGCATTGCTTTTTTGAAAACTATATTAAATTCATCTTAAAATAAAGCGACGAATGACCATTTTAGGTAAAAGTCACGTTAATAAAATATGCAACAACATATTAAAATAAACTTTTTTATATTAAAAAAACTTTTTTGTATTAAAAAACCCTTTTATCATTTTTTAAAGTTAGAGAATTTTGAAGGCTATAAGTTTCATCCAAATTGGGAAAGCAAATTTTTGATTATTTTGTTGTTAAAAAAAACTCGATATTTTTTTACTTGATACAGTTTGATTTCACAAATGTTTTGTTGGAGTAAAGCTTATAAAAAATTAATGCTTCAACATTTGGAAAATATTCATTGTTTAACTACCGTCAGTAAGGGTGACATTGGGTCTGGGGGGTGAGATTGGGCCAAAGTGATTTTGAAACGGATTTTATCATTTCTCAGGTTCTTCTCAATGAAAATGAATTCTGGTAAAAAGGTTGTGTAGGTGACATCTTAAGATGACTTCACTGAAAAAATCTCGCTCCTAGAACAAATCCTGTTATTTTGGCAGCTGTCTAATGTTGAGGTACGTTTTTGGCCAAAAATTTCCTATCGAAAAATCATTTTTCTAATATTTTTGTTGGAATTGCTCGAAAGCATTTCAATACGATTCCTCGAAAAAGAAACACTGTTGGATGACTTGTTTTTTCCATATCGTTGAATTTGAGCATAATTTTAGTTTCATTTGACCCAATGTCACCCCTTCTAAGGGGCATTTAAGGTAGTGTTCATCAAAATCCACCATATTTTGGGAAAATGTTAGTAAACTATCTAAGAACAAATCTACGTTGAAAGATTTTCGATGAGTCACCCCCACTGACGGTATGTCAGGACCATGTGGCATTAATCTTCAAAAGTCACAATCACAAAGCTTCAGGAATTTCCATGATTAAAATTTGAACAATCACCTCAAATCAAACTCATCGCGTTCAACACTTTACCAAAAGACCCCCGAAAATATTAATAACACGCGCATCCTTCATCTCCCCACCTGTCGAACCCTTAAACATCCACCCACCCACCACGTGTCGTCGCACCTTTCAAGTCCTTTTTGCTCTTTTTGCAGCCGCGCCGCATTGCTTTCCGCCAGCATTTTGCAAACAATTGAGAGCGCCGCTCCCCGCTCCACTCCGCACTTGAAAGGCAATCAAAATTTTCATCATCACAATCATCGAGAAAATCGCGAACAAATCTTCAATTTCCTTTTGCCATTTTGTTGCCCTCTCTCGCGGGCGCTCTCCCTCGCACTCTTCGTTTACTGGCAGTTTCGTTGCTCTCGGAAAAAAAGAAGGAAGAAAAACTGCGCTAGAATATCGCTCGACGCTTCGCGTGCACCAACCGGCCCCGGTCGTCTGCCAGTCGGAATCAAACATCATTGAACAATAATCGATCCACTTAGAAGTGGCAAGGTGGGGTGGGGGGGGGGGAGGTAAAAGTGCCCACGTGGAAAATAAAAATGCCGAGAAGCTAACTGCCAACAGACGGCGGTGAACGAGGGAAAAAATCTTCCACAACTCAAATACAACACATAATAGTATCTCAATTGAATCATAATAAATCTCTAAATGGAAAATATTAAAAACGCAGCGGAATTCGCGGGAAACGAAACGAGGGATGGTCAGCGTTAGAAAAGTTTTGTGCAATATGTGTGATTTTGCAACCGCTTCGATGCCCTAAAATATTTAAAAATGTGTAATTTGGGAAAAAAAACATTCTAATCGACTTGTGGTCGACAATTTAGGTCTTAATTAAGATTACCTATGAAAAATAGATACCTTTAAAATAATACTTTTTTCACTCAAAGCTAAATTCTTGAGTCCGTATTCACAGATTTTCAAATCCTTATTTGTTTTAGTGAACCTTAAAAAGCTTATTTCAAGCCACTGACTCACCATAAAATAATGCTTTTTTGAATTGTTGCACCGTTTAACTTAAGTAGTGAAATAAAAAATTTCAAAATATTTTTTCAAAGGATCAAAATCCATCAAAATTCAAAGATATAGGTTTTAAAATATTATGTGTTCATTCAGAAATTTCCAATTTAATTGTAATTTTTTTTAAAGACTATATGTTAGGAACGAAAACACCAACCGGCAATATATATTAGGTAAATTAAAAAAAAAATCTCAACCGTTGACAAAACTATTTTCAAAAATGATCAGCTATCGATGAAATTCAAGACTATTCTTCAAAGCCAAACGGTTGTATTTCAAAAATGATGAAATTTTTCAAAATTATTTGTGCTGTTCATTTAGATTGATAATTCACTCCACATAATTTTTATTTTATTTATTTATTTTTTTGTAAATCGGCTGTCAAATGTTTGCCCTATTTTTCTGTGGCTCAAAAAAATCCTTTTTTTGTTCCACTAAAACGTCACAAATTTTCGAAAATCAAAATTTTTTGCAATTTTTTTTTGTAAATTTAAATGAACGCCTTATTCATGTTTTATGTTGAATTGATATTACAAATCATTTTTGAAATCTCGAACGATTATAATTATGTAGCAACTAATTTCTGAGATTATTTCTGGAGTATAACAATTTTAAAAACTTGGGTTATTTATACTACATTAAAAAAAAAAATCTTTGTCAGAATCTTATAAAGGGAACTAGAGGGTGACGACTCTCGAGATTTTCAATTTCCCGGGAATCGAGAGTTGAGTTTTGCCATTTCCCGGGAATTCCCGGGACCCGGGAATTTTTTAAACTAGCCAGTAGTGTCAATAGCTTAAAATGAAAAGTAAAAAAAAAAACGTTTCTTTTTAATGAATTCAAATTCAATTAATTCATACCAATCCAATGAAATGTAAAACATAGTAACCTCATTGTTTCGAGGAACTATTTCTTCATTTTGATTTTTTATTTCAATCTACAAATAAAAAATCGTTCCTTGAGCCTTTTTTGGACTCAAAATTCAGTTTAAAATGTTTACGAATCTTCATTTGCACTGAGTGATTTTTCAAAAGTTGCACAAACTTGTTTTTGAACTTAATATTAGATTTTTTGAAAGTAAAAAAATAACTATTATACAATAGTCCATTTATGCGTATTTTTGCAATATGATTTTGATTTTTTCCTTCTTAAGATCAACTGTAAATGTTTAAAAATTAGAAGACACTAACTTTACAAAGAATGCCTGATTGTTATTCCCAAAATATAATTTAATATGCAAAACACAAAATTACTTATTGACATCAAAAAAGAAAATTACCTCGATACAGCGAAATTGACTTACTTAGAATAAAAAAAAACAAGACTTATCTTGAAAAGGTTTTCCTTCTTAAAAATAATGAATATTTCATTCCTGGTGTGAGCAATTCTCTACGAAATCGGTCTTTTTTCTTCAATTTTAATTTTTGTATTTTTTAATCCGGCTGAAACTTTTTTGGTGCCTTCGGTATGCCCAAAGAAGCCATTTTGCATCATTAGTTTGTCCATATAATTTTCCATACAAATTCGGCAGCTGTCCATACAAAAATGATGTATGAAAATTCAAAAATCTGTATCTTTTGAAGGAATTTTTGATCGATTTGGTGTCTTCGGCAAAGTTGTAGGTATGGATACGGACTACACTGGAAAAATAATACACGGTAAAAAAATTTGGTGATTTTTTATTTAACTTTTATCACTAAAACTTGATTTACAAAAAACACTATTTTTATTTTTTTATTTTTGATATGTTTTAGAAGACATAAAATGCCAACTTTTCAGAAATTTCCAGGTTGTGCAAAAATCACTGACCGAGTTATGAATTTTTAATCAATACTGATTTTTCAAAAATCGAAATTTTGGTCGTAAATTTTTCAACTTCATTTTCGATGTAAAATCAAATTTGCAATCAAAAGTACTTTACTAAAATTTTGATAAAGTGCACCGTTTTCAAGTTATAGCCATATTTAAGTGACTTTTTGAAAATAGTTGCAGTTTTCATTTTTAAATTAGTGCACATGTTTGCCCAGTTTTGAAAAAATATTTTGAAAAGCTGAGAAAATTCTCTACATTTTGCTTATTCGGACTATGTTGATACGACCTTTAGTTGCTGAGATATTGCAATGCAAAGGTTTAAAAACAGGAAAATTGATGTTTTCTAAGTTTCACCCAAACAACCCACCATTTTCTATCGTCAATATCTCAGCAACTAATGGTCCGATTTTCAATGTTAATATATGAAACATTTGTGAAATTTTCCGATCTCTTCGAAAAAATATTTTGGAATTTTCAAATCAAGACAAACATTTTAAAAGGGCGTAATATTGAATGTTTGGCCTTTGTGAAATGTTAGTCTTGATTTGAAAATTCCAAAAATATTTTTCGAAGAGATCGGAAAATTTCACAAATGTTTCATATATTAACATTGAAAATCGGACCATTAGTTGCTGAGATATTGACGATAGAAAATGGTGGGTTGGGTGAAACTTAGAAAACATCAATTTTCCTGTTTTTAAACCTTTGCATTGCAATATCTCAGCAACTAAAGGTCGTATCAACAAAGTCCAAATAAGCAAAATATAGAGAATTTTCTCAGCTTTTCAAAATATTTTTCAAAACTGGGCAAACATGTGCACTAATTTAAAAATGAAAACTGCGACTATTTTCAAAAAGTCACTTAAATATGGCTATAACTTGAAAACGGTGCACTTCAAAATTTCACTAAAGTACTTTTTGATTGCAAATTTGATTTTACATCGAAAAATGAAGTTGAAAATTTTACGACCAAAATTTCGATTTTTGAAAAATCAGTATTGATTAAAAATTCATAACTCGGTCAGTGATTTTCACAACCTGAAATTTCTGAAAAGTTGGCATTTTATGCCTTCTAAAACATATCAAAAAAAAAAAATTAAAAATAGTGTTTTTTGTAAATCAAGTTTTAGTGATAAAAGTTAAATAAAAAATCACCAAATTTTACCGTGTATTATTTTCCAGTGTAGTCCGTATCCATACCTACAACTTTGCCGAAGACACAAATCGATCAAAAATTCCTTCAAAAGATACTGATTTTGAATTTTCATACATCATTTTGTATGGACAGCTGCCGAATTTGTATGGAAAATTATATGGACAAACTAATGATGCAAAATGGCTTCTTTGGGCATACCGAAGGCACCAAAAAAGTTTCAGTCGGATTAAAAAATACAAAAAAAATCGAATGACCGAAATCCTAGAGAACTGCTCGTGTGTAACTGCTAAGAATGTTTCAAGGTAAATTTTGGGGTTGACATTTTTGGTTACTCTGAATTATAGTTATTGGAATTTTCAAAAGTTATAATTTATACTTTTAAAATAAGAAGATAAGAGAAGCATTGGTTTATTCCAATTTGAAAATCGAACATTGAACATCCAATGTACTAAACCATTTCGATTTTTTCAAATATTTTTCTGATTAAATTATTGATTTCGGTTCGATATTTGTAAGTATTAAATTTCCCGGGAGTCTCGACCAAATTTCCCGGGAATCGAGAGGTCCAAAAATGGCCGATTTCCCGGGAATTCCCGCTCGTCACCCTCTAAAGGGAACCTAACTCAAAATAAAAATCTGAATTAGAATAAAGGATTCCCGTGTTTTAAGATGGCTGCTTATTTTCATAATTTTCTAATTTGTTTTCTTTTTTTTACATTGAGATTCTGACAAAACCATAGCAGTTCTAAGAATTTTTATTTTATTTTTTTACATTTAGTAAAATTTTTGGATTCGTCTTCAAAAAGACGTAAGAGCCTACCTGCGAAAAACAAATTTAAAAATTGCTTAAGATTGTAGATGAACACGCCTTTTAAGTGCCCCAAACTAAACATAAATGAAATTTTGTTACAATTTGGAGAAAAACGAATATTAGTAACGGAGGTAACGGTGGCTCTTACAGGTTTTTGAAAAGTCACAATACAATTAAAGTTTTACATTTTTTTCAATTCAATATTGTCATATTTTTTCTAGAATAATAATGATTTTTTATTGTGAGTTGTGCGGTGCTTGTGGGGACGTGCAGTTATGTTTTTTCGTGTTATTTTCCGTTTCTTTTGTGTCGCTATTTGTGTACATGGGGTGATTGGATTTCTTCTTCTTCTTTTTTTCATTTATTTTTAGTTCGCGCGTTCGTTGGCCGAAGAATTTTATTTTTGTTCTCTTTATATAGTTTTCGAGAGAAACGATCCGATTTTTGTTTTTTGAGACAAGCAAGTCGTATTGCTGGATTAAGCCCTTTCGATATCATCGAGGATCGGAAGGCACGTCGACGAATACGTTTTAAGGCTTATGATATAAAATAATTTTAATGAATGAAGTCCTTCCCACATCACCGTTGATCGGAAGGCACGCCGACGGAGAATTTCTGGAGAATCGCGGTCGAATTAATACTATATTTAAATCCCTAGATAGGTATCTTTCCGCAGCCGGCTGCCTAAGATTTTTAAAATTTCAACCGATAAACAAATTGCTCATGGTCGCATCACCTACCACAGTGAATCCTGACCTCATACCCATCTTACTAACCCCTCAAAACTCATGTGATACTTTGTCGGAGACGCAGTCGATTTGGCGGTCCCATCACTCAAGTATCGGCTAACATTCCCATCCACTTCCCCGTGTCTTACCACTGGTCGTGGCCGGCATCGGTATTGATCAGCATGATAGGGACCTTTGAAAATTGCGAAGGGGTGATGATTGGTTCCTACTTTTCATCTGTGGTCCACGGAGCAATGTTTGGGGGTCCTGGTCAATAACGAAGTAGCAGCTACGGGTAGACACCAATGCTATGCTATGCTATGCTAATAATAATGATTTTTTATTGTTTCTGGCAGTAACATCATTGTTTTAAAATACAGTGGATTCTCTGGTTGTCGATATTAAAGGAAACGTCGAGAGAGGGAAGTATCAAATTTTAGAACGAAAAATCAAAGCATGCTACTTGAAGGGACTAGAAAATTTATTGAAAGCAGGAGCAATAGTGATAACGAGAAGATCGACAGCTAGAGAGTCGCTGTATTTATGGTTTATTTTTCACCTTGAAGTAAAATTAAAAAAAAAAAAAACAAGATAAGCCATGAATTGTTTCTGTTTTCCGCTATAACTTCCCTTGAACATTCTCCTAAAAATATACCTTAAAAATTAATATTGAAAATATAAACATGCACAATTGATTGTAAACTATTCGGAATACATGGTTTTAAAGTATATTTTGCATTTTTAATTAAATTTTTAACCTTCCGACTTTTACAAATTTGATATTTGTGTTCACAGATCGGAAAAAATAAAACATTTGAGAAAAAAATATTTCCATGAATTCAATAATATTTTTAAACAAATATTATAAAACTATTATCAAACTTTTTTCCAAAATTATAAAAAAATAGGACGACAAAAACTTTGATCAAAATTTGGAATAGTCTTATTACTGAAAAAACTAATTTTAAATTTTAAGTCTCTTTTTTCAAAATTTTGAAGCAAAAAGTATCACGAAATGCTTTATACATTATCGCAGTTATGCTTCTACCGAAAACTTACCAAATTCAATGAATGTATCAAAATATTTTCTTCCTACAGTTTAATGTATTTGTTACGATTGTTGGTCCCAAAATCCTTCATTTGCAATAAATTCGTGATTGAAGCATAAAAGTAAATGTTATATAACATATTTTAAAAAATTTACATGCAGCTGCACATGTTTTTTTTTAATGAATATTTTAATTTTTAGCATTTATTATTTGCTTTACCCCCATGTTTTTTGAACAAATTTGAAGATTGGAGGGACTACACCTGAAATACATTTTGCAATGGTCTATAGTTGTGTTCAACTAAATTGAATGTAATGCTCTTTAACTATTTTGCCAATTAAATCATAACCTTTAAAAATTACCTCAAATATTATTGATATGAATTTTCCAAACTTTTGAGCTCGGAATTCCATGGATTGAAAAAATCTTTTTCACGTTGCAAAATCAAGCTTCTAGAATATTTTTTTATTATTTATAATTTTCGCATTTGCATTAAAAACGACCTTTAAAACAATCAAACAGAAAATTTCCCAACAATTGCCACCCCTAACCGCCATCCTAACTCTTGATCGTCCGTGCCATTCGTGCTCAACCACTTGTCGTTCGCCTCGTCGTTAAAATCATCGTTATATTCGCAACGTTCCTCGACTGCTCTACTAGTACCAGACGGCAAGGGTCACCTCCGTCGTTAGGCAGTGTGCTCACCATTCAGTCTACAACAGCAGAAAAAATATAGAAGGACGAGAGAAAAAATCCCCCCTCCCGCACGCTCTCCACCCAAATGAAAGGGGTTTTTTGATTGTTGTGGGTGGCAAATCGAGTGGCTTTTTATTTATATCTCGCGAATGTGCCTTTTTCGGTTCTTTGGAAAGGACGGTGAGAGGATTTGAACCAGCCGCTGCCAAATTAAGGGACGGGGAGTGTAAGAGCTTTGGGTTCAAAATTGGAAATCGAATGCTGAAAGGAGTTGAGGTGGATTTTTTTGTATTTTGTATAACGATTTTATCATTTAGATGAACGATTGAGTACAGGTTAACAAGTTTCTGAGTTAGGGTGGTTTGTAAATAATTGTAGGTACTTATTGATTCAACATATATTTTGCAATAACGAAAAAATCTGATAATTAACGATTTTTAATACGAAAATCGCAAAAAAACAGTAATAGTACATTAACAAAACTGTTACTTTTCCAATATTACATTCAATTGAGAAGTCTGCACTCAATCATGGTTCGATACGGATTTACTGACTGTATGATGTCGAGGGAGCACGCTCCGATTTGTTAAAAGGCATGTGGGGGAGATAAAGATGCGTCAATGTCGAAATTAGCGAGGGGTTAAACGACAGCAGTGTAATAGCTTCTTATTGCTGTTCATTATACAATTTTAAGGAGCGTGCCGGAATCAAAACGAATCAGAACTCGAGTGTGTCCCGAAACTAAGTGCTTTGTGAATGGTAGTTGCTCTAATTAAGATTGTTGAAAGGGGGCTATAAAATGGATTAGATGGATGAAGTTTGTATGGGAAAAATCGTCAAAATGTATGGAGAAAAGCAACTGTTTCTTTTTTTCACCTGTCAAGTGCACAGTAGTCATCCAATTTTTAACATTTCTCAGGTATAGAATCTTCATTTAATTTGGAAAAAACTTTTCCGAACACAACATATTCATAGGATTTTACCAATCTTTGATTTCAGGGGGTAGCCCAGAGGAAGCCTGGACTTGAACCACACTCATAATCATCAATGAAATGGCTACACTTAAATAAAAAAAAAAGTACCAAATTCTTTTATTAAAGAAATGTTGCCTCTTTTCCTTATTTAGTAATCGGGTTTTTTTGATTACTTAATCAGGAAAAAAGCAAAAATTCCTAGAATTTGTGAATTTGGTACTTTTATTTTTTTTCAGTGTAGGGTAATTGCTTTTCCTGGGTTTGATCGATTTTCAGAAAAAATAGACACTCGGAAAAAAATCAGATTCCAGCGCTATAGTTTGGGATGGTGTAAAACTTGGCACAAGAATTATGAGTTTTGGAATAAAAAAATGATTTATGGAAAAAAATTAAAAAAATATCGTGGAAAATGAATTTACTTTCTTTGCATAAAGTACACCTTTATTGAGTTTTGGGCATTTCAAGGTATTTTAAAAAAATGCACCCCTGCATTAAATATAATTGAAAAGCTTAGATAATTTCCATTTTTGACTTCTAGCATAGAATAGAGAAAGATAGAATTGCCACTCATTTACCGACCGGGGGACAAAACTGTGCTGCCTAACTGATGCCAGCGGCGAAACGGGGAACTACAACACCCTGCGCATAATACTGTCAAGAATGTGGAGAACTGGTTGGCACATATATATTATTCCTTTAACATGTAAAATGATTTTAAAAAAACATGGAAAACAAATCAAAACAATTATGAAAATTCAAGATAAGTGCATCCCTTAACTAGGATATTTTGTTTTAAATAAGATTAAATGATTTTTATTTCGCATCAGCATCTTTTTTTTTCTAAATTTCAAGATTATGCCAAATAAGTTGACACCCGTTTTCACTTCTCAAAGACATCTGTTTTGTCATGTTGACATTTCGCTGTCGCTGTCAAACCAAGTGAAGAATCGGAAGAGGAAATGACTATTTTGCCGTTCGTAAACCGCAATTTGCGCCTAATCCTAACGTTCTACCGCCTTCACTAGTCTCGTCTTTTCATCCGGCTTCCAAGCACCATTTCACATTTTTGATTGCCAACTGAACGTCAACAAGCCTTTTTCCATCTGTCACTGTCAAACAAAACGCACCCTCCAGAATGCACAGGGCAGTTCCATCAAAGTGCACAATGCGCATTTCGACTGAAGTTCCCCGTTTCGGGCAAAGGTGGCGCTGTCGGCAGTGTCGCTTGACGTTTGCAAGGGGGAATCAGCAAGTGGCAATTCTACCTATCTCTATTCTATGCTTCTAGTTGCTGAGATACAGCCACTTAAAGTTGGAATCAATGAAAAACCAGCGACTCCCCCTAGGCAGGACCCAGGGAGGCGACTCATACACCTGAGCTATTGACCTTACCCTTTAGGTTAGACCGGGGCCAACATTTACTTCCCCATCCGACGGAAGGCGTGGTCAGACAAATCTCGTCTCGAAAAATGCCACTGGGACCGTCTGGGATCGAACCCAAGCCGACTGGGTGAGAGGCAACCACGCTTACCCCTACACCAATCTCCCGGTCCCGACCAGTGTCATCTAATTAGTCCTAATTTTTCTATTTGCAATATACAGAATCTACTGGTTCAATAATCATCAAATTGAAACTTCTAAGAAATTTTCTGCTCCTTTAAAAAATATATTTGAAATTCAAAAATCCAGCCCTACTTTCCAAAATTTCCAAAATCAGTGTTTTAGCCCAGTAGAAAAGTTAATCTTCTTGAAAAAACTAAAATTAGTTTAATTTAGCAGAACATTTTAGAAAAGGTTTCATTTAAAGCATTAAAAATCGAACCAAAACATTTTCCAAAAAACATGCCTCAAATTGTATATAACTTGAAAACGGTGCACTCTCTGCCAAAAATTTTCATTTTCGATCGAAAATTTAATTTTGCAGCTAAAACTGTTTTTTTTTTAATTTTACTTAAAAATATTTTTAATTTACTTTAGTCCCAAAAAAACTCTCAAAAAGTTAAAAAATTAATGCGGAAATTGAATATTATTGAATATAAGTCAATTAAAAAAGATTGATTTTTTCTTCAGTTTCAATATTTTTTTTCTCAAATATCATAATTAAAACGCTTTTTTTCGAAAAAAAGACACCAAATCGATCAGAAAATACTTTCTAATTGACAAAGAGAAATGGCTTATTTTGACATAGGAAACGCACGGACAAAGTACCATTAAATTTAAAAATTGCCATAAAATAAACGTAATTCTACAGAATTTCTAAAATAATAATTTTTAAGTTTTAAGCTTATTTGGTAAAATTTTGTTAATAGTTAAAAGTATTACAAAATTTAAATAATTTCGAAAAAAAAATCTGATCTGTGGTCTTATTTCATTATTTAGTCTCAAAACTTCAAAATTTCAAAAAGCCTAAAAGAGCCCTGTATTAGGCTTCATCCATAAAGTACGTCAAGTTAAAATCAGCCAAAACTCCCCCCCCCCCCTCACCCCTTTGTCACCCTTTTCCTATACATATAACACGCAAAGTCACACTACCTCAGACCCCCTCCCCCACCCCCTCCCTCACCTAGAGCGTGACATACTTTAATTTCATAAATAATCGTTACACAACGTTTTCCTAATAATTTTTAATCGATTGTTCCCTAATTTTTAGAGAGAAATGAAGGGAGGAGGGGACAAAACTTTTAATAAAATTTACACTGGCCTAATCATGAGAAAAACTTTCATTGCCTGAAAGGTTAATACCATGACTTTGAGATTTGACCATAAAAGTGAGGGTGTTGATGGCTGATACCAGACTATATTAAGATTAAAAAAATAAAAACAATTTGTACAGTTATATCCAAATGCTTTTAGAAAAAGTGAAACCATTTCATGATCTTTATAACATAATTTTGTATGAGTATAAATACCCGTTTTGTAAAAATTTGTTTGAAAATCTTATTCACTGCTTTAAACGATTACTTCATTTTTCAATCTGTCAAGAAATCTGTGAAATAAACTAAAAAGAAATCTGTAAAATAAACTAAAAACTAAGACAAACGGTTACACTCAAACCCCTATGGTTTGACACCAACTGGTGTCAAACGAATGGCGTCACTTTTTAGTTTGACACCCCTTTTACACGGAGTTCACACACACTACCAAACGTTTGTTTTGATAGTGTGCGTGAGCGCCGTGTAAAAAGTGAAAGTTCGTCACTTTTTAGTTTGACTTGGATCAACCAACTGGGTACAAACTAAAAAAGTGTCCAACGAAAAAGTTACCAACCACCGGGGGTTAAGAGTAGTCTGTTCTTGAGAAAGATTATTAATTCGATTAAATTATATTAAGTTGATTTTCAAGAAGACATTTTCAGAATAATTTTCCGAATCAAAAAAATATGTTACAATTTTACAATTTTCAGTTTATTCTTCAGATAAATCCTTGATTACCTCTATACACCCTTACCAAAAATCATGATTTTTTGAGTTCCAATTCCCACTTTTCATACGATTTTTTTCAGTTCAACCCATATAACCATTTTTATGGTGGTGAAAAGTGGGATTTGGAACTCAAAAAATCATGATTTTTTGTAAGGGTGTACTTGAAAGACAAGTTATTTGTCTTACATAATTTGAACAAAGTCCTAATAACTGGTTTTCAAACACCCGGTTAACTGGATATCTTACGAATAAAAAGTTACTGAAGTAAAACAAAATTAACACAAACATGAATCTAATTTGATCATTTGTTAAACCTTTTCATGTGTTTCTTATTAAACCAGTCATTCCTCACAATGCCAACGAAAAAGCACAGCATTCTCGACTATGAGAAACAATCTCAACAAGTCTTGAAGTAGATAACAACGGCAAGGATCTTGAAGTAGATAACAACGGCAAGGATATTAAAATGTGTAATATGCGAGAATGACGATGATGATGATGCTACTCTGCCACTGATGAGCACTAATATGCATTCATATTACACGTCAGAAGTAAAGTCATTTCGCAACGAAACATATGAGTAGCATCCCTTCCTATGCGAGTCCTGGAAAACAACCCTGTATCGTCGTGCCAAGAGAGAAAAAAACCCGTTGATAAGGCAAAAGAAGGTCCTCTAATAAGCGCGCATTACTGCATTCGCCGAGTGCACTCGAAAATTTAATTATGCGGATTTAATTAAGGCAATCTCTCGCTCTGTCTCTGTCTCGGTTTCTGCTCAGACTCGAAATTGCAATTTTCACTCGACTTTGGCACCACATTCGTCGTGGATTTTGGTGGATCCCCTCGAAGTTTTCCCTCGGGCTCCAATTGCCGCTCACATGGGGAAAAAATACTGTTTATTTGCAGGATTGTGCTGCGCTAGATGGATTCGGGTTTTTTTTTCGAGCCCACAGTTATCTGTTTTATTACAGTTGCACATATTTGCGGGGAAATTTTTCTCTCCCAAAAAAAAAAAAGGTCACATCAAATTTTGTTTCCCCCCTTGGAGGAAAATGTGGAAATTTGTGGCCTCTTACATTGGCTTAATATTAAGCTTTTGCAGTTGTGTTTGCCGTTGGTATTAACAAATTTTATTGCATTTATTTTCAGCGTGGTGGGCTTCAAGTGGCGTTTACACATGCTGTCGAGTTTTTGGCGTGAGTCTGCAGTTTTCGCTGCTGCTATTTTGCATCAGATTTTGTCTGGTTTTAAGTAAGAAATTTAAACAAAATAAAATATAAATTCGTGGAAGATGGTGCCACGAGAAATACACTGTCACTGGTCGCATGTCCTCACTCCTCTTAAATAGATCCACGAGACAAAAGAGGAATTTTCTGAAGATTTGTTTTCCATCAAGAAAGCAAGAATACCGAAGGACAAATGAAAACTGCTCCAGTATAGATTTGGTGCAGGGTTTTTTTTTCTTTGCGATGACAAAGAAAACAAAAAGCCGCAAAGTTTGTTTTGGATGGATCAGTTCGAATCTGTTTTGCTTTGCAATGTAGCTGGTGGGATTTTCGGCACCTTTTGAAAGGACCTGGACAGAGCTTATGATTTTTTGGTGGAAGTGATTTGGGAAGCATTTTCGGCAATCATTTGGTTATTTTTTATTTTTTTTTTTTTTTCAGTGCAACATAATTTAGTCTCTGAGACCAAAATATTTATTATCAGTGTTCACCATCCAAAATGAAAAAAAAAAAAAATAGAAAAAATCACGTGCATTTCACTGATCATGTTTTTTTTTAATTTAGGATGCCTGTCTAGATAGCTTGGTTTTTTTCAAATAAAATGTTAATGTATCCAATTTAATAAAAAAAACTAACACAAAACGCATATGTAACTATTGATATGTTTCTGTCCAGCATTTTCAAAATACCGATAAATTTAAAAAAATTGTCACCCAGTTTCACGTCTTTTCCTTACATTAATCAAAAATTTAAAAAATGTAATATGCTAAAAGGGGACCATCCATAAACTACGTTAACAATTTTTTTTTAATCTCAGACCCCCCCTCCCCCTCTCGTGGTCAATTTCCATACAAAACAAATTTTTATTTGGAATTTTGGAATCCCCCGTTTGGAACGTGGAATCCCCCCCCCCCCCTAAGGTGTCCACATGGATGGTCCCAAAGTTACTTTTTTATATTGAAATGGAGGAGACGAAAATATTAATTAAATTTGAATTGGACTTACAGTACGCAAAAAAGTATTTACACCCCTTGGGCACAATACACATTTTGTAATGAAACATGTTCACAATTTAAAGTTTGACAGAAACCTAGTACCGTAAACTGGGGTGACTTTGATAGCCTGGGGTGACATTGATAGAAATTTGATTTGGCCACTATTTTTGATACATCCAATGTAACAGTCACATTTCTGCATATATATGTTCGACAATAAGCTTTCCCTTAATGCTTACATACTCAAAATTCTCAAAAATGTTTAAATATTAATTTGACGGGCATTTGAAAAACCTGTCAAAGTCACCCCGGGCTATCAAAGTCACCCCAGTTTACGGTACTACGTTTTGTTCAGAAACTCATGCCGAACATTTTGCTACAAAAAGCTCATGAAAAGATGATTTATATAAAAAGTTATATAACAAATGGGTAATTCTCTACCAACTCACACGAAATCGGGAAAAGTTGCCCCGACCCCTCTTCGATTTGCGTGAAACTTTGTCCTTAGGGGTAACTTTTGTCCCTGATCACGAAACCGAGGTCCGTTTTTTGATATCTCGTGACGGAGGGGCGGTACGACCCCTTCCATTTTTGAACATGCGAAAAAAGAGGTGTTTTTCAACAATTTGCAGCCTGAAACGGTGATGAGATAGAAATTTGGTGTCAAAGGGACTTTTATGTAAAATTAGACGCCCGATTTGATGGCGTACTCAGAATTCCGAAAAACGTATTTTCATCGAAAAACACTAAAAGTTTTAAAATTCTCCCATTTTCCGTTACTCGACTGTAAAAAATTATGGAATATGTCATTTTATGGGAAATTTAATGTACTTTTCGAATCTACATTGTCCCAGAAGGGTCATTTTTTCATTTAGAACAAAATTTTTCATTTTAAAATTTCATTTTTTCTAACTTTGCAGGGTTATTTTTTAGAGTGTAACAATGTTCTACAAAGTTGTAGAGCAGACAATTACAAAAATTTTGATATACTGACATATGGGGTTTGCTTATAAACATCACGAGTTATCGCGATTTTACGAAAAAAAGTTTTGAAAAAGTTACTTTTTGCGTTTCTCTTTGTTTCGTCGTCCGTGTCTGTCGCGGGTGACCATGAATGGCCATGATCGATGACGACCAACTTTTTCAAAACTTTTTTTTCGTAAAATCGCAATAACTCGTGATGTTTATAAGCAAACCCCATATGTCTGTATATCAAAATTTTTGTAATTGTCTACTCTACAACTTTGTAGAACATTGTTACACTCTAAAAAATAACCCTGCAAAGTTAGAAAAAACACGAAATTTTAAAATGAAAAATTTTGTTCTAAATGAAAAAATTACCCTTCTGGGACAATGTAGATTCGAAAAGTACATTAAATTTCCCATAAAATGACATGTTCCAAAATTTTTTACAGTCGAGTAACGGAAAATGGGAGAATTTTTAAAACTTTTTTAGTGTTTTTTTCGATGAAAAATACGTTTATTCGGAATTCTGAGTACGCCATCAAATCGGGCGTCTATTTTTACACAAAAGTCCATTTGACACCAAATTTCTATCTCATCACCGTTTCAGGCTGCAAATTTTTGAAAAACACCTCTTTTTTCGCATGTTCAAAAATGGAAGGGGTCGTACCGCCCCTCCGTCACGAGATATCAAAAAACGGACCTCGGATTCGTGATCAGGGACAAAAGTTACCCCTTAGGACAAAGTTTCACGCAAATCGAAGAGGGGAGCTTTTATACAAAATGGCGGTCAAAATGACGGTGATGAAATATTAAAAAAATGCATGTTTTCTTTTTATAGGCGTTCAAGAATTCAAAGTTTACTAAAATGGGTTCGCTGACTTTCGGATAATCGATGCTTCGTATAATTGAGTCTGAACTGTATGTATTTTCGAAAAAAAGACATACTGAGGATTTGGCTGTTTGACAATAACGGTATCAAACAATTGGGAATTTTTTATGACATTTGAAAGTTATTATACGTTTTTGAGAGTTCTGCAAATTGTCACAATACTACGTATTTTCTTGAAAAAAAAAATTCAAAATGACAGTTTTTACAATAATTCTATGAAATGATCGGAATTTATTCATACATTTCGATAGAAATATTTTTTATAAACTCTGAATTTTCACAAAACGTGTTTTTCATAATATGGGTATCGAAGCATCGAATTTTTTTTTCGTCTACAGTCCAGGCCCGATTATCCAAAGGTTTGTTACTATCAAAACGTATGAGATCGTTTGATACTAATAGCATAGCATAGCAAAGCATAACGGGTCTGCACCACGCTCTATCGGGTGCCACAATGGTATGAGATCGTTTGATACTAATGTTGCTTTAACCTAATATTTTATTTTTAAATAGGTCGTCTTGTATTTTTTTTAGTACTCTCAAAAAAATATGGCCATGTACGTGTGTCAAACGCGTTTGACCTAAATTCCTTCCACCAGTTGTCGCACTTACATGATGTTTTAGGGCATGTCAAGATAGTACGAACAGATCGAAACTGCTTTCATATAAAAAGTGAGAACAATGCACGGAGTTTGTCGTTTTTAATTGCAATGATATCAAAGTGAACGAGTGACAACACACCAATTTTTTATTACTGAATTCAGTTGAATTTACTGAAATCTGCACTACTGAAATGTTCAGTAAATTATTGGGAGCTCCATACAAATTTTAACTGTTGTTCAGTGAAAAACTAACTGAAGATTTCAGTAGTGCAGTTTTCAGTAAATATTATCTGAAACCGAACCTCAGAATTTACTGCGAAGGAACAATATCGCAAATCGTAATTTTCACAAAAATATGCTTTTCCTTACATTAAGCATATGGATGTTTAAACTACAAATATAAAAAAGCATATAATATAAAAACTCTTCACAGCAGCCGGCTTTCGGAACCCAGCATGACCCAGCGTATCGCATGCATGTAATGTTTATACTGTTATGTTAAAGGATTAGGATTATCCCTAGAATATCACCGTTTTATGATCCTGCTTTCGTTTCTCCACCGTCGTCGTCGGTTGGTTGGTTCATCCACATTGACATAATGTTTATGCTCGCTTTTTTTGTTCCTCCTTCCTTCGGTCGTCTTTCGAAGAACGTGCCCTTTTGTCCTCGGATATTGGCCTGAAGTGGCGTGGCCACGTCGTCCTCGTCGTCGCAGGATCAACGGCATGCAAAGATCCTTCGGTAACAGATACGGGACTACACACTGAGGTGTGCCTTAATCCTTGTACACATATCGGTAAGATGAGAAGCATGTGTGCCTCGCTACGGATGCTCCGTTCCAGTTTTGTCGCATTTTCCAGCAATAGGGATTTGTATAAAAATGGTATTTTTTCTGCTTCGTGAAATCCGTTGCACTCAATTGACAAAACGGTCCAGCTTTTGTCCGGCAGAGGGTTGGGCGTCAAATGGGCCACCTTTTCAGCCAATTCGCATGAAGTTCTTGTGAAAATCTGGACCACATTAGCCGCTTCGAACAACGGAGATTTGCTCTGATAAAGTGTGATTTGCTTCCAAAACGGTTCCCAAACGGACACAACAATACGCACCATTCTCCCACCGGGACATGTGCAAATATTTTGAAAAGCTCAGATCCCTTTTCCAGTGAAATGCAAGGCCCTAGTTCTACGATGTAGTTATGCCAAACAAAGGAAGCCAGAGCAGCGCTCTGTTTGCAGTGGAAAATCAAAACCTACAAATTGGCCCTAATCCCATTGCGGGAAATGATGGGAAAATTAGCCTTGTTTCGAAAAGTGACCATCGTCGCTTGACAGGCCGCAGTAAATGGCACCCCAATCGTTTGAGGTGATAATGAAGTGAACTAAATTGTTTCTAATTTCATTTCACACCCCTCCCAATAGAGTAGGGTTGATGTTTGCTGACGAGTGGCATTGTTTGATGAAAGCATTAAAGCTGGCTTTTATTGGCTGGATGATGGCTCTATTTGGTGTGTGATGGTCTAGTTATTGAATCAACATAGTTTATTTTCAATTATACATTTTATTTTAGCTGATAATTCCTCATAGATTTAATTTTAATTTGATTGCATTGAGTTTTTGTCTTCATCAAATATTTAAAATGAATAATGTACCAAAGGCAGACTAATTGTTTCGAAATATTTAAATAAGATATGTTTACTACTTACATTCTAAAATACAGTCGACCCTCTGGCTGTCGATCTTCTCGATATCAATAATTCTCCATCTATCGATGAATTATTCAGTCCCTTCAATCTGCATACTTCAATTATCTTCATTCCTCGATATTTTCCCTTGCTTGAAGGATCTCTTCCTCGACGGTCCCTTGGATTCAGTTTGCTTTAAAAATCTCTTCCGGTTGTCAATAATTTCACTTTCTCATGGCTTGCATAGACATTTTTCTTGGCGAAACGAAGCTTTGAAGGGTGTTTGACATTAGTTTGTTTTTGTTTGATGGACGTTGCCATGATTCTCTCCCATAGCTGGGTATCAAAAAAAAAAAAAATATTTTCAATCGAGTCTTCACTTTGCATCGTTCTGTAAACTGATGATTCTCTTCCTCGACGGTCCCTTGGATATTGACATCCAGAGAGTCGACTGTAATACAACGGCCTTCTTTTCAACGCCAAAAATAACAGCACTGCAATCAAACGTTGTAGGTGGTCAACTCGTAGCAAAACAGTTATTTAAAAAATAAGTGGCAAAAAGAATATGTTGAGTCGCACATTTATCAAAGAGGTTGAACAAATAAGACGAGTGTTTTCTTTTGCAACAAGTTAAATACCTCTTCTCCCAAGTAACATTTTTTTTCCAGGAGTTCTACAAGAGCTCTTCAAGATAGCTACAGCATAGCAGTTTGGACCGCGGTAGGATAAAATTCTCTTCAAAACTTCTTCAGGAGTTTGGAAGAGTACTTGAAGAGAGTTTTATCCTACCGCGGTCCAATCTGCTATGCTGTAGCTATCTTGAAGAGCTCTTGTAGAACTCCTGGAAAAAAATGTTATTTGGGGCTATCTGTGAACACCACGTTTTTGAAAAAAAAAAATCTTGAAGATAACATCAATCGAAACGTTGTTCTCGACTGTATTACACTACAAGTTTTTTAAATTGTCTCTGACTGCTGAGCCGAAAACCAACCTAATTGATAACATCAATCCACAAAAAAGAATGGAAAAGTATAACTTTTTAATACTAGTGCTGAAAAGTAAAGTACTCTTCGTAATTCCGTCGTGAAAATTCTTACCTTTCCTGTCATTCTATAGAACGACGAAACAGCCTACTTTTCTCTACCAAAAATAACAGATTCGAATAAAACACATTAAAACAAATGCTGAAGAGTTCTACTTTTCAGCAATTAAATTGATGCACTTGTTTTGAAAAGTAATACTTTTCAACATTATTTTGATTTAAACGGTGCGTGGATTGAAGTTAGTGTTTTTGGGAATTGTTAACTCGTTGCAAAACTTATTTTTTTGAAATACTACTCGTGGTTAAAAAAATTTCTGTATACAGCATGTTGCATGAACTCTTGACAATTTTATTTGTGATGGTTAAAACAGGACGTTATGTCAAAATCTGTTTAACATTCTCAAATCAGGCCTAAAATATGATTTCAGTCTTGAATTTAAAATCTAAAATTCGCTCATGCCTTCAATCTAATTCAATATCATACGGAAAATTAATCAACCGTCACAATACCTCCCGAAATGAAATTAATTTATTTCTAATTAGAACCGTGTTTATTATTGTACGAGTTACGTCAAATTTGCTTGCTTCCCCAAATTACGACTCAAGTCATGCCTAAACGTCGTGAGCCAATGGTGGGGTACGGAATCCCCCCAGGGAAGGAAAACACACTAACTATGTAATCACCACCCACACCCTGCCAGTAGTGGATGGGGTCACAGATTAGAACGAGGCATGTAAACAAGGATCCAGAAAGTCACTATAGTTTTCCGCTCCCTGTTGAGGGAAATTTCTTGACGTGCATTGAAACATCAAATATGGCGAGGGTTTGGGAACTTTCCGGAAATTGAAGCGATTTACGCAAATTTGTGAAAGTTTCTGCAGACGATGGAACTTTTCCTTTATTAAACAAAGCCGTTCCCTAAAACGTTTCAATTGAGTTGAAATCAAATGCCTTGAAGAACATCAAGAGTGGAAACCGTGAAAATTCTCTGTTAGCGATGCTTACGACAGTCAATGCGTAGAAAATTATTTTCCAAATTTGTTAATCATGTCAATTGAGATCTTGACTGATGGAAAAGGAGATTTTTCCAAAAAAAAAATTATAATGCAGCTCACAAAAAAATAAATCCTTGCTAATTTTTGAGAAACATTCAAATCAACAAAGATGAACTATCCTGAAACTAAATCTGGTGTTATTTCTTTAACAATATAAATATAATGAAAATAATATTTGACTCCAATCATTTACAATTATTGTAAAATTTTCCTGCCCACTTTTCCACACTCCAATCACATCGATTAGCCAGCCAAGCATCCTTGTGAAGACCAACGCTATGGTGCATCGTCCCCCAGCAGCCGGAATCGATTCCGGCACTGACAAAACGGTTATTACGCCCCCGGGCCAGGATATTGATAAATAAGTTTTATTTATTCTATAATGTTCAATATCATTCATGTGTGTTATATTATTTGCGGGAGAAAATTTTCCCATGGAGAGAGAGAGTTCATGCAAAAGTTCAGCTGCCACTGCACTAGATGTCCTTTTGCCCCTGGGGGAGGAGGGGACTTTAGTTGGAAGTTTTGTTTACTGTTTAGATTTATATTTGTATCGAAAAGAACATTCCCAATTGACTGCTCGCTCGCTCGTCCTCGGTGGCTAGTTTGTTAGTTGGGCCAGTCGGGGGGCAGGAAAAGGGCTGCTGGCTGACAGTTTATTGGGAATGGTTCCACAACAAGTGGCGAAAAAGTTTAATTTCATAATAATAATGTACAATATTTGAAATATGTGTTTTATAAAAAAAAAGAACAAAATCAAACCATTCTCAAAACAACATGATCTTGGCCCCTTGACACCTAACCACTATCCAAAACAAAAATTAAAAATTAATTTACAAAAAAGTTTCCACGTGGTTTATGGATGGTCCCTTTAGTAAAAAAAAACTTGAAAATCTTGAAATTCTTTGTACCCATTTAATTGCTGAGAAGTACAACTTTTATTTTTGGTGAAGAACAGGGTTACCAAAGTTTCTTTTGATTCCAAATCCATTGAAAAATATTATAAAAGTTATTTTTAATGTTTTCAAATTACCTTTGCTGAGACAAAGCTTAAACAATAATATTTTGATCTTCTTTTTGTCAAAAAGTGAAATAAAAAATGTGCTATACTTACAACTTTGATGAGAAATGTCGTTCTCAATGGAACCTTGTACAAATGAACTTAATTAAAAAATTGCATTATGGATTTATTTCATAATCTGTACATTGTAAATTTTTGCTAATGGTAAAGTCAATTCATAAAAAAATATTAAGCTCTCAAAGTATCTACTTATGATTGTTTTTTTTTTTCATTACTTTTCTGCATGTAGTAAAATTTAAAAAAAATTAGTTAATAATTTTTTGCCTGTTTGTTGTAGGATACCGAAAAAAGCAATAACTAAGCTATGGTAAGAACATATAAAAAATGTCCAATAATTTTCGCTACGGATATTTGAAACATGAGCAGCATTTTTCTGAGATACAGCATTAACAAGAATTTCTCACCTAATAAGCCAATAATCACGAACTAACGATATCTCGGAAACTATTAGTCCTATTATCAATGTTTCATTATTTTAAAAATGTCATAGTTTGGTCTTAAACTAATATTAATGAGGAAAATTATCTATGTTTAGAACTTTCAAAAACCAAGCTTGTTTTAAAAAAATGAAAGAAATTATTTATAAAGATCTGATTTAGTTCAAAAGCATCAAAATATCACTATAAAAATCAGACCAATACACATTTAGATTAATTTACCGAAATCGGTACACAGAAAAAATGATAATAATATTCATCAAGAACTGGTGACAGATTTTGTGTCCAAAAAATGTGTAGTATTACATCAGGAATCGATCAGGTTCACAGTTTTACACATTATTTTGATTATATATTTTTATTATTTTTATTATAATACTCAAAAATGAGATAATATTAAACCAACCAAAATTTCAACCTTCCATAATTAAACTAAACATTTTATGTGTACTTTACTCTGTAATTTAGTTCAGTTTACCGAACTGTTCAGCAGTTGAAAATTCGGTAATCTTTACCGAATTCGTTTGAAAAAAATCTAAGCTTAGGTTTCCAAGACATACACAGAAAAAAATAATGATTATTTTCATCAGGATATGATAACAGATTTTGTTTAATAAAAATTGTAATATTGCATCAGGAACTAATAAATTTTCATCAGGCTAAAAATAAACTAGTAATAACTCAAAAAAGAAATAATTTGTTACCTACCAAATTTTCAACCATCCAAAATTCATTTTTTTTCTATGTAGTCAGTTTTCAACTTTACAGGCTTATTAGGTGACATTTAGATAACACATCAATTTAATTGATTCGAATTATTTTTGAGGCTGTATGTATCTCAACAAATAATTGCCCAATTTTCAAAGCTCAGAGAGAAAATTATTGGAAATTTTGTCAGCTCTTCAAAAAAAGATATTAAAGGATGTGCTTTTATTCCAAAAATTATATTTTTAACTCAAAATAACTTAAAAAATCAAAACAAACATAATTAAAAGTAGCTATAACTTGGAAACGAAAAATTTTCTTAATTTTTCCTACAATCGCGATATTTCAAATTTGTTTTAATTGTCTGCTCTACAACTTTGTAGAACATTGTTACACTCTAAAAAATAACCCTGCAGACTTAGAAAAAACACGATATTTTAAAATGAAAATTTTGTTTTCAATGAAAAAATTACCCTTTGGTAATTTCATGAGCTATAAGCCTACGGTATTAACTTTTTGGCCAATCGCAGTTTTTCTCATAGTTTTTCGATTTTTCTACAACAAACATTTTACAACGTTAGTTTTTGCCCTGTAGGCCTCCATAGCGGCACTTTTTGGTCTCAATTTTGTCATATTCGGAATCCTCGGAAAATTTCACGTTAGTTGAAAGTATTGGAGTGGTAAAATGATTGGAAAAAATGCTATGTAGAATGAATTGAAATATTTTTTTACAATTTGTTGGATTAGGGGTGAAACAGGTTTTCGCCTACTTGATACATTATTTGACGTATTGATCACAGAGTAAAAAAGATCTATTTCTTTTTTCAAAAATGTTTTATTTAATTATTTTTTAAATCAAATTTACCACTTCAATACTTCTAACTAACGTGAAATTTACGGAGGTTTCCGGATATGATAAAATTGAGACAAAAAAAGTGTTGCTATGGAGGCCTACAGGGCAAAAACTAACGTTGTAAAATGTTTGTTGTAGAAAAATCAAAAAACTATTACAAAAACTGCAATTGGCCAAAAAGTTAATGCCGTAGGCTTATAGTCCATTTTGAAGTGCTTCAAAAGACCTTTCAAATGCATCTACGAGAGTTGGAATTGATGAAGTTTTACGGAAATGCGAGCAATTTTAAGATTTTTTAGGTTTTTTGGACCTCAAACTTCGAAGCCCGTTTTACCCCACTTCCCTTTGTCGTAGAGGGCTCATATTTGACATGAGTTCATCTCATGTATAGACAAACAAACGCTGAAAGTTTCATCCAGATCGGAACACCTCGATACGACCTCTAGAACAAACCGAGCAGAATTTACAAATACTGCCTCTCAATGAAAATAGAAGTCTGATCAACTGAAAACAGTCTAAAATGCATTTTTCTGCATTGACAATCATATTAGGCTTGTTTAGAGTGGTTTAAAAAATATTTCGATTTTTTATGATATTTCGATATACAGCACCGTAAAAACTTAGTAAAAAGAGGTTTGCAATTGTCTCAACAAGCAAACCTTCGGACACCAAGTTTCGAGTGGGAATCTTGCAATCGAGAACGCCAAGGCAATGCTGTTGAGCGAACAATCTGATCTGCTCTGATGAAAAAACACAGGAATTTTATTTTTTTAAAAATTCCAATCTTTCTGGTAAAACCTTCGCACATTGCTCTGGAACTGTTCTGTGAGTAAATTAAATTCAATAAACTTTCTGCTTGGCTTGTGGCAAGTTTCCGTTTTCATGCACGTTTTGCAGATCCCGTCCAGCTCTCCGGACCGGGCTGGGAAAGGACGTCAAAGTCGTCGTCGTCGTTGGCAAAACAAACAGCAGTGCTCTGTGATGGTGCCACAACCAAAGCGATGCCAAGGGGGTGACGATTGACATTTTTCTCTCTTTTGTTAGCATTTTGCTCGCCTTTTTCGGTTGGCCGTGTGTGTGAGTGTGCCGCCACTCTTTGCAGCGGATAAAACGAACCGAAATTGCCCCAGGTTGTGGGCTGTGGGAGATGGGTCAGGGCAAATCAGTTTAATATGAAATTGATTTTCTGTAAAGTTATTCCTGCGTGGCTTCGGTGACTGGAAGGGTAAATATTTTTCTTGGTCTGATTGATGACATTATCGAAAAGGATTCTTTATTATTGGTTATATTTTTGTTTGCAGCCAATTTTCCACTTAAATTCAATAACGGAAAATTTCTCAAAATTTTATAAACTCAAATTTGCACTCACGAAAGTTCACGACGCACTCTTGCAAGTAATTTATATTACATTGCAACACATCCTGTTGTATTACGTTATTTATTACCATGCCATAGTTTCGTAGTTTATGGACACTCCCTACAAACGTCATTCATTCACGCGCGCTTTCTCTTTCTTTCTCACTTTTCATTCATTCTGTATCCGAGTGCCGAGCAGTACAGTCGTGTCAATAAACGTTAGTTTGTTAAGTTAATCAAACTTGTTTTAATTGACTACCAAATAAAACATGGTGTCAGAAGCACTCGTGGACTAAAGGTGATTTCCGGCGTCATTTGAAATCGCGGAAAGTGTTCGGCGAGGAAAAGTTCGATCGAGCGACGAAGAAAATCATCAGCGGAAGTGATCGCGAAGCAGTTGCGCAGTGAAGAGCGAACTTGTTTGATCCTGTCCAGCGCCATATTTTTCTTTAACGTCGTGTCGAGGCGAAGTGTTTTCCCACAAAATGGATTCAAAGCAGTTTGCCGAGTTTATGGGAAAGTTCCAGGAGATGATTGGATCGTTGAAGAAGGCGCCGGCTGCGCCTGTAGAAAGACCGGCGGCAGTGGCATCGGTTCCTCTTCCGCCTCCGCTGGAACTGGATGGAGACATGGAGAGAAACTTCGATTTTTTCGAAGAAAGTTGGAAGTATTACGCCAGTGCAGTTGGGATGGACAAGTGGCCAGAGGCTCAAAACGAGCAGAAAACCAGCATCCTGCTGTCGGTGGTTGGAACGGAGGCTTTAAAGAAATATTTCAACTTCGAACTGACCGCCGTGGAGAAGAAGGACCCGAAGCTGGCATTGGCGGCGATCAAGCGGAAAGTTGTACGTGAGCGGAACAAGTTCATCGATTGGTTTGATTTCTTCTCGCTGTCTCAGGGGATGGAGGAAAGAATCGATGACTACTTGTGTCGATTGAAGTCACAAGCGAAGGTGTGTAAGTTTGGAGTCCTGGAAGAAGATTTGCTGAAGTACAAGCTCGTTACGTCGACCAAATGGTCGAAGCTGCGCACGAAGCTGTTGACGATACAGAATCTGACGGAGGCACAAGCAGTTGATTTTTGCCGCGCGGAGGAAATTGCCGAGCAGCACCCGATTTCCGAGCAACGAAATGCAAGCGTGAACAAAGTGAAGAAGCATGCAAAAAAGTGCAAGTTTTGTGGCGAAATGCATGACTTCACGAAAGGCAGTTGTCCAGCGTTCGGCAAGCGGTGCTATCGTTGTGGCGGAAAGAACCATTTCGAAGCAGTATGCAAGGCAGAGCGTCGGAAGAAGCTAAAGCGGAAGTCTCGTGTGCAGAAAGTGCTAGCAGTACCGACGGTGACTTGACGGAGACGGAGTCGACGAGCAGCGAAAGTGCAACAATCGGAAAAGTTTCCGATGGAAGTGGTGGGCATGTTGAAGCTAATCTAGACATGTGCATCGCTGGAAAGTGGCAGTCAGTTCAGTGCGAATTGGATACAGGGGCAAACGCCAGCCTCGTGGGACACAGTTGGTTACAGCGGATGACCGGGAAACCCACAGTGATCTTCAACCGTCGAAGTACCGCCTTCATGGCTTTGGTGGCGGCGAAATTCCTGTGATCGGTCAGACGACTATCCGTTGTCGACAATACGGCCGTAAGTACAACCTAGTCCTACAAGTGGTCGATGTTGAGCAAGGTCCGTTGCTATCTGCGCACGTGTGTCGCACTTTGGGCTTCTTAGAGTTCGGCAAAATGACTCGCGTCAACATGTCGGTTTCTACCAAGCGCAGCATCTGCCGCATTGAGGCTCAGTGTGCAGGTTGCGTTGCCGGGCAAGATCGTCAACCAACAAGAACGCGCCACGTGAGATACCGCTGTGATTGTACGACAGGCGGCCCGCGGCAGACGCAGACGGATGACCCAGTCCGCGCACGGCGAAGCACGAATGGTGCTAGCTGTGGTCTTGGCCGCTACACGAAGTTTTCGAGACTTGGTGAGTCCGGATCCACGTAATGAACCCAACACGCCCAAGGTAACCCACCAAATCTCGATACCAGTCATCAAGCTTTATGCCTCTAGCAGTCACACATCATCCGAACAAGCTCCAGTGGTCTTCAGAAACATCCAGCATTTTGTGGTTTAGTTTTAGGTCTTTATTTTTAGTTACACATTAACCTCATTCTCAAGCACAGTTCTATTTAGTTTTCTTTTTGATAAAACAGGGAAGATGTTGTATTACGTTATTTATTACCATGCCATAGTTTCGTAGTTTATGGACACTCCCTACAAACGTCATTCATTCACGCGCGCTTTCTCTTTCTTTCTCACTTTTCATTCATTCTGTATCCGAGTGCCGAGCAGTACAGTCGTGTCAATAAACGTTAGTTTGTTAAGTTAATCAAACTTGTTTTAATTGACTACCAAATAAAACACATCCCTCTCATAAATGGGACTTTTACCTGAGTTCACACATTCCACCACTCATACCTTGCACAGCACAAGCACGTGTAATGAGTTCGCAATTTTGCCAAGCAATTCAGGTATTTTCACTTTATGCACAATATTAGATCCATTTAGCTGGCGCTTGTTTCGGAGCGCAATAATTCGCAATAATACAATACACCTGGTTTCCCATTCATCATCATCGTCATCATTCCTCCTGAAGGTGCTCAATGAGGCACCATTTTGTTCGAGCGAGAAGGAGTCACACTCGTTACAGACCACTTCATTCCCCCTTCCCCACCTCAGCTCGTCGCATTCCATAAAATTTAACCTCGTTTTAGATCTCAGGAGGGTGGGGAGGTAAAGTATGGGAAAAGTACTTCCATTAAAACTCATTTGTTTTCGAATTTCCACTTGGCAGTAAGGATGATGGCAGAGCTGTTATGAGCTTCCTTTTTATTTGTAGTTGAGACATTTCATAAATGTGTAATATGAGTGAAATATTGCTTTGCAATTATATTTTCATTTTAACTAGATAGACTGCCCAAAAATAGTAACTGTTCCACCAAGATTTCACACAATTGAGTGAAACTATACTTATTTTAAGTAATACTTTCAAAATTTTTGTTTTTCAACTATTATAATTTACACAAAGTAATTTATTCAAAAGGAAGCTTTAAAAAAATATAACCTGATTCAAAATTATTTAGTTTATAATTGAAAATAATATACAACTCAAATGAGACAATAAAGATTTTCTGGAAAGTATTTCAATGTATAAATGTATAACCATTTAACTGTTTATCTGGTAAAACAATTTCAATGTTAATACTGGGAAATAATCTAAAAATATATACTACTACTATACTATATACTACTAAATATACCAAAATTTTTAAATTTGTATAAACATTGTATAAACGAAGCAAAAAAAAACAATTCGTTCAAGCCTAATAAGCAATATGGTATCGAACGAAGGAACAAAATTTGAATGCATTTTCACTTTATTTTATTTTTTTGTAAATTACTAAAAATTTTCACAACATATCACGTTTTTTTAAATGCACAAATTTCTATAGTTAAGAATACAAAATGTTCAAAAATGTATGAAGCATGCAAAATTTTGCTTTGTTTGATACCCACATTTTTAGAAAATTTGAATATTTTAGAAAAAAATATCATATTTTTCGAAAAAAATATCAAATGTTTAAATAAGCAATGTTGATATCAAAGTGCAATTTTGCAAATTTAAATATTTTCAATAAATACGGTCCTTTGTGATTTTTGTTTATTTAAAAAAAAACAAAAGGTGAAAAATCAAGCTAAATTTAGCTTTGTTTGATACCTAACATCATGATTCGAAATCCGGACACTTAGTAGCTTACATTTTTTTGTAACAGCTGGCAAAAATTCATATGATTTGTTGGAAATGTAGAAATTTGAATGATGTAGTAGATATAGTCCAATATAAGAGAATGCATGCAAAAGACGTCTTTTATAACCATATTTCATCAGAATTTCAAAATTAAAATGACTTGTTGTGCTTCGAAAACCGAACACTGATAAAAGTTGATTTGAAATCTGGATAATTTTGATTTAATTCCGGACACTTGATTTTGCTTATGAATCGCATAAATTTGGACTGAATGTTAGTGATTGGCATTCTTTAGGTCTCAAATAAGCTGTTAACATCAAAGCAATCGATGTTTTAAATAAATGTTTGTTAGAATTTAAGGAAATCAAAACCATGAATTTCTGCTTGGCCGTCCCGGTGCTTCGGACGCCTTTGAAATATTTCAGTGAAATGTTTCGCATTTTTAGTAAACTTATAATTTTATTTTATTGTTTTGACATTAACTACAGCGTTCAAACAAACTTTGAATGATAGTTGATGTTAGAATTCATCAAATAACACAGTTTTGACATTCATATTGCGAACTTATATCCAAATAGTTGATAAAACAAGATGTGGTGTCCGGGTTTCGAAGCGCCCGGGAATACGAATCATGACGTTATACAGTCCAGAATCGATTATCCGAAAGCCTCGGAAAAAAATCACTTCGGATAATCGAATCACGAAAAAAATTTCGTTGTCCACTTTTTGATTGTCGAGTTCAAATATGGCCCAAAAACTAATCTTAAAAGATTTAAAAATTTTAAATTCAAAAAGGCGACCAAAATGGCGGTGATAAAATAAATGATTGATTAATGGGTAATTCTCCGCCAACTCACACAGCAGTTGCCCCGACCCCTCTTCGATTTGCGTGAAACTTTGTCCTAAGGGGTAACTTTTGTCCCTGATCACGAATCCGAGGTCCGTTTTTTGATAGCTCGTGACGGAGGGGCCGTACGACCCCTTCGATTTTTGAACATGCGAAAAAAGAGGTGTTTTTCAATAATTTGCAGCCTGAAACGGTGATAAGATAGAAATTTGGTGTCAAAGGAACTTTTATGTAAAATAAGACGCCCGATTTGATGGCGTACTCAGAATTCCGAAAAACCCTATTTTTCATCGAAAAAACACTAAAAAAGTTTTAAAAATTCTCCCATTTTCCGTTACTTGACTGTAAAAATTTTGGAACATGTCATTTTATGGGAAATTTAATGTACTTTTCGAATCTACATTGACCCAGAAGGGTCATTTTTTCATTTAGAACAAAAATTTTCATTTTAAAATTTTGTGGTTTTTCAAACTTTGCAGGGTTATTTTTTAGAGTGTAACAATGTTCTACAAAGTTGTAAGGGGTTTGCTTATAAACATCACGAATTATCGCGATTTTACGAAAAAAAGTTTTGAAAAAGTTGCTTTTTGCGTTTCTCTTTGTTTCGTCGTCCGTGTCTGTCGCGGGATTGATTTTGATAAAAAATATGAGAAAGTTGTTTTGCGAGTTTTTTTTTTATTTTTTCATAATTCTGGGCTATGATTTTTGTGGCACAAAAGATGCAAAAAATTAAGAATGTCAATGAATACGAATTTTGAGAATTAAATTGAAGGAATGATAAATAAATCATAAAATAAATAATAAATTCAAACCATTTTTCCGAAAAAAAAACAAGTCGATCTGAAACTTCCCGAGACCCAGATTATGAAGTATTTCCATACTATTTCTGCTAGGACAACTGAGCAATTCTCCGAGGAAATCAGAAATGGATTTCATTTGTATTTTTGATTTGGCTAAAAGATTGTCTGGGACTACCCTATGACCGAAGAAGCTACATTAATTTTTATATACTAACTTATACTTTAATTTTTTATACTAACTTTGTAACACTATAAATAATTTTCCCAAAAAAGTTGTTTTAAGATTTTAATTTTTTTTATGTGTTTAGGGAACCAAAATAGGCATGGAGAAATATTTGAAAGAAATTTTCCCAGTAATTTATTTTTTTTGGAAAAATAGTGCTTTCCAAAAAGGTGGCAAATTTCCAATTAATATGGGTTCACTGCTTTTTAAAATAATAATAAAATCCAAAATTCATTAATTCTGTAAACTAATTTCAATACCATGATGATTTTAAAAATTCTACCTTCAGTATAAAACCCGCTCAAAACTTCCTACAGTTCACCGCGAAAGCCTCCTCCTGAACTCCTTCCTGATGATGATGGGGAAAGAGCAAAAAGGCAAAAGTGGAAAAGTTCAAGTGGATTTACCATTTACAGGCTCTTTATTTCGCTACTTTGTCGTCGGTGACTGCTCTGCTCTGCTGCCCTCCTCGGGGCCAGAGTCAAAGTCATTTGATTGTCACATTTAAATCAAATCAAAGCCCCTCTTGTTTGTGGCGGGTCGAGGCTGATGGAGACACTCCCCGCTGATGACGTCTAAGTTGCTGGGTGCTCTTTTGTGCGAGGATGGAATATTGAGAGTGGGGGTGGGGTGTGGATTTTCCTCCCCGTTAATTTTCCATTGTGCCAAAGAGGAGCAGCCGGGCAAAGTGCATACTTCAATTGATTTAAATTTTAATCCGATTGAAGTTGAGTCTGAATAGATTTCCGATCGAACCTGCATTGCTGTAAGTAACGGGGACCTTTCTGTGCGGTACAAAGCTGTTCGAAATGGAACATTTCAATGCAGGTGGGTAGGAAAGTTTCCCCTTAACCCGTACTATATATGACAGCTCATGCAATAAGCTCACTTATCCGCCGGGAGGATTTGGAAAATCAAACATTCCACCTTTTGCCGGGACGGCGACGACGATGGTGATATATTGGAGAAAATCGTTTTTCCTCACGGCCCCACCTTGCTGCCCCCTTCTGGAGAGAAACTTTTCACTGCAACCCTGGGATTGAATTTTCCAGTAGCAGCAGCCCCAAACAACTTGAATTGAATTCACTCAAACACACTATACACATTATTGGAAATTTAATAATGTTTTTATACATAAGGAGAGAAATCGAATATATTGAAGTGAATTGAGTTTTCTTTTCACTCCCCCTCCCTCTTCTCGCAGTCGCGCGGGAGCACCAGAAGGATGATTTTTCTCTACATTTTCCTTCAACTTGGGACGGATTTCTCGCTGCTTTTCATGGCGTTCGAAAAGGAAAAAGGAGGAAATATTGACTGAGGTTAAATAAAAAATTCAAAATTGAGTGAAATGAATCGTTATTCGGTGCGGGTTTCTCCAGCGGTATCGTCTCGAGATGAGAGTAGATGACGATAAGAAGGTGGGAAATTTTAATAAAATAAAGATTTTTCCTGTGGCTGCGGTGATAATCGGGAAGGAGGGTCGCATTTTTATTAGGTATACGCTTATTTGATTTCCGTTTGATTTGTGGCTTGCCTTGCGGGGGAGGATTATCGTGAGGGAGCGTAAAGTCCCTTGGAGGAGGTTTGTTTTTCGTGGCAATCAAAATGTTATTAAAAATGTCGCCCAAAGGATGACTAAATAGATGCTTATAGGAAAAAATTATTGACATTTTAATCATAATTAGAAAATATTTCACATTTCCAGAGAACCGAATAAAAAATATATTTTCTTATTTAATGTAAAATACGATACATATTTGAAATTTTAAACTGAGTAAGTAAAACTTTGATAACAAAAAGATCAATATGTGACTGATCTGTGATAGTAACGCATGAATTTGAGAAATTGAAAGTTACATTCAACTAGGTCCAATTTTTTTATATTTATAGTTTTTGTCACCTGACCTGGAAATATTCACAGTTGCTAATCAACTGGAAAAGCAACAACAAAAATACAAATTTGAAGGTGAATTTTCAATTTAGTACAGCACCAAACCAATTGAGTGACAAATGTTCAAAACTTTAAAGAATTCATGAAATAATTATGTAATAAAATTTCATGTTCGTATCAGATTATCAGATAAAGTGTGTTTATTTAATTTAACAACAGTTTTTTTTATTGAAATGTTAAGTTTTAAGAACAACTTTTTTTACTGATTAATAAAAGACTAAGAATAGGGAGGGACACTAATTTTGAAATTAATCGATAGCTCTTAGAAAATATAATAAAATTGAATCAATCATATAATTATTTCTGAAATTGATTTCATGCAATTAAATTTCTAATATTTTTTTATAATTTTGGTTAAACTTGCCATGTTATCTGAAAACTTTATAAATTTGTAAGAAATATTTCCCATATTGTTTTGGTCACCGAGAAATGATGCTAATTTAATTTTGATCGGACTATTTCGGTGAAAACTGACACAAATTTTAGAAGAAAAATGATGAAATTTTAGGTGGATAGGTTGACTAGGAGTCATAGAAGAAGATATAAAGGACGGAAAACTAAGTCAGCGAAGGGCCATTTGAGGAAGAATGTGTGTGTGATTAAGTCTTTTAGCCTTCTAATTTGGCTCTATACAAGTACTTAGTTTTCCGTCCTTTATATCTTCTTCTATGACTCCTAGTCGACCTATCCACCTAAAATTTCATCATCTTTCTTCCAAAATTTGTGTCAGTTTTCACCGAAATAGTCCGATCAAAATTAAATTAGCAGTAAGAAATATTTATAATTCAAAAATATTTTTGAGGATCGAACAATTTTTCAAAGATTTTATTTTTAAAACATTGACTCTTCTAAAAATTTGTAACTAAACAAAAATCGTTCATACTTTTCTTTGAATGCCTTTTAATGACCCCAATTGACAAATCTAAGCGATGCTACACTTTTTTGCAAATTTTTCATTTTCAATAATTGCAATAAAATTAAATCTCGTTTTTAAAAAAAAATCAAACCATCCACATTAACGACCCCCGGGTCTTTTGTGGTCTCTTTTGCAAGTTTCTGCTCGAACCTAGGAGTCCGAAGGCTTGAATGGGGAGAGCACCCAAACCTCTTTTTACTCCAAGGAACCTTCCACCCCAGTGTTTGAACTGACGACCTTTGGATTGCGATTCCAACCGCCGCCAGCGATTCCACCGAAGTAGGCTTGGTTTGGTGTGTTGTTTGTACTTATGGCATGGAGACGACTCCTACACCTGGAATGACTTAACGACCTAACAACCAAGGCCGGGACCGACATTTTACTTCCTCATCCGATGGAAGGTTGCAGCAGATGGGAATCGAACCCAGAATCATCCGCTTACAAAGCGGACAGCGTAACCATTCGGCCACGCACTGCCACACAATCTCGTTTTATTATCGCCGAAAATGCTCATAAAATCTGCCGCCGAGTTATAAATTTTTAAAAAATAATGATTTTTGGAAAAAGTTTGAAAGTTTGATTTTAGTGAAATATTTGCAGTTTTTGATTTATAAAAATAGTGACCGTGAGTGACCGTTTCCAAAAATAAGAGACTTTGAAGATTGGACCTCGGGTTGCTGAGATAAAGCATATTATCTCAGCTACTGAGGGTCGTATCAACAAAGTTCAAAAAAGCAAAATGTAGAGAATTTTCTCAGCTTCTCAAAAATGTTTTTTTAGGGGTGGGCAAACATGGGCACTAATTTAAAAAAAATGAATATCTGAGACTAATTTTTAAAAAATACCTAAAAATGGCTTTAACTTGAAACCGGTGCAATTTATCAAAATTTCACTAGAGTACCAGAGTTTTTTTACCTTGTATATTTTTTTTTCAGTGTAGTCCTTATCCATACTAACAACTTTGCCAAAGATCGATAAAAAAAATCCTTCAAAAGGTACAGATTTTTGAATTTTCATGCATCATTTTTGTATGGACAGCTGCTATATTTGTATGAAAAATTATATGTACAAACAAAATATGCAAAATGGCTTCTTTGGGCATACCGAAGGCACCAAAATAGTTTCAGCCGGATTAAAAATACAAAAAAAAAAACGAATGACCGAAATCTCAGAGAATTTCTCTATCCTTAAAATCAGCTTTTTTATTTTTTTTCTAGGTCTGGTAAAATTTTCACAAAATTTGATGATGGGTTCCTTATAAATAAATAAATGTGTACACAAATATCTTTCCAGTTGTTTGACAAGAATTTGTAGGTTATATTGCAGTTTTTTTGCGTGAAAAATTACTAACTTTAACAATAACCATAGAAACCCAAAATATGACCATAAAACGATATTTTGTCACTTTGGCTCAATTATGAAGGCATATTCTGATTCTATTGGCAAAATTTGACGCAAAGGTGTGATTGCATGATAACAATTATACCAAAAAGTTGTCTTTTCCCATTTGCTTGCAAAATTCACACAATTCGGAAAACCCAATTCCTACTTAATCTTTTGGAAACTCGTTGGTTTATACTCACTTACCTCTGAAACCAAGCATCTCAAAATCATCGAAATTTTCATTCAATTTCAAAATTCAGAAGCCTATGAAATCGATTTTATCCACAACAAAAGCAAACATGTGATACCAAGTAGCAAAAGTCGCCTACAGTTAGACAAACGCTTCAACAATGGCACCAACGTTGCAGCACATCGGGGGCGAAGACGACGAAAAAGCAAAACCAACCGACTCCTTCGGGGGGAGGCGCTCCGGAAGCTGGGACATGAAAAGAAAATTGCGGAAAAATTGTCATTCCCTTCCTTTCGCTGCTACCGCGGGGGTTGGTGAATGACTAGGGCAGGGGACGGAGACGCTTCGACCGATAGAACAAAAGAAATTAAATTGCTTAAGTTATTATGCGAATGACGCGACCGTTTACGAGGTCCTGTGTTTGTGGTCGTGGTGGTTTTGAAATGTTTGCAACTCGGCAGAACACAAGGATGAGGGACAGGATATGCGCGATCTCTCTTTTCAACCCACAGAGAGAAGGGACGTACACAATGATAATGATGGTGATTATGATGTGGTTAAATTCAATATGATTAGCATACTTTTAGGGGTAAGCGAGTGGTGTAGAGCGCCATCTGTGGGGTTTTTTTTGTTCGTCTCATTGTAGCCAAACGAGGACAGGAGAGCGATGCTTTTGGTGTTTGCTCTAGCGGGATATTTTAATGTTCCATAATTGGCGGATGAGAAGATTTCTTTTTTAAGAATTTTCAGCGACTCGAGTCGCCACCGGAAGTAGTCAAAGGACTCCAAATGACAGGAAGCTCCGTTTACGGCCTAGTCGGTCTAAGCTCTGCATGATGCAGAAATAAGTAACAGTTGACAAAGTAACAAAGCGTTTTGTTGATTCCCAACTCAAGCGAATGCTGTAGCAGTCCTCCTTTGTTTCACCAAACCCAGCATTATAAAGCACTTTGACAAACAATTTACCTGATTCGGACAATTTGCCAAACTCAAAGATCTCCAACTGACGGGGGAGAGAGACACAGAGAAAAGGGCTGTAAATGCGGCAGGATCAAATTACTAGACGATTCTTGCGCTGGTACTGGCACCAATACGAAGGCCAGCCCGAGTTCATCAGCGTTTTCCAATTAGCATTTTATCATTATAATAAAAATAATGGAAAACCCAGCGGGGAGCAGCATCCTAAGGGTTTGGTGAGCAAGGATGCAACTGCTCTGTATTATCCTCATTTTCTGGAGCAGAGATAGACCATGTCAGTAGCAGCAGCAGCAGCAGGTCGTTGTTGTTAATGTTTGTCCTGAATTTATTTTTGATAAAGGCTTGCGGGTTGGTTAACTCATTTACTCAGTTGCGAATAGAAATCAATTATGAATGGTTTTGTTACGTATTTTAAGTTTCAAAAAAGTAGGTTATGGCCCAAAATACACATATTGCATATATTACTTTTAATTGTACCATGATCTCAAAAAAAAAAATGTTAGTCGGAAGATTTTTAACGAAAAAATAATCAACTAAATAAATAAATAACTTAAGATGGACATTATCAGTCAATCACAGATAGAGGTAGGCTTCAAAACAAAATTGAAACATTTCAACAACGCAATCGTATTTCCTTCGAAAATACCCTAAATGTATGCACTCAGCACCGCATTCACATCAGGTAGAAACTCACCTCAGTTTGATTGCCACTCCACAGGTAAGTCAGTGTTAGTGGATACTGGACAATATTAGGGTGGTCACAAGTTTCGTTGCGTAGCTTCCAAGCCAAAGATTTGAAGTATTTTTTAATATTTTCCGTTCCACATTCCAAAATGTGCATTAAGGCATGAACTTCAGCCATTCTTATAATAATAAGTGTTATACAAATTCATGTTGAATCATTAGTAAAATATAAACTCGTGATTTAAAAATGACTTGACATAAATTTAATTAATGTTATGTTTTGGAATGAAGTAATTTACTGGTTATAAAAAGTATCATTTCTGGCTTCAAGAGTGGAGATGCTCAACCTTTGGCCCGAACCGGCTCCATTCAAATTGTCCAATGATAGGCCTTTAAAGCAGTTCACGAAATAGTATATTTTTCTAGGGTTCCGTGGCCGAAATAATTAGACCCGTATTTTTTTGGTCGTTAGGGTGACCAACGCTGTGTTAGGGTGGTTAAAAATGGCAATTTTTGTTGATTTTCACTAAAACCGTATTTTTCGAAATCATAACCCCGCGCAATTCCAACTGATTTTAGCTGTCTTAGTCGCAAATGAAAGGTTATTAGATAGGCTTTTCAGAAAAATAGTTTAAAAGATCAAAAATCTAGATAAACGTTTGGAATGGTCGTATGAGAATTTTAAATGCTGTTTTAAAGGTCCTGGGACCAAAGAGCCTATGTCTGTAAATATATCTTAATCGGATTCCACGGGAAATTTAACATACCATATAAAAAATGGTGAGGTTGTGAATAAAGGATTCCGAGGTCCATTCATAAACAATGCCATAGGACAAATGAGGGGGAGGGGGAGAGGGTCATGGCGATTGTCCACGCTCATACAAAAAAAATTGTATGGAAATTGTCCACGATGGGGGTGAGGAGGAGGTTTGAGATTTCAAAAAAAAAGTGCCCGCGTGGTTTTTGTATGCTGTTGGTACAATTTTTTGAACACTGGGTTTTTCGGCGCGACTCGCGCAAAAACGGAAAATTAACGAAAACGTTAAAAACTGAGCGATGACCTATACTTTTTTGGGTACCGTCAACTGGGGTGACATTGGGTCATACAAAAAAGCTGAATTTTGTAAGACCCAATCTCAGGGGAGGGGGGGGGGTCTAATCTAAATTTAACCCCTAGGGACCATCCATAAACCACGTGGACACCCTAGCGGGGAGGGGGTGGTGGGGGAGGTGTTTGAAATTTCCAAAAAAGTGTCCACGTGGTTTATGGCTGATTCCCATGACAGTACTCAATTTTTCGTTTCAATGTTTTCCTAATTTCAATGAAACTTTGTAAACAGGTTAACGTAGGCCTAATATATGCCATTTTTGTGTACACAGCCAAAAAAGTAGTAATCCAGCTGCGTGTTAAAGGACGCAGTGTAAAATAAATATTGCATTATTTTATGCAATTTTATGTGATTTTACACCCTGAAATATGTAGCCCATCAGTATGGGAAACCTACTTGACTGAAATGTCAAGCTCATATATGCGTTTATCCTTACAGCATTTCATCGGTCTGATGGCCGAGTGGGCTAAGGCGCCAGTCCTTACTGTTGGTTCTGGGTTTGAATCCCGTCGGTTGCAACTTTTTTTGGGTTTGCAAAAATTGTACATGCAGTGTGTAATATTAAGTGTTTATTTTGACGAAGGTAATGTGCATGCTTTTGCATGCGATTTTACCATCGGATTTTTTGCTGTGTATATGGAGCCAACTGTACTAGAAAATGACATTTGAGAAGGATATAAGTTATTTAAATATAATGTTTTTGTTTTCAAATTAAAAATAACTGTGTCTCGAAGCCATTGCATCGTATCAAAAAGTGGTCAAAGACAAACTTTTAGGAAATTGGCTATTTTTCTGAAAAATACACTGATAGAAAAATACACGCCACTTCTATGAGATTTTTCGATTTTTAGTTTTAAAGGTTAAATGTTAATGTGATGTCACGTTTTTTTTTAAGAAATAGCCTAAGATGATACAAAAAACTCACAAAAATGCAAAATGATAAGCCTCTTCTAAAAAAAATACAAAAACCATTAACCATAACTGTTTTTTAAGTTGTGTAATCGTAAACATTTTCAAAAAACTTTAGTGGAAATCGATTCTTTAGACAATTTTACATTTTTCCTTATTGACCATTGTCCTATGCCCAATGCTTGTTAAGATACAGCGGTTTTAAAAATAAAAATGTTGGAATATTGATGGTTTTTGGCATTTTTTATATGACAAACATAGTCTCGAAAAAATTTTCACTGGAAACCTCGACCAATTTCTCATAAGTTTGCCTTTTGTTTAATCAGTAACTCAATTAGAAACAGATTTCTTTATGCATTTTCATTAAAATCTAGAGTTTTATTTGAAAAGATCATATAAACATTGCAAATTCTTAACATATTTTTCTTTCTTGCAAACTTTAGATAATTCTATGGGTTTTTTTTAGATTAATATTTTTCAGAATTAATTATTTGATTAAAAAATTACCCTAGAAAACACACGAAGCTGACGATGTACAAAACACTGATTAGACCGGTAGTCCTCTATGGCCACGAGACCTGGACGATGCGGCAGGAAGACGAACGTGCCCTTGGAGTTTTCGAACGGAAGGTGCTACGAACGATCTACGGTGGAGTGCAGGTGTCTGACGGAGTGTGGCGAAGACGCATGAACCACGAACTGCACGCATTTCTTGAAGAACCGACCATCGCCACCCAGGCGAAGATCGGGAGGCTCAGGTGGGCCGGCCATGTCGCCCGAATGGACGAGAACCAGCCTGTCAGACTGCTTTTTGACCGCGCCGAACCAGCTGGCGGTACAGGCAGGAGAGCAGGGAAACCGCGCGCACGGTGGGGAGATCAAGTGAATGGTGATATCCGGAAGATCTGTAACCTGGGAAATTGGAGAGTAGCAGCCCAAGACCGAGAAAGATGGAAGCGTCTTCTTGCTACAGCACGCGTACCTGGTGCGCTATGCTGATTGGTATGTATGGTATGTATGACCGGAGTGGGTTCTGAACTGAAGTAATTGCCTGGCTGCCCTCTAAAATATCAAGGATTTAGCTGAGGAGGCAAGTTTGCTGCGCAAATGATTTCGAGTCATGAAGACCAGTTCTAGAAGAAACGCAAGCCATCATCGAGGAATTCGGTGAGATAAGTCCATTTAAAATCCTTATCAGACCAAATCTTAACTGAACTTGCATTCACTTTCTCTGCCCTCAACTTGCTCTCCATCTGCCATGACTTTTTCTTATTCCTGATTTTCAGTTCTAATTTTGCTTCTTCCTACCATCTGTTTCTTTTATGTCATTGTGAGGGGATCATCGATCCATCCGCATTGACATACTATCTTTTCATTTTTCTTCTTGTCTTTTCTTACATTTTCTCTTTTTTCACACTTACTACCAGTCTTTGTGAGGGGATACTGAGCTCGATTTGCTCTCCATCCGCATTGACCTTTTCTCATCTATGATTTTCCTTTTTATCAGTAGTTAGAATCTATGCCGGGGATCGGGGAGAGAACATCAGGGCAGTGGACAGTATGCTGTAGTGGCGGAGACTGGATGTAGATAGTGGAAGACCAGAACTACGTCACAAGGGGAAAATAGTGTATTAATTGAACAATTTTTAAGGATTGTCTAATTACTACACTTATTGACTTCTGTCAGTTTCCAGCTGTCTGCCGCGCCCTTTTAGGCCCCCAACAGGGTGCGAGCCCTGTTTTTCAGCTTTGTCAGACTTTTTTCGGAGTTATTGGAGGTTACTGTCGGAAGGAGATTCTCTTCCCCTGAGGACACCGTGAGTGATTTTGCTCGTTCGCGTCCAACCACCCCCTTTTGGCCCTTCATACGGCAGTAATTTGAAGATGCTCCCTTTAAGTCTGAGCCACTGTAATTCTAGGCAACCGCTACATAGGTCATCCTTGTGTCCCTGTTGGTTATCCCATCAAATCAAATCAAATCAAAAAATTACCCTAGAAAACAAAATTTCCACTTTGTAAAAAAAATAATCGCTCTACAGCATTGCCTTGGTGTTCTCGAATGCGAGATTCCTACTCGAAACTAGGTGTCCGAAGGCGATTGTTGAGGCAATTGCAAACCTCTTTTTATACCTAAGCTTTCATCCAACCCGTAATTCGAACTGACCACCTTTGGATTGTGAGTTCAGCTGCCTACCAGCGACTTCACCGAGACAGAACCCAGAGAGACGACTCCTACACCTGGATTGGGCTAACGACCTAACCTTTTTAGGTTAGTCCGGGGCCAACATTTACTTCCCTGTCCCACCGCGACCGTCTGAGATCGGACCCAATCCGACTGGGTGAGAGGTGACCACGCTTACCGCTACACCACCAGTCCCGGCAATATTTTATTTTCATTATAATGTTTCTTGATGTTACTAACATGCTTGGAACATAAACATTATTTTGTTCTGATACTTCCCAAAAGTTATTTCTTTCTCAACAAAAATCAACCCGACCAAAAAAAGCCAAACCCCAAAGTATATCCCACTCCCGTCCCGTGATGGTGGGTGTCACCGACGACGACGACGGCGTTGGGTTTTTGTTTGCCACCCACAAGCCCCGAAGGGATGTGATTCGCCAGCCAGCACAAGCGTCCGCGTACAAAACGGGAAAGAAAAATAAAATCAGCTTTTAATGAAATTCTGCTTCGGTGTCGTGTTTTATATTGGAAAATTTTCCAAAGTTAATTTGACCTGCCTGAGCCGGGGGATGGTTGGTGGTGGGTGAGATTAGTGAGGGTGGGTGTGTCGAAGGGGTTGCCAAAGGGTTGAGTGTCGCATCGGTTGGTTAGGGGGTAACATCGAGGGAACAAGGTGAATACAATTTTTTTATGTTTTTGTTAAGTATAAAGTTAACATACTGTTTCATGAATCTCAAAGAAAATTTTTGGAATCTTTTATTGTGTCAAACGTGCTTGTAACCCCTTACAACCCACAGTGCCATCTTCAACGCCTCAACGATGGCGGATTTGCCAGAGCCAGAAGTAAAAGCAACTGGCGAAAAAACCAGGAAAAACACTGGGCGGGAAAATGCCGGAATCGCACCGCGGCTGGAAGGTGGCACCGAACTGGGAAAGATAAATTTCATCAAGTTGGAACGGCAAATAGAGGGAAACCTCGGCCGACATCAAAAACGGAAAAGTGGTTGTAAAAACATTTAGACAATTTTATTTTATAGGAGAATAATTAATTTCATTCTCTGTTTGGATTGTGCGTTACCCGGGTAGACGGTAATAACAAAATTCATGCCATTTCAATAACAAATATTGTTAAAATAACAGAAATTGTTATGGAATCTTCTTGAAAAATCCATTTTTGCATAAGGATTTAATAACAGTTTATGTTATCATAACAAAATTTGTTATTGGTCTGATATTGGTTGTAAGCCAAAACAACTTTGGAATAACATTTTTTGTTATGGAAGAATACCTGAAACTGTTATTGGGATGATCGGATTAGTTGTTAAAATAACAAAAATTAATAACAAAGTTTTATTCGAAGAATAACTAAAAATGTTATTAATCTGTTATTACAATAACAATCCAATAACAAAAAAATCATAACGTCGAATAACAAATCTTGTTATAAATAACATAAAATGTTATTGGCCTAGTATTTTCAAATATCAAAAAATGTTATTTCCAAGTTATTTCCGTCTGCTCGGGTAGGTCGAAACCCAGCGGGATTGACTTTACGTGAAACGGTTTTAATGCGAATTTTATGAGTTTTGACTTGGGGAGGAAATTACCTTCATTAGATTAGGTTTTAGGTTTATGTAATATTATCATGTTTTGTGATTAAAAAACGATTATTTATTTTCATAATTTAACATCAAATTTATACTCAGCATAATTCTTATTCACTTTAAAACTATCTTACTCTTATTAGTTTTTCGTGAGCAAATGTTTTATTCAGAATCGATCTTTCTCAAAAGCAGTTTTCATCGAAACTACTGAGAAATGTCTCAATTCTTTAAAGTGACTTTAGCATCAGGTTTGTGCTTTCGAAACTTTGTATTATTATAGCAGATGGAACCATCCAGGTACAATGCATACGACTCTATTCACTGGCACAACTCTTCACAATTTCCATTAAAAAATCACTTTTCACATTTCACAACCAAATTCAACTACATTATGTCCCTCGCTATCCCCAATTCAAGGCTGCAGAATGTTCAGTCCGTTGAGATGTCCCTCGTCCCGTTGCCGTTGGTGTTCCGCCCGTTCACGGTGCTTGCCGTCGATTCCCAGTCCGAGCCGCTCGATGGCCTTCTCGCCACGGTATCCGTGTTGCTAGTTCGTAAAAAGAAGAAGAAGAAGAAAATTAATAGTTAATTCAATCACGTGAAACCGTTAAACGCGGAAGAGATTCCAAAACGAAAAAGCGGTCCTATAATTAACCAATCATCGGCGGGTCTATTTTGGGCCTATTGACAAGATCGGCAAGATGGAAAACCTGCCACAGGCGACCTTGTTTGGTGATCGGCCGAGTGACGCGATTCGGCATGATTCAGCGTAAAACTGGATGGTGCATAAAAACGACTCTTATAGCGCGAGGCGACTTTTCGGCTGAATTGATCCGGCTCACACTGAACTTGAACTTGATCGTCAAAAATTGGAACCCCTGGTGATTGTCCACGATGCCGTTCAATCTGTGAAATTTCTGAGATTTACTTGCATTTTTGAGCAGAGTTGATCTCAACAAGGAATCAAGAAAAGGAATAATTGTTTTCAAGTGTTATGTTTTCAATTATATTAACAAACCAAAATATTTGGATTAAAAACAATATCATGCTTATGACATATTATTTTACTATCAAATCAACTACAAATCACAAATTTAAAATGACTAAGTTCTAGAGTTAGAAAAAAATATTATTGTTTAAATGTGGTTTTTGCAAAAAAAATCGTGAGGAACTATTTTTTTCCAACAACTCCAACCCCCTTTTTTTGCTATAACATTACAGTTTACTTACCAACAAAACTATGATGGTCCCCAGAAATTATTTTTTTATCAAAACTTCGCTCACGAGCTAAATACATATTATTCATTGAGCTATTTTAGAACACTGGGCCAAATATTAGCTAGTCATAAAACTCAAAGTTTGGGTTTGTGTTGGAAAAAATGTCAAAATGTATTTTAAAAACATCAATTTTCTTACGGTTTTGTCTGTTGGGTGCGCTGCTCCCATCCAAATAATCCCAAAATTTAGGTTCTCATTTGAAATTTAAGAACTTTGTCGAACATACCAAAGACGTAAAACTCGATCCTGATGTGTTCCATATTAGCAATTTTAAAAAAAAATCACTTTTGTATGGCTGGGAATATCAATGGGTTAATCTTAACCAATAATGCTCAAAACTGGCATAGATGCTTAAAATAAGACAAAAATCTGTTTTCCACTTGTGGAGAAAAGGATCTTTATTTCTGGGCAATCCTACACGGAGAAAAAAAAGTTCCCAAAATCGTGAACAAGCGTTCATGAAAATGAGAACCACGAACAAAGTGTTCAAATTTCATGGTACGTTTTTCAAAATCGTACCATGGGATTTGAACACTTTGTTCGAAGTTCTCATTTTCATGAACGCTTGTTCACGATTTTTGGGAACTCTTTTTTCTCCGTGTACACAGTAAATACATGTGAAAATTTGGAAAGTGGAGCTGAAAATGTGGCATTACATCAGAAAATTGTAAATTTACACATTTTCAGTGGTACAATTTCACATTTTTTCTAATATAAAAGATGTACCAATTTCCAGATGTAATACAACCATGATTTTTTTTTTACTGTGTAGTCTTCATACCATTTTGGTAACCATTCATACAAGAATGGTTTGTAAATAATTGAAAATAGGTATTTTTAGATGGAAATTTTCAAAAGATGAAATTCAAAAACCCATATTTTCTAAGTTTTGTTCACAGTAAAACACAGTTCTCAATAAAAAAATAATGTAAATTCGGAAGGTGTAACATTGGAAGGTTGAATATTACCTATTTTACGATGTAATTTTTCCTCAGTTTAAACTGAAAAAGAGGCATGACATCTGAAAAATGATAAATTAACAAATTTTTAGATGTAAAATAACTTATTTTTTCTGACAGTCATGCCTCATGTCATGCCTGGTTTTGCAGTACGGCCCAGTGCTTAACTGAAGCACAGAGCTTGTGGGTTTTTGGCTATATGGGAGACATTGGCTTTAATCGTATGAAAAAACATGCAAACATCAAAAAATTATAAAGTTTTGAAATCGGGATGATGTCAGTTATCCATTAAAATTATTATATTTCATGAAAATTTTCACAAAAATGCGTATTTTTCCTGTATTTTGAAAATGCATTTTTTTTTCTCTAAAGAATCTAAAAATATATTGTTATTGGAATATGGGTATCAAATGATCAGGTTTTTTCATACATTTCGAATATAATAACAATTTTTTTAGAAATACTCCAAATTTTCACAAAACTACGTTTTTTCGAAAAAAAATACTCAAAATTTCAATTTTTACAATATGGGTATCAAACGATCGGGATTTTTTCATACATTTCGAATGTAATAACAAGATTTTAAGAAAATACTCTATTTTTTCACAAAACTACGCATTTTCGAATAAAATACTCAAAATTTCCGTTTTTACAATATGGATATCAAACGATCGGGATTTTTTCATTCATTTCGAATGTAATAACAATATTTTTTTGAAAATACTCAAAATTTTCACAATACTACGTATTTTTGTAAAACTTTTCGAAATTTCAGTTTTAACAATATGGGTATCAAATAATCAAATCATTTTTTTCAAAAATACGTAGTTTTGTGAAAATTTTGAGTATTTTCATTTTTTTAATAACTTTCGAAATGTATGAAAAAATCCCGATTGTTTGATACCCACATTGTAGAAACGGAATTTTTTAGTATTTTTTTCGAAAATACGTAGTTTTATGAAAATTTTGAGTATTTCCAAAAAATATTGTAATTACATTCGAAATATATGAAAAAATCCCGATCATTCGACACCCACATCGTAAAAACGGAAGTTTTGAGTATTTTTTTTAGAAAATACGTAGTTTTGTGAAAATTTCGAGTGTTTTCAAAAAAAAATGTTATTACTTTCGAAATGTATGAAAAATCTTTTGATACCCATACTGTAAAAATTTAAATTTGGAGTTTTTTTTTAAAAATGACGTAGTTTTTAAAATTTTTGAGTATTTTTTAAAAATTTGTTATTACATTACCCATATTGCAACAATAATATATTTTTTGTTTCTTTAGAGAAAAAATGCATTTTCGAAATACAGGAAAAATACGTATTTTTGTGAAAATTTTCATGAAATAATAATTCTAATGGATAGCTGACATCATCCCGATTTCAAAACACTATAATTTTTTGATGTTTGCATGATTTTTCGTACGATTAAAGGCAATGTCTCCCATATAGCCAAACTCCCACAAGCTCTGTGCCTCGGTTATGCACGCCTCGGTTTTGCATCCCCCATATGCGGTGCTAAACCGAGGCATGACTGTAAAACATGTACTCATTCCCAGCTGTTTTTTAACCATGATTTTTTATTGTGTTTTGTTGGACCAGAAAAATCATCTTTTGAGCAACCGAAAAAGATGGTTTATAAGTTCAACAGCCAAATTTTGTGTTTATTCCAAATCGAATTCGAGAAAAAACAATGTTATAAGTTGTGTTCGATTTTGAGAAATATAAAGCAGCAAAAAAATAATTTCAAGTCTTTAGGTTTCGGCACTCCTAACGACTTGAAATTATTATCAGAAATTTAAAAAAAAAATTAAAATCGTCTTAGAAATATTGAAGATTGATGTTATGGTTCCTGAGATACAGCTCCTAAAATAAAAAAGCAAAAATTAAATTTAAATTGTTCAGGCTTTGCCAAAACGGCACTCAATTTTTAAATGCCAATATCACAGAACTACTGGTCCGATTTTAAATGTCAAAAAATGAATCAGTCATGAAATATTCTGATTTTTTCGATTTTGTTTTTTGTTGAAGGTATTCAATTCATTATTACGCCCTTTTAAAATATTTGTCATGAAAATTTCAGAATATTATTTTTTCGAAGAATTCAGAATATATGACGCCTGAAATACTTTTTGACACTGAAAATTTAATTTATTTAGTTTTTTTGATATTGACAACTGAAAATTTAATGCTGTTTGAATGATACATAAACATTTTTAATATTATCTTTTTTTAATATTTGATGGGCTGTTTATCAGTAACGAAAACACCAATCCTTTTCTCAGCTCATGGGCACTTTTCAAAAAATCGAAGAGATTTTTTTCCCGGATCAAACTTTAAGTGGCTATTGCTCAAAATTATGCCCTTTTTGGAAAAAAACAATGTTTGTTATTTTCTTTTCGATTGCAAATTCACACTTACATAAAAACATAAGCTTATTGGATCTTTAAAAAAAACTTCACATATTTAAAAACAAAGATTTCAGGAATTCAACTTTACGGGATATTTCATTGTTTTCATTTTCTTAAATTAGAACTTTTATTTAGAAGTTGGCTATACAATCTCTGCAGAGTGTTTTTCAAGAACAGCAAAACCCGTCAAACTGCCAATTCTAGACCTAACCACGAAGCAAACGTCCTTCAGCACAACTTACAACCTGCGCTTGACTTAGGGCCAATATTGTTCAAAATCTGTAAACAAAAGCGCAGCGCGTTTTTGTTCACATGGATATTAAGCTTAGGTAGCGCTTAAAGGAAATAAATTAATTTAAAATTCATGTTATCTGCTCCAATATTGTCGCTTGATTTTAATGTATTCCGATGAAATTTTGTTAAACATTTATTGTAAATCTTCGTCATAAATACAAAATTAACAGCAAAAAATCTTATTCCTTCCAAGCGCTTTCGTAGTTTAAAGCCAAAACAGAAATAAAAACAACAAACTCTATGCGCATAAAATTGCTTGACTTAGTTTCACCAGACTTTCAATGTGAGCGTATTGTCTCGAGTGACGAATCCAAGGCATTTGGCACGCGTCAATAAAAACTAGGGCAGTTGACGCTAACTTTAACTTTACTAAGTTTAATCGATGAGATTTTATTTTGCTTTGTCAAATGGTTTTAGTTAAAAAAAAAGTAGCTAACATATTTAAAAAAAAATCGTTAATCCCCAACATTGCATAGGGGAAATATGCCCATTTTAATCACTCTAAGCCGTTCGACCAATTCTCATCACTTTTGCCGTTTTCCGCTATAAAATCAACATTTTCAGATGTATCAACAATGGAGAGTTGCTTGCTCACTTTTGTTTGAGCTATTTATTGCTTTGGAACCGTCAAAAACACTTTATGAAAGCTGTAATTCATAATCAAAGTGCTGATAGGCCGATAATAGAAATAGGCTGAGAAAGGGTATAGTTCCCCTACCTCGTAGTACATCTCGCGGCGCTTCTTGCTGACCTCCGGGTCGAAATCGAACTCTTCGGTTTTGTGAATCAACGGAATTCCGGCCACGTTATTTTGCAGCAGATCGGTGAACAACCGCACGACGGTGGCCTCAACGGGGCGGACGGGGATGTTGGAGAGCACCAGCACGGTGGCGAGCTGGGGAGGAGAAAGATAGAAATCAATTATAAGCCATTCCACGTCAAACTGGCAAGGTACAAATTGATTGTGAGCAGATTTGGCTAACATTTTTTAGGGAGTAGCTTGATCTAAATAGTTAGACACGTACTACTTCATTCAACTGATAAAAATGGTAAATTAATTTTGAGATAAATCGGAGCACTTATTTAGGGTCTACTGGTTAGATGTGGAGCCGGGAGCCATGGTGTAGGGGTTGCATCTCACCAGTCGGCTTGAGTTAGATCCCAAACGATCCCGGTGGCATTTTTCGAGACGAGATTTGTCTGACCACGCCTTCCGTTGGACGGGGAAGTAAATGTTGGCCCCGGTCTAACCTAAAGGGTTAGGTAGTTAGCTCAATCCAGGTGTAGGAGTCGTCTCGCTGGGTCCTACCTCGGTGGAGTCGCTGGTAGGCAGTTGGACTAACATTCCAAAGGCCGTCAGTTTGAATTCCGGGTTGGATGGAAGCTTAGGTGTAAAAAGAGGTTTGCAATTGCCTCAACAATCGAGCCTTCGGGCACCTAGTTTCGAGTAGGAATCTCGCAATCTAGAACGCCAAGGCAATGCTGTATAGCGAATAGAAAGTGCTGTCTAATATTTATCTCTGATGTCACTTTAATGTTTTGTTATCATGTCTCTGATATTTTAATTGAGATTTTATATCATTAACTCATTGTATCATTATGTACCTCTTATTTTAATTGTCCTGAGTTTTTTATAATTTCCATGATCTCCACGAAATATGAAAAATAAAAACATAACATCCAACTATTTTGTTGTCATAATACCATCCACGTAAGGAAATTTTACAACATAGATTTTTTACTCGTGTGCAATTCAAAAATAATTTTATCTCAGTCTGCCATTGCCTATTTTTGGCTGTAAGTTAATCTCATGAAAGTATAAAAGCAGTTTATTATGATCACATATTGTTTTATTTCAACGATTTTCAGTAAAATCGTGTAACAAAAAAATATTTCTTAAAAACTTTGCAGTTGAGCTCATAACATTTTTTTTTAAATTGTTAAAGTTGTAGAGCGTAAATTATTGATCGTCATTTTATCAGTTTACAACGAGCATTTTAAATGGACATACGACGAGTTACTTTTATCACTTATGATTAAGTCATTTGGAAGTAATTGGAAGGATAATTAAATTTATAAGTTCATTGCACGATTTTCATTTTTTTTTTGTCATAAATTCCTAAAATCATAAAACACGAATACTATACTAAAAGATTTCAAAAGTTTTCAATTTTATAAATCTGTTACACAGTAAAAAAATGTCAGAAATTTAATTTTACCACATTTTTGCCCAGCTAAAAAAGTAGTAATCCAGCTGCGTGTAAAAGGCCTGGGTGTAAAATAAATATTGAATTATTTTATGCAATTTTATGTAATTTTACACCCTAAAATATGTAGTCCATCATTATGGGAAACCTACTTGCCCGAAATGTCAAGCTGATATATGCGTTTATCCTTACTGCGTCTCATCAGTCTGATGGCCGAGTGGGCTAAGGCGCCAGTCCTCACTGTTGGTGCTGGGTTTGATTACCGTCGGTTGCTACTTTTTTTGTTTTTGTAAAAAAATGTACATGCAGTGTGTAATATTAAGTGTTTAGTTTGACGAAGGTGATGTGCATGCTTTTGCATGCGATTTCAACATCGGATATTTTGCTGTGTGGTGTAATGCCACTTTTTCAGTCTAAATTGAGGTAAAATTACATCATTAAAGAGGTAATATTCAACATTCCAAAATTACACTTTTCAAATTTACACTATTTTTAACTGAGTATTCATAAAATTGAATGTTTGACAAAAGGTAGAAAGACATAAGGTCGAATGGACAAAACGTGGAAAGGACTAAAGGTCGAACTTAAAAAAAACATTTTACCAAACAAAACTTTTGATTTCAGCCTAAATACATCATGATAGGGTGATTTAAAAATTTTCTTTAATTTCACTTCTATATTCTTAAAAATTTAGAGGTCTTCAGAATAAAAACTTGCCCCCGGATTGTGGGAGTTTTTTGAAAAAAGGGGGGGGGGGATAGAGGGGGTTTTTCTTTAAAAATATAAATTAATACGATTGTTTTTTTTTTTTGTACAGCTATGTTTTCGAAGTCTGATTTTTCTTAGGATCTATTGTGACTATGAAAGATAGAATAGATAGAAAGGATAGAAAACTTGCAACAATATTCAAAAAAGCAAGACTGTTTCATTTTTCGAACCTATTTAAATTTTAATTTGAAAAAAAAGTCTCTAAAATATTCCAACGATTTTTATAAATAAAAAAAACATTCAAAATATTTTGTTTAAGAAAAAGAGTTAAAAAAAAACAAATATATTTGAAAGAATGGAAAAATTCACAAAATCATAACGACAGTCAAAAAAAGGTTTTTAAAAATAAAATAAAAGCTTAACAAATATTTAAGAAGTCGAACTTTTTTTTGAAGAACTACTCATATTTAAAAGAATGGAAAAACTCACAAAAACATTATGGCAGTTAAGAGTAAGTTGTTTTTAAAAATAAAAATAAACTTCCAAAATAGAAAGAATGAATAAAATCTAACAAAAATATTACGACATACAAGAAAATTTTGTTTTTAAAAATAAAATAAAAGCTTAATACATATTTTGGAAGTCAACCTTTTTTTTAAAAGAACAGTTCATGTTTAAAAAGATGGAAACATACAAAAATATTTTGACAATCAAGAATTTGTTGTTTTTAACAATAAAAATAAATTTCCAAAATATTTTATAAGTCGAACTTTTGTTCTAAGGAACTGCTCATGTTTGAAAGAATGGAAAAACTTACATAAATATTACGACAAACAAAAACAGGTTGTTTAAAAATTAAATAAAAACTTAAAAAAATATTTCAGCGGTCTAACTTTTTTTGGAAGAACTGCTCATGTTTGAAAGAATGGAAAAACTCACATAAATATGTTGACAGTCAAGAATTGGTTGTTTTTGAAAATAACAACAACAGATTCCCAAAAAAGTGTCCACGTGGTTTATGGATGGTCCCTTATGTCTTTCGACCTTTTGGCATTCGACCTTTTGTCCATTCGACCTTATGTCTTTCGACCTTTTGTCGCACATCCCTTCTTTTCGATGTAATTTTACCCCAATTAATGAGGTTGAAGGGCAACTTCACATATAAGATATAATAAGTTTTTTTTTTCTTACACAAAAATTGTCAACATTTCCAGGTGAGCAATTCTGTACGAAATGATTGTTATTTTTTTATTTTTTAACTGGATAAAACAATTTGGGTGCCTTTTATATGCATATAGAAGCAATTTTTCATCATCATCCACATCATTTTTTTACAAATTTGTCTGCCTTTCATACAAAAAATGGTATGTGAAAATTAATCAAAAAGTACATTGTTTAAATAAAGTTTTTAAGTCATCGTGTTTTAAATTTTCATGAAAATCGCCTATTTTTGAAAAAAAAAAATTCGATTGGAAACGTTTGAAAAATTCCCTACACTTGCTTTTTTGAACTTCGATGATACGGTCTTAAGTTGCTAAGATATTGCCATGTAAAGATAAAGAAACAGGAATAAATAGATTTCCTGATTGTTCCTTGTTTAATCTTTCATTTTCTGATATCTCGGGAATCAATATTGTTTCAGGTATCAATCTCGACTGACCCCAGTTTACGGTACTGAAAGTTTGTCTTGCATATCTGATCATCAGTTCCCGTGATATCGGTGATCTTTTCTACTGTTTTAAATCTTTTCATGGCCATATCTCAGAATCTTGTTTTCTCTTCAACCGACTTTTGGTCATTCATCATTATCTTTATCTTTTTTTTATTTAAATTCAATTAATGTTTGACATTTTGCATTGTGCAATAAAATGTTTAAAATATTTAAATCTCCACAAAAATTACAAGGGACGATAAACATTAGAAATGTAGAAATTCTGCTTTTAAAAAATAATGGTAGCAATTATTTTGATTTCTCAAAAAGTGTGTTAATTTACAGCTTTTATGTTTTTTTTTTTCACTCGAGTTAAGGATTAATTACAACGAAACATAGGCAATATTTAGCAATTAAAAAATCTAAATTTTAAAATCAACTATTTTTACTGCGTATGCAATTGTAGGAATGTCACGACAAATGTAATTTATAACATTTGTTAATATGATCTATGGTTTTATAAGTTTTCATATCCATTGGGAACTGCTAAACTTTTAATGATATTTATCTGGAAACAAACTGTTCATTTCTAAGAACAATAACACCTCATGACTAGATTAAGTAAATTGGCAACAATTTTAAGTAAGACTCTAGAAGCGAGTTGTGGCGCTATAACCACGGAATATAATGTCCTAGGCATTTGTGGAAATACAATGTCCCATCCCTGAGGGTCCCGGAGCACCAAAACTTCTTAGCATGGTGCTCCCAACGATTAATTGCCTAAACAAACAGGAACGTGAGCGGGGGATCCCCACGTTTCTTCCTCCCCTGTAGATTCAGAACTGCATTGTTGTTTGAACATTCGTGTTCAAACTCAATCCAATTCAACGAATCATCTTTGCGGTAAACTTTACGCAGTTGGCCTGGCCGCTTCGACGTTTGTGATGTTTCATTCATTCTAATGCAATGGCGCACTGCAAATGTTGATAATGACAAGAAGATGCTAGGCGTCAATCAACCTAAGGCATTCTCCAGGATGCCCTCGAAAGACTGGCTGCGATAGGGTTAGATTAGATTAGATTAGATTAGAACAATTTTAAGTAAGACTCTAAGTTGAACGAATATTTATAGGGTTATTTTAACTTGATTTAAATTAGAGCAGTACACCCCAGTACTCTGTTCATTTTTTTAACTATTGCCGTCTATACACGGAGAAAAAAGAGTTCCCAAAATCGTGAACAAGCGTTCATGAAAATGGGAACTTCGAACAAAGTGTTCAAATCCCATAGTACGATTTTGAAAAACGTACCATGAAATTTAAACATTTTGTTCGTGGTTCCCATTTTCATGAACGCTTGTTCACGATTTTAGGAACTCTTTTTTCTCCGTGTATACCCCTTTGAAATATAGAAGCTTGTTTTATACTATCGGTAGAAAATCATACTCACTAATATCACAAACTTATTCATATTTTTTCCTATGCTCGCACTCAGAACCAATCTGGCTCACTGCAAGATCACTGGCACACTTTGACTTGCTCAGCAAAGCAAGAGTCAACAACACACATCGACGACAAACCCGATACACGACTTGGACGACCGTTTCGGTAGAACTTAACCGCTCAACTAACTCTCAATTTCAATTTCAACACTCGATCAAGCACCGCACTCAGCTTCAACTCAGAAGTTACAGCAGTTTCTGCAACCAAGCCACAAAACACGATTCTCGGCCTCGGCGCCAACTTTTGCAAACCCAGCAAGGGATCGTCCACAGTCGCTGCAACGATGCACTTGTACTACTAGACGTTTGTGTCCACGTACTAGCGTCGTTACAACTCGGCGGCTTGTCCACACAAACAGTCTGGTAGCCTCGGTTTTCGATGAGATAACTCGCTGCACAAACTGCTCACTCCGCCTAGGAAGGTATTTTCCCTTTCGCGCCAATGCAGCTGTTATTGTTCGATGCAACTCGGCGAAGAATCTCGCGTGGTCTTGGTCGGCGTAACCGCGTTGAAGGCCGGGCCTGTCTCTTCTTTGCGGACTCACGCACGCCTTAAAGTTAAGCCAACTGGCGAACCACTTCCTGAATAATCACTGCTGCGACTGCGACGCTGATTACGACCAAAACTGCCGACTTTTGGAACCAAGACTTGTTGTGGTGTGTTTCTTCGAGCGCGGTTCGCGGACTTGTAACGAGTTGGGGAGCGATTTGGAGTTGTTTAAAGGCACATCAAGTGCGGCTTAACGGCAGCGTAACACACTAGCTGTAGCTAGAGCTGACTGACTTACATAGTTCGCGCACCGGTTGATGGCTCTTCTCGGATGTCCGAAACGCGACGCGTCAGAGATTCGCTCTCGGATGAACTATACAGGGGAGAGTTTTGACGGTGGCTCCAAAAAAAAAGAATCTCAACTTCATCTGCGGCGAAGATCGAGGAAGAGATCTCGCCACGCATTGTGGAGCGGCAAGGCCTAACGGTCGCCGGTTTGTTTGGCGTTGGGGAAAGGAGTTGGAATCGACGTTAATAATATGGTTTAACTATTGCATTATGCGTTTTATCGGCCAGGAACATTAATTTTCGATTATATCAATAGTTGAGATAATTCAGATTTTTTTTAATTTTTTTTTTGTTCGATATCTCGGAAAATTTCACGGTACTTTATTTTTTTTTCTTTTGATTATCAGACGCATATTTGCTTATCTATCGTTACTTAAAAATTCAACGCTTTTTTGATGTGATCCCGGTTATTTCCGAAACCAGAAGGAGTTTTTCAATGGGCCGTTGCAAATATTTTTTGAAGTTTATGTAAAATGCATTTTAAAAGACTTTTTTCATTCAAAGGTTAATACCATGGCTTTTCATTCAATTTTTCTATTTTTTCTTTTTGTGATTTGCAATCCAAATATTAATTTCCATAAAACTTGGGATTTTTTTATCTCCTTTCGCCTTAGTATTTTTTCGATCCTAAAAATAAAATATGTTTTATTTTGTTTTTAGAGCATTCTGCTAATTATTACAAGAAAGCTGGAAATGGAAAATGTGGGTAGAATAGATTTACAAAAAAAAAAACAAAGTTTACAAAACTTCACACAAACTCTTCAAAGTTTTTTTTAAGTTCATTTGTTTGTTCAAGAAGAGCAAATCATCCTAGAATTAGGTTTGGTTGGTTTAGTTTTTTGTGTATTTTTTTTTTTTACTTTTTCTGTGCCAATAAAAACCAATTTGGTTAATAAGTTCGACCAAACCCATCTACATACAATTTTAACAGCTGTCCTACAAAAGTGCTTCAACAATGTTTAAAATCGTTATTTTGCTTGACAACGATTTTCATTGATCGATTTAGTATCTTCGGCAAATTTGTAGGTAATGATGAATTCTAGAAAATTACTTAAAATATAACTTTTAATTTATATCACAATATTGTTAAACAAAACCTTGCCATTGCTGTGACATCTTGAACAACTCATAATTTTCCGCAAGCGTCAGAAAAAAATCAAACTTTTTTAGCTTGATTTTCAGATGAATTAAATTTAACAAAAAAAACTCAGTTTTTATGTCATGTTGTATCTAACATAAGTGATTGTTTGTATTGAATGTGACTTTTTGACACTAGAACCATAGACTACGTTTGTTTGTCTGATGCAAATATTTCTCAAAGTTTCTGTCCCTCGCTAGGGTCGAGAGAGGGGTCAAAAAAAATTAAAATTAAAATAATAGCTGGGTAATTCTCCGCTAACTCACACAGCATTTGCCCCGACCCCTCTTCGATTTGCGTGAAACTTTGTCCACAGGGATAACTTTTGTCCCTGATCACGAATCCGAGGTCCGTTTTTCGTTATCTCGTGACGGAGGGGCGGTACGACCCCATTCGGTTTTGAACATGCGTTAAAAGAGGTGTTTTTTTCAAAAATTTGCAGTCTGAAACGGTGGTGAGATAGAAATGTTGTGTCAAAGGGACTTTTATGTAAAATTGGACATCAGATTTGATGGCGTACTCAGAATTCCGAATAAACGTATTTTTCATCGAAAAAAACACTAAAACAAGTTTTAAAAATTCTCCCATTTTCCATTACTCGACTGTAAAAAATTTTGGAACATGTCATTTTATGGGAAATTTAATGTACTTTTCGAATCTTGTCCCAGAAGGGTCACTTTTTCATTTAGAACAAAATTTTTCATTTTAAAATTTCGTGTTTTTTCTAACTTTGCAGGGTTATTTTTTAGAGTGTAACAATGTTCTACAAAGTTGTAGAACAGACAATTACAAAAATTTTGATATATAGACATAAGGGGTTTGCTTATAAACATCACGAGTTATCGCGATTATACGAAAAAAAAGTTTTGAAAAAGTTGGTCGTCATCGATCATGGCCGTTCATAGTCACCCGCGACAGACACGGACGACAAAACGAAGAAAAACGCAAAAAGTAACTTTTTCAAAACTTTTTTTCGTAAAATCGCGATAACTCGTGATGTTTATAAGCAAACCCCTTATGTCTATATATCAAAATTTTTGTAATTGTCTGTTCTACAACTTTGTAGAACATTGTTACACTCTAAAAAATAACCCTGCAAAGTTAGAAAAAACACGAAATTTTAAAATGAAAAATTTTGTTCTAAATGAAAAAGTGACCCTTCTGGGACAAGATTCGAAAAGTACATTAAATTTCCCATAAAATGACATGTTCCAAAATTTTACAGTCGAGTAATGGAAAATGGGAGAATTTTAAAACTTTTTAGTGTTTTTTCGATGAAAATACGTTTATTCGAATTTGAGTACGCCATCAAATCGGGCGTCTAATTTTACATAAAAGTCCCTTTGACACAACATTTCTATCTCATCACCGTTTCAGGCTGCAAATTATTGAAAAACACCTCTTTTTTCACATATTCAAAAATGGAAGGGGTCGTACCGCCCCTCCGTCACGAGATATCAAAAAACGGACCTCGGATTCGTGATCAGGGACAAAAGTTACCCCTTAGGACAAAGTTTCACGCAAATCGAAGAGGGGTCGGGGCAACTTTTCCCGATTTCGTGTGAGTTGGTAGAGAATTATCCAAGTAAACTTTATATTCAATCCAAATTATTTTTTAATGAGCTGGAATGCCTGTTTGGAACTGGGACTCTGGATTTATGAAGATTTATTAACAAATAACTTGATTTATGTTAATAGTTTCAAAATATGGTAAAAATAATCCTTGGCATTGCTGCGCCATTTTGAACATCGTAATTTTCCGGAAACGTCAGAAAAATAATCAAACGTTTTAGCTTAATTTTCAGATGAATTTAATTAAAACCAAAAAACTTAGTTTTTGATATCATGTTGTATCGATCTAGCATTTTATCTTGATTTTCAAATGAAAATTGAATTTAAACTAAAACCAATTTCCTTGAATTCATGTTGTATCCATCCAAAAGTGATTATTTGAATAGAATGTAACTTTATATTTAAATTGAATTTTGTTGAAAATACATTAAAAATGCTAAAGCAATATTTATGATTATTTTTAAACAGTTACAACACGCTTTGAAATGTTTTTTTTTTACCTTTGGAAGATTTTTATTTAATTATTTCAAAATACCTCAAATACCAAACTTTGCAATAAAAATGTATACTAAGGCCTGTTGAATGTAAAAAAAAACAGTTTGACAAATTTTTACTATTCATTAATTATTTTCCCGGTTTTTCAGTCGGTGGATTTTTTTTTACCATGGTGGCCAAGCCAACTTGATTAATGTGGAGAGTTAAGAGTTAAAAATAATACACACACACGTTTAAAATCACTCAGTTTTCGTCATAACCAAACCCTCTCAGAAATTGTTCTGCAGATTTGAGTGAATTTCACTTAGATTTGGGTGAATATCACTCAGTTTTAAAATAGTTAAATAAAAAAAAACATGAGAAAAATTTACATGGTGTTTTAAAGGAAAATTAGTACTTTCTACAAATTTGGTTTAATTACGAGTTATTATTACAAATCAAAAGACTGGATTCATTCCCACTGCTAAGTGAATAGCACTTGAATAAAATAATACAAAAACATATTTTGGCCAAACCTGCTACCCCTTTGCTAGCCCACATTTGGTTAGGTTCTCAGTGCTCACCAAACATTTGGATACCTGCTGAGAGCCGAAAAAAAGTTGTTTCCAACCAGGAAGACCTACTTATACCAATGAATTCCACGTGTGCTGTATATGTGTTGAGATTAATGTGGTTTAAATCGGAATAAAATTTGAGGGCAAGTGAAAGGTTTATTTTTTTGATTCAGACCTCTCGTCTCTTTGGATTTCCCAGAAGACTTTCGAAAAAAGTGTCCTGATTCTGAAAAATACTTAAAATTAATAAAACAAAGCATCAACTGCATATATCTCTTCGCCAACACAACCTTCATTTTTGTTTTGGATACCTACTAAATTCGAAAACCTGCGAAAAGTTAGACCGAAGTGCTATATTTTCAAAGTCAAGCAAATAAAAGTTGACGTTCAATCATCTAAAGCTTGTATAAATCTTGTAAAATTAACCAAGGTGGCACGACGGTCACTAAAAGCGAAGATTTAAAAGCAACAGAATGAAAAAGGTTAGCATCATGATCTGCAAACACCATCGCAATGTCAAAAAAATTTCATTTGTTTTTCATTCTCTTGCTAAATCCATTGTAAGAATAATTTAACAGATATTTCAAGGAACTTCAAAACGTTTTTAGAGTATAAGGAAATAAAAAATTGATCTGGTTATTGACTAATTAAACTCAATCGAACAAATCAACAATAAAATGAAGATGGAACAAGATACAACCACTACAACAAGTTCGCTTAAGCGAAGGAAGAGCTCAGCTGAGCGTATCACCGCCATGAATGCGAAATTGCCTGACCTAGAGCTAGCTTTTCAATCTTCTATAAATTATATAGATGTCATAAACTAGTGGCTAGTGGAGATATCGCACATATGACTCCATTGAAAGCAATAGTTACAATTTGAAAAAAAAACTATTGTTTTCAATTCTTAAAAAAAATTGTTAGTAAGTTCAAATTTGACTACCAAACGTGATTCACTTAGCAACTAAATCAACCCCAAATTTACACCATAAATAATCGAGAAGGTCAAGGAAGCCAGCACAGCTATCCGTGACATTGTTGGAGCTGTTAATTAACATCCGTGTTTACTTCCAAAGTACACCCCGTCAGCCAGCACTATACTTCGGCGAGGTTGGCTCCAATCCGGTTTTTTGGTGAAGTCAACTTTTGAAGAGAATGGAATTTACACTATTACAACCTTAGCCCACATTCGAGGCAAAATGCCGGTTTGCAAAAAAGGACAGACTTCTGTTAAATACATACCGGTTCCGAAACTTCCGAAAACACGGAAAAATATGACGTCGGAAAGCTCTGGAAGATGGTTGCAGAGGCGAAAAACAGACACAATAATTGACTTCCCCCCAGCTGCAAATAACCGAAGAGAATCGTGCAATTTCGGTGATGTGAATCCGGACCGGTTTACTTAAAGTTTTAACGGTGGCGTACGTGACCGGTCGAGCTTTTTTATGCTTTTTTGGATAATTGTGAGAACCGTTCGGCTAAAGTGGTTATTTTCAATTAATCTGTTTGCTCTAGTCGTAGAGTTACCGCAAATGAGCCATTTTTCATGATAATTTAAGATTTGCAATATTTCTTCAATATCAAAGTATCACGAACAAAACATCAAAACCAAATAGAAATTATGATCATGTCCCACCCCTCAACATCTCCACTTTCATCTCAGCTTCCTTGCATGCATTGCAATGACCTTAAACTTGACCGCCTCCACGAATTCTGCAGTTCAACTTTTTCGCATACAAAAAAATACACTTTCATACGAGCCTCAATTAAATTTTGCCCAGGTTCGTCACTTGTGCACGCACCAAGGTCTCCACCGGAAATTATGGTAAATAAAACAAAACACACAGCGCAAGAACGCTTTGGCTTACCCTTTAGGTACGTACATAATGGCAGGTAAATCAAGCACCTAGTGGCTACAAGCCGATATGTGGTGGTATTAAGCACGAAATTGTGCAATTGTACTATACTCACAACACGCAAATAGTGTAAACACACACGGGGAACTTGCGTACTTGCAAAACTGCACGTAGCCGACAGGCAAGCATGTTAAGAGTTAATTTATATGGCAGAACTGCTACAAAAATTTGCTATAATTAATGTTCCATAAAACAGGGCTGTGCCATTTTACAAAAAATACACACACAGTTGAACATTCAAAAACCACGAGAGAGGCAAATATCTCTCAAACTCAACTAAAACCACCCGGACCATAAAGGCAAAATTCCACTCTGACTGGTAAACTTTCACTTTTCGGCTCTCTCGATATCTCGCGGAGACAAAACCACGACAAAGATCGGATTGACTCATACCAGAAAACGTATTACGACGAGAGCAATCGACTAGCTTTTAAAAATGATGTATTTTGAGAAACTGTCAAACGAAATAACATTACAACATTTTAATCTCCTATTTCTGGATATTTTTTTCTGGAGAATAATTTATATTTTTAGTTATAAGTTTTTCGGTTTTAAGACCTTTATAATTTCCATTTAACTTATTTGATCTAACAGCTATTATGATGAACCCCAATGAATATTTTTTTTAAAGCCCAAAATATCCAATATCATCTCATTAAAATGTGGTCAGCTATAATTGCTTGAACTGATTTTTTTTAACAATCATGTCTTGCTGTCAAGTTTTAAGATCTGTAAAGATTGATACTTTCGAATAACTCTTTTTTATCTTGAAACACCCTATTAATTTTACAAAAAAAAATATTTCTATTATTTCCATTATTTATTAGACTATTATTTCCAACAGCAGTAAATTTGAGTTTTTTTTTTCAATTAACTATCTAACAATTTAAAAGGTCAAATTAACCTGAAAGGCACCTCTGATGCAAGTATTAGGGGAGAGTAGGAGACTTGACATCCTTTTTACATCGCTCCCCAGTCAAATCAATCCGAATTCTGGTTGTTGCGCTTGAAACGGAATTTGTGAACAATTCTAATTAGATTCCGATTCAGAATTCAGATTGAGTTAACTGGGTCCTAGCTCTCACAATTGATCACAAAAAATTTAATTGGTTGCATGTTTGCGAAGCTTAAACACTAAATTATTTTATGCTTGCAAGCAAGGGTCCTGATTTTCAGTTCAAATATCAGAAATCACTCACTCATCGCCGAACGAATCTCTACCGACTGAATCGCGCAACCATTCGTGAGCGAACCCGACTCGCTTGCTGTCAGCGCCTTGGTCAATAGCTTCACACAGCGATACATATACAGTCATCCCACATATTTAGGAACACTTTTGTGACAATTTGTCATTATTTTTAGGACCTTTATTTGGACATTCTCTAGCTATTTCATGAGTATAAGTAATACTTTTCAAACAAAAAACGGCATTTCAAGACTATTTTGTTCAGAGCAGCAAAACACTGCCTCCAAATTGCCTGTTCCATAATTGTGGGATGTTTTTTTAACTGATATTTTCACAAAAAAAAATGTTATCAGACCATTCACACAACATACCTAAGCTTGAGTTTCATTGGTTTTAGTGTGTGAAGTCATTATTTTGTAAAAAAAATATGTACTCCTGAAGAGAACCAAAGTTTGTTTACAATCGTAAGAAAAAAGTGTTCCGAACTTGTGGATTTCATTGTTCAATGTTTTTCTTTGAAAATTTGATACAAAACGTACAAAATTACAGTCTGAACGATACACCAATCGAAAAATCACAAGAAATGCTTTCACATAAGGTAAAAGCAAATCATTATGTTCAATTATCGATTTGCTATGATTGTTTGAACATTGGCCAATCTGTAAACTGTTCCGAATATGAGGGATGACTGTACTCCGTGAATTTCTTTGCCTACTCCGTCCGTTGACCAGAGTCACGAACGAATATGCTCAGAAAGGAGAGAATCTAACAAAATACCAGCGCGGCGCTCTTCTGGCCTGCGATATCGCAGTTTGCCGTAGATTTGTATTAGACCAAAGGGGCAAAGACACATTTAAATGTGTCTTTGATGTTTTGTTATCAACAAAATTGCAAAATATTTGTATAGAGGAGAAAAGCAACTCGCGACAAAATTTTGAGGCTAGGAATTTTGACAGGTATGATTTTCATAAAGTTCCCAGGTTTCCCTTTTTTTTCCCGTTCCCAGGTTTGCTGTGGGAGAGAAAAGGAGGCGAATACTTTATGAAAATCATATCTGTCAAAATTCCTAGCCTCAAAATTTTGTCGAGAGTTGCTTTTCTCCTCTATAGCATTGATTTGAAGCAGTTTAATAAATGATCAAAACAAAGCCGATCGCAGACTATTTTGAGTCAGCTTTGAGCGACATAGCGCAATCGGTCTCTTTGAGCCATTCACTGTACTACCCGATTGGAGTGAGAGGGAGAGCAAAAAAGAGAGTTTTCAGTAGAGAAGAAAAACAACTCGTGAACAAATTTTGAGGCTACGAATTTTGACAGGTATGATTTTCATAAAGTATTCGCCTCCTTTTCTCTCCCACAGAAAACTGGGGACAAAGTAGCTGTCAAACAAGACCAAACTTTTAAAGTCACTCACAAAATGAACTTTGAGTGATTTGAGTTCATTTCTTACGTCACGATTTTTTCCTCTGTAGTGGTGTGGATGTGACAAACGGTAGGAATACATCAGAGCAGTTTTGCGTCGCGTTCAATTTGTACTCACGAGTGAATGAGTCTTTTTCGATCAGAACCCTTGCAGGCATGTTTTAAAAAATATTTGAGTCGATTATGGTCGGTGGGGCAGCGCGCTTGCCTTGCAGGATTATTCGTGAGTTATTGGTGTTTTTGTGCTTTGATTAAACATACATTAATTGTTGTGTGATTTTAAAAGCCCTTCCTATATCGTCGTTGAGCAGAAGGCACTGCGTCGGATAAATTGTGCATACAATTTTCGAATATTGCGTAAAATTTTCACGTTGAAAAAGTCATTTCTATAGAACCGTTTATCGAAAGACACGTTGAAATTTTGGATCGTCGAGTTAATAGTGGAGCAAAATTTTCTTCTTTAGATATTAAAATAACTTTGAGTGAGTGTTCTTGTGAAAAAAAGAAAGAAAGAAAGAAAGAAAGAAAAACCTTCCCATAGCATCGGAAGGCACGTTGACAGTTTAGTTGTCAGGTGTATCGAATTACAAAACCATTTTGATTTAGCAAGAACCTTCCGTGGTGCGCGAGTGTTTTTGTGTTCAAAAAGACCTTCCCATAGCTTCGTAGCTCGGAGGGCTCGACGACGGGTGCATATGTGTTAAGTCCTTCCCATATCATCGTAGCTCGGGAGACATCGAAAAGCCAATACCTTATCCTACTAAGTCTTTTTGGATCAGGACCCTTGCTTGCATGTTTTAAAAAAATGTTTGAAAACAGCAATTTCAACAAGTTAAGAAGGGGTAGCTTGAGCCCCTTCAAAAGTGAAAAAAATCTTGCAAAATGTTTCGTTTTCATCGAAATTATTGCTTTTCTATGAGTTGAAAAAAACCTGAAAAAGAGATAAGTTCATAGATAGACTAGAATCAAACAAATTAACAAAAGCTGATAACACAACTCGACATTATTGAAGTTGATGTCAGTAAACGCCTCAGTTCATTGTTATCCGAGACTTCGTTGGTGAAGGTTGTCTGAATCAACATGACTCGTCGCGTCCCGGCGCAAAACGCCGGCAATATTGCCCTACCTGCGGCTCAAGCAGGCAAAAAAGTGGGAATTTCCAAAAGGAAGGTTGAGGCCTCAACTGATGGCCAAAAACCGGGGATTTCCAAAAGGAAGGTGCTTTTGGAAGTGACATCGAACAGCAAAAAGACGAAAAAGAGCGACGGTACTGTACCGATGGATGAGGAGGAGGAGAACTCTTCGTCGCACGAGGAGCAGCTATTGAAGAACAACAAGTTTGCTGGACTGCCTGACGAGGACCAGGTAGCGGAAGCAAAGGAGAATGAAGTGAAACAGCGAAAGGAGAAACTGCCTCCTTTTTATGTGCGACAATCAGCAGCAACGATCGACTTTCGTGCGGGGCTGGTTGAACTCATCAAGTCTGGGAAAGTCCTAGGCAACATTCGTCTGTGTCAGGACGGATTTAAGGTGCTGGTGCAATCCAGGCAGCACTATCAACTGGTCAAGGATTACTTGACCGAAAACGAGGCGGAGTACTTTACCCATGATGTCGTCATGGATAAGCCGTACAAAATCGTCGTCAGAGGTCTGTACGACATGCCAGTGGAGGAATTAGCTGCCGAGCTAAAAGTTTTGAAACTGGATGTGTTGGCCGTGCACAAAATGAGCCGACGCAACAAAGACATCAAGTACCGTGACCAGCTCTACCTGCTGCATTTGGCTAAGGGATCGACGACGCTTCCTGAGCTGAAGGCAATCCGAGCGGTTTTCAACATTATCGTGTCGTGGGAGCGATACCGACCAGTGCATCGTGACGTCACACAATGCTTCAACTGCCTGGGCTTCGGGCACGGAGGTAAGAACTGCCACCTGAAGCGTCGTTGCGCCAAATGTGGTACCGATGCGCACATCACATCCCAGTGCATCCAAGATTCGCTGGTGAAGTGCCTCAACTGCAACGGTGAGCACTCGTCAACCGACCGAAAGTGCCCCAAGAGAGCTGAGTTCGTGAAAATTCGGCAGCAAGCATCGACGAAGAATCAGCCTCAGCGTCGTAGAACTCCTCCAGCCCTGGTGGAGCAAAATTTTCCACCTCTTCAACCGCGACGCCAGGTCCCGAACTTGGCACCGTTGCCGTTGGATCCCAGGAAGAGAGCTGAGATGAATCATCCACGGCCGGGTTCCAGCCAGGAGCCGAGACCGCCACCACCGGGCTTCAGCCAGGAGCCAAGACCAACCCAAGAACCAGCAGTTGAGGAAAATGGTAATGATCTTTACACCTCAACCGAACTCCTCAATATTTTCAAACAGATGTCCGCTGCACTGCGTGGATGCAAAACCAAGACCCAGCAGATTGAAGTGCTGACCTCGTTCGTCATCCAGTATGGATCGTAGGTCCCTCAAGCTGCTGAATTGGAACGCTTGCTCCATTAGGAGGAAGAACTTAGAGCTGGTGGATTTTCTTCGCGAGAAGGAGATCGACGTAGCTGCCATCACGGAAACTCATCTGAAGCCCGGTGAAAAAGTTTATCTGCAAAACTACAAGATCGCGACGCAGCTCGATAGGACCACCTCTGGAGGAGGAGGTGTGCTTGTCGCTGTTCATCGTGATCTCAAGCCACGCCGGCTGCCACACTTTAAGCTGGACATCATCGAGGCCGTTGGAGTGGAAATTCCCACTTCGGTTGGCCCAGTACTCTTCATTGCTGCATACTGCCCACGTCAGGTGAATGCCAGAGATGGTTCAGCAGCAAAACTGAAGAGCGATATCCAGAAGCTGACACGGCGGAGCGCAAAGTACATCATCGCTGGTGACCTCAACGCGAAGCATGAAGTTTGGGGCAACAGCAGGAGGAATCGGAACGGAGTGATTCTGCACAACGATCTGCAAAACGGATACTACAACGTTGTGAGTCCGGATCGTCCAACGAGGGTGGCTCGGTCTGGGAATCACTCAATCATCGACTTCTTCATTACCAATATGGCTGAGAACGTGGCTCATCCTGAGGTGTTTGAAGAGTTGAGTTCTGATCACTATCCGGTGGTTGTGGAGGTTGGAGCTTCCGTTACTCCGCAGCGGCAACCAACCCGGAAAGATTACCACAACGTTGACTGGCAGCAGTTTCAGCAAGTGGTAGACAGCAACATCGACTATGATCAACACCCGGAAACTTCTGCTGATATTGATCGTTCGCTGGAGGTGATCCAGCAGGCTATCAACCAAGCAGAGGCTGCCAACGTTCGGGAGGTTCCTGTTAATTTTAAGGTAACTGATATTGACGTAGATACTAAACACTTGATTAGACTTAGGAATGTTTATAGGAGACAATATCAACGGACTGGGGACTATGACAAAAGATTTCAGTGAACAATTTGAACAAAATCATACAAGACCGACTTGACAATATCAGAAATCAAGAATTTTCAAAACATGTAAGCCAGCTTGGGAATTATTCAAAACCATTTTGGAAACTTTCAAAAGTTCTTAAAAACAAACCAAAGCCTATTCCTCCTCTTATTGTTGAGGATTCTCCTTTGATTACATCCGAGGAAAAGGCAAATGCACTTGGGCTTCATTTTGTTAGTTCACATAATCTTGGCGCTTCCATGACCAGCCGTAAAGAAACATCAGTTGCCAATAGTATTTCAACAATCAATGACTCTACCTTTGAATTTCCTGCAGATTCCCATGTTTCTGGTGAGGAAGTCAAAGTTGCAGTTAAACAAATGAAAAATATGAAAGCTCCTGGCTTTGATAACATTTTAATCTAGTGTTGAAAAACAGAGTGATCAGTTCTTTCAACATCTAGCCAATATTTTCAATAAATGTTTGCAACTTGGTTACTTCCCCACCAATTGGAAGCTGGGCAAAGTCATACCAATTTTGAAGCCTCAAAAGATCCAACATCGCCAACAAGTTATCGTCCCATTAGTCTTTTGAGTAGTCTGTCCAAACTCTTTGAGAAGGTCATCTATTCAAGGCTTTTGGATTTTACCAACGATAATAATATAATTTTGAATGAGCAGTTTGGCTTCCGAAAGGGACATAATACTGCTCATCAGCTTACGAGAGTAACTAAAATCATCAAGCAGAACAAGCTTGAGTCTAAATCAACTGCTATGGCTTTGTTGGATGTTGAGAAGGCTTTTGACAATGTTTGGCATGATGGTTTGATACATAAACTGTATTTATACGGTTTTCCAATGTATCTTATCAAAATTATCCAGCACTATCTTTCGGAGAGATCGTTCAGGTTTTTCTGAATGGGATTGCTTCTGGATTATTCAACATTGATGCTGGGGTTCCCCAAGGAAGTATTCTTGGCCCACTTCTGTACAATATTTTTACATCTGATTTGCCTACTCTTCCTGGTAATGGTGTGTTGTCACTTTTGCTGATGACACTGCCGTTATTTATAAGGGTAAAATAACCAGATATTTAGTTGGCCGTCTTCAGAAGGGTCTTGACGTTCTTTCCGAATACTTTGGCGACTGGAAAATTCGCATAAATGCAGCCAAAACTCAAACCATCATTTTTCCACTTTCCAAATCGGCCCGATTTGTCCCAAAGGATGATGTTTTGATTAAAATGAATGATGTTTCAATACCCTGGTCAAAGGAAGTTGTCTATTTAGGTCTCATACTTGACTCGAAACTATTGTTTCGGCAGCATGTAGATAAAATATTGAACAAGTGCAGCATTCTCATCAGGTGTTTGTATCCTTTAATTAACAGAAAATCAAAGCTATCTTTGAAAAATAAGCTAGCAGTTTACAAACAAATAATTTACCCCGTTATTGAGTATGCAGTACCTGTTTGGGAGTGTTGCGCTAGAACTCATAAATTGAAGCTCCAGCGTGTCCAAAACAAGGTACTCAAAATGGTTTTGAATGTTCCTGGCTGGACAAGATCAAGTGAGGTTCATGAATTAGCAGAAGTAAAAATGTTGGATCAGAAGATTCAAGAAAAATGTTTGAAATTCAGGGAAAAATGTGCTATATCTGAATACCCCTTGATTCAAGGATTGGTTTAGTTTATGGTAAGTTTAAGTTAGTTTTAGGTTAGGTTATGTTTTCTTAACATTTTTTTCTCCTCATTGTACCTAGTGTTACAAAAATGATAAATCATATACTTTTAAAGTTATGAAAATGAACAGTGTTTAAATCACGAAAAGCAAACTAAAGCTGAAGAGCCACAGCTGACCACTTATTATGTAAACCAAATGTAATTATTAAAAGAAAGATTCAATAAAGTATATTTAATTCAAAAAAAAAAAAAAAAAAAAAAAACGCCTCAGTTTCGTCAAGGTATGATAGATTTGAAATCCCTGAACACGCTCCAATCAACAGAATTGAATTTTAGAGAATTCTCTGCAAATAAATAAAATTGTAAAATAAATTTGCTACCCCCACACATAAACGTGGGTGCGCATTATATGATTAAACAACATTTGAAGGGTTTTGAAGCTGATAAGTTTAACGTTTGATTCATGCATAAAAATAACATTTAAAAAATGAATTGTTTTCTGCACAAATCAAAACATAACAATTATCTCTTGGAGATTTTTTGAGCACATTTATAGAAATGTATGTTGGAAGCTCAATCAGAGTTTTTAAATTGTTTTCCACAGTGGATTTGAGTCAATTTCACTCTCATCTCAAATCTCTCCCCCCAGACTCAATGGCACCCCTGATGACGGTAATCGAAGTATGCTTTCTGAAAGGATTGAGGAACCCATCGCAATCGGAAGGCATATCAAGAAATCTGGGATTGAAAACCGGAGAGTCGACTGTATTTTATGTCAAATTAGGTATCCTGTCTTTATAATTATGATTCAGACAATGTTTTGACGCAAATTTCTTTAGCTTGTAAATCATTGTGAAAAAAAGAAAAAAAATATTATTATTATTACAATCATTTTATCACAAGCAAAGTGATTTTTGTTTTGCCCTCATATATGCATCATAAAAAAATGATACATGATAATTTGTTAAAAAGTTTCAAGCATAGTTATAGTTATCAGAAAAAATAAAGAGAAGTCCATTTATTGAAATTTGATTTACAAAACATATTTATTGCAGAAATCTGTAACTTAAAATTACGAACGTTAATTAAAACTGTTTTTTTAATTGAAAAAAAAAACAAATTCAAAGAAGAATTTGATTGTTTTGCAATTGTTTTGAAATTGTGTAATGTTGTTTTTTTATTATGTATTTAATTTTTTTGTTTCTAATTTTTTATTATTTTTTTAAATATATTTTTAAAAATCGAGCAAAACCACTACTCACTGTGCTCAGCAAACCATGTCCAGCATGGTTTTCCCACTATAAAAAAGCCCCCACGACCACTAAACTAGCAGCCACACTACTCTCATCCACCACAACTTTTATGGTTTATAGCAGCTCCCCAACGCCATCGACTTGGAGTCTCTCCAACGCGGCGCACAGCTCACTTTCGTTCGGTTTCGTGATTCGCGGCCCAAACCAGTCTTGGCTCGGTATCCACTCGAATCAGCTCGATCGAGGACGCGGGGTTCGTCGTCTCGATTTGGTCGCGCGGGCGTTGAAGTCTTTTCGAGAAGAAACAAAAAACACCACATTCTACGTGTGAGTGTGTGTGTGTGTGCGTGATTGTGACAAACATCTCTGCACCTGTTGAAGCTTCCCAGCGGCCTAAGAATTACGTAAATCGCTCAGTCGACCTTTGAGCAGGTTGTGTTGCTGCAGACTCGGTTCGCTAGTTCCGACTTAGAACACGGATTAAGCTGCTTCTAGAGGCCATCATGAACCAATTTGGGGCGTTCTGTTTCGCTGTGAGTAGTGTTTTCTTGAAAAAAATTATTTAAAAAAAAGTTTTCAAACATTCCAACGATTCCAAAACCCAAACTTAATTACAGCTTAGTCGCAAAAGTAAGCCAACGAAAGTGTACCAAAAAACTTTCACGTGTTCCGTGGTGTGGTACCCCCGCATTGATTGGTGATTTATCGCGTGTTTTAGTAGCAAATACTAACAACCACTAGGAAGCAACAGCCACTATCGGCAGCAACATGATTGTGCCCGCCCAAGTTGGGTGGCACGGTTGATCGCGAATTTTCTCGGTGGCACAAATAGTGCTGTTGTTTTTAGTAAGGTTTTTTTTATGTGTTCAAGCCTTTACGTAATCAATTCGTCTGCAGCGATACCTTTGTCGGAGTGCTCCTCGTAGCGTAGACTTAAGACGTTTAAAGTTGAACGCTACGCGTAGTGTTTTGTTACACATTGAAAAATCTGTAACTGTTAACTAAAGTCTTAACTTTTAGTATGATATCTTTAGATTTATTAAAAATAAAATTAAAAAATCAATATTTTTCATTATTTTTATACTTTTTTTTACTGTGCCCAAAATCAGTAAACCATACGCGGTGTCTGTGTCTGTGGTCGATTAACAAATTTTGGAAACACCGCACAGAGAGCGGAGTGATGAAAAACGAAGATCAAAAGTGGGTCAAGACAAGCAGCGGCATTATTGGTGAACGGTCGTGGGCCTGCAGGGCGAGAGAGTAAACTCAAAAATAATTGCAGCGGGCTGGAAATAGCTGAAGGCAAAATTGATGAGAAAATTTTGAAAATTAGCAAGCTTCCGTTGATAAGAAGTTTAAAAATTACTTTGCTAGTTATTTTTAAATGAAATATTGAAAAACAGTTAGCATAACGAAACAAATGGGAAATTTAATTTTATTTCAGTAATGTTAAATACACAACAAAAAATTATCAATTGAGCTGCGTTTAAAAGGCATGGTTGTAAATTTCAAGCAAAACAATGTAAATTCAAAATGTGCTCATATCAGAGCATGTTTTCATTGGGAGTGAGCAGGATTAAAGTTTCAGAACGTGGATTACAAAAAATAGTACTCTGAACAACACAAAGTTGTTGGAACGATGTTTCTGATCGCAAAAAGTACAGATTTTATCAAATTGAGTTCTGCAAAGTTTCAGGATCATCTATAGACATTCTTACAAATTACTGAAAACAAGAATCGACCCGATTGGTTGAGTTATGCCTGAGAACCAGCGAGTTGAATTTACCGTTCAACTTTTTTAAGGGCTTGGGAGTTGGAATGTTAATGTACTTTTAAGGTTAAAATGTGTTTGGAATGTTTTTATAGAGTTTGATAATGCTAAGCAGGAAACGCTATTTGTTCACAAACTCACACTGGCCACGTAACACTGTTCTGCTTGAGTTAATGTTGTACACAGTAAAAAAAAACTTGGTAATATTACATCTGGGATGGGGTGTATCTTTAATGTCAGAAAAAATGTGTAATTTTACCTCTGAAAATGTGTAATTTTACCACTTTTCTGGTGTAATGTCACTTTTCAGTCTAAATTGAGGTAAAATTACATCATAAAAGAGGTGATATTCAACCTTCCGAAATTAAAACTTCCAAATTTACATAATGTTTTACTGTGTTTGACAGAAAATCATGAAACAAAATACAAAGTTGCTTAGTAAGATTAAAGATTGTCGTTCATAAGTAAATTGTTGACGTAACCTAAATTTGTCCAAGCATTCCCTTATAAATAGAATCCATTTTGGATTATTATTTTCCATACAACACTCCATTAAATTTTGCGGTCTGGTCATACAAAATGGGAGAACAGATTTTCTTAATGATTTGGTATCTTCGGCAACGTTATATATATTTTTATTAAACTTTTTGATTCTGGTAAAATTAATTTCCAAATTACTTATTTTTTGTGTTTAGGGGTCTAAAAAAGGCATCTTTTGTGCCATAGTTTGGGATGGTGCAAAATCTGGTATCAAAGTTATGAATTTTCGAAAAATGTGTAATTGCAAAAATCAAAACAATATTGGATGAAAGAAAAGCACCCCTGAAAAACATATTTTCGGAAAGGTTAGATTTTTTTTACAATTTTTGTATTTAGACTTTCTTGATTAGATGGGCTGAGATACAGCATCTTAAAATTTTTTTTGTAAAAAACGAGCTCTTCTCAGTGTCACTGAATAAGCTTTCATTTTTCAACCGATGTTGGTTTAATTTTTAATGTCAAAAAAGGGAACGTTTGTGAAATTCTCTGCTCATCTCAACGATTTTTTTTCATACATTAAAATCAAACCTAACATTTTTGTCTCAATTGAGTAATCTCCCTTTGGAAATTATTGACTTTGGAAATACTTAGATATTTTTCAAATAAAGACTGCAAAACTGGGCTGGAGTAAACTGCCGCTCTACGCATAATTGTCCCATGTTCAAAAAAGTGCAACTGAGAAAAACGCGATTGAAATTTTTCGACCGATTTCTGTGTTTCTACGCATAATTGTCCCGTGGGTTCCTATTCGCCCTATGTGTCCCTAATCACCCCAGTTAGCAGTTTATCACCTTTATTTGTGATTCTCTTGCTTTACAAAAGCAAAACTAAAGATTCCGTGTAAGAAAATACTTGGTGGGACAATTATGGGTAGAAGTTTAACGATGGGACAAACAGACTTGGTGTTGTTTTTAATGAGTTTCCGAACAAAGTACCAGATTTTATGTGTTTTTCTTAAAGTACACATCAAACTAAATTTAAAAATGTCATAAAGTCAAAATCAACCAAAACTGACATGGGACAATTATTCGTAGAACGGCAGTAAAATGCATTTAAAAAAACGATTTCCATTCCATGTTAATGCCACGGCTTGTAATTTCAATTTTTTCGATTGTTAAGTGATCTGAATATCGCCTATTTATGTATTTTTAAGCGGAAAAGATTTTTAATATTTTCACATTCTTTGAACGTCGGGAACATAGTTCGGTAAAAGACGCAAAAGTTCAGGATTTTTTTTCATTGGTTCATAGATATTCTGCCATTTTTTTAAAATTAGCATAACCCTTTAGCAAATTGATTCTTTTCTATCCATACTATTTAATTTCTATAAATATATTTCAAATAAAACCTGTACGTTTATGCTCCAAATATAACATGTTTAGTATGTAAAATATAAAAAATATAATATTCTTTTTTAAGATCAAAATCGAGCAAGATTACAAAAGCATTTTACAAAACATTTGAAAAATAGTTCAAACTACAACTTTGCTAAAGGAATCCATGTACGAAAAACCAAACCAATTAATTAAACTTGAGGTTGATTCCAGTGACTGTAAAAATGCATGGATCAAGTTTCCCTAAATGCATTTTTATAAACAATGCATTGTAAAAATAGTATGACAATAAATTTAACGTGAAATGCGTGAGAGTTTTATAGTTGATAAAGTAATCAAACAATAAATGCGCAAAAAATATTTTTTTGAGTAAATTTAAGAATAAATAATGCGTATCAAAACGAAGAAACAAGATCTCGTGAAGGTTTTTGAAGTACAGTACTTGTTGGGTAACTGATGCATAATATTTTCCTGATGAAATATTAATATAAAAGTTATTCAAATTCAGTTCAGGGGAATTATGTAACGAGAAAAATCTTAAATCCTCATAACTTATTTCAAGATTGTTCAGGTAAACACCAGAAACGCGACCAAAAAATAAAGTACACGAATAAGGTTCTTATTTGCTATATTGAAATGGTTGTGTACAGGACGCCAAATTATTGAATAATTTTCTGACGTAAAATAAATTTTGTAGCTTAAAATGATTTATTCACAATGCTTACTTTTCATATAATTTTAATTGTGACTTGAAATTAAATAAAAGTTTGAAACATTTTTTTTAATTATTGAACATGATTTTTGCATCTCGGTCCTTTTGGTTATTTTTGTTTTTTGACGTTTGTCTGCTTTTTAACAGGGCTACGGCCTCTTTAATCTGTTTTCTACTAAAAGTTTTAGTCAATTTCGGACAACTTTCTAGAACGAAGCTAGGCTAGGGATCAAGTGTCCCTGGGGATCAAGTCTCCTCACTCCCCCTACATTAAAAGAAAGGGGAGAGTGGGGAGACTTGATCCCCTTTTTTGTATCGCACATAACTCTGTCAATTTCTCACAAAACTATGATCTTTTTGCATGAATTGAAAGCTGAAACATTCAACTATGTTTGGCTGATAAGGGTATTTCATCAGATAAACTCTTCGAATCATGCCAAGCGTTTTAAAAAAATAATTTAAACCGGCATTTTCAAAATGTTGGGGGTAAATTGATCCCCCTTTCAACATTTTGAAGAAATCTTAAGCAAAATGTTTCTTATTCATCCAAACTTTTAATTTCCTATAAGTTACAGCAATTTCACATTGAACCTGTACGTTTGTGTTCAAAATATAACAAGTTTAGCATGCAAAATATTTAAAAACTTAAAATTTTCTTTTTTAGACCTAAATTGAGCATGTTTACTAAAGCTGGTAATTTTTGTTTATAAAACTTTTGAAAAATGGTTCAAACTGCAGTAAGTTATGTACAACTATACTAAAGGAAACTATGTACGAAAACCCAGCCCAATTATTTAATCTTGAGGCTGATTCCAGTGACTGTAAAAATGCAGGGATCAAGTCTCCCTAAACGCACTTTTTTAAACAATTGATTGTAAAAATAGCATGACGATAAATTTAACGTCAAATGCGTAAGGGTTTTGGAGTTGATATGTTTATCAAACAATGCATGCATAAAAAATATTTTTTTGAATAATTTTTGAGTGTTTTCTATACTTATCAAACCAAAGAAAAAAGATCTCTTGTGTGGAATCCCGATATTTACCGACGAGAATCCCCAACACCGGTCTTGGCTGTTCGACTGTTGTTTGAGGAGGAAGGACCGTGTGTCGTGTTTACTCACCTCACCTGACAGTTGAGCGCTGTCAAATGCAGAATCCAGCTCTGCGCCAAAGCAATAATATAAAGGGTCAGACGCACCACCACACATCCTCCCTCCTCTCCAAAAAAAGAGAAAAACCTAAGGGATTTCAACATTTCCGACACTCGTTTGCCCTGGCTTGTGTGAAATTTACCATTTGGCTGTACTAGTCCAAAACCCAGATACCGGCGTGAAATTTTTTCTTTTTTTTTTACCTTTCTACTCTTTAACCAACTCATTATTATTTCAAACCTTGGTTCAAACTCAGAACCACTGAAAATCAAGTCCAAGGTCTGAGCGATTGGAGCCTTGATGTTGAACAATTTATCATTGTTCGCTTCCTCGAAGGCACCCACCGCATGGCATTCCAGAATGTGTATTGCCCAAGGTATTGCCAGCAAATGTCAGAACTTTCATTGCAATACAAAAAGCGACCCAAACAAGAACAGAAAATAAAAAACGCGCAGTATGTGACTTTACAGCGCACATCCGCCGTAGTGCGATGCTGATTTGCCACTTATCTTTCGCTTTACATAACTGCCCTGGCGATCTCTTTTAATAGATTTCTACTCGGTTGTAGGTGTTCGATGGCTTGAATGGTGAGGCAATCCAAACACTCTCCATACACCACTATACACTTCGGGACTCGAGTTGACGATCCTTGGATCAGCGAATCTACCGAAGCAGTTTGATCTTGCCCCTCTTTTGTCCATTTACCGGAGAGAGAACTGCTACACCTGGAATGACCTAACAACCCACATTACCTCTGCTGGCACTGTATCATTAGCTTGGCCTGTTGCACGACTCTCCGCCAACAACCTCAGTTCATGGGTGCATGTCTCTTATTTAGGGATTCATTCTCCGCCGCCACACCCCGTCCACAAATAAGCCGCCGAAGATGGTCATTAACACCGGCGCTCAAAGACGTCGACGCCGTACACCTCTCGTACCCGGAGAGGACGACCGGTCCCATCAGCGACCTGTACGTGGAACTACTCGTATGTAAAGAGAACTTCTGGGACTCAGGCTCTTGCGCCGACAACACAAACTCATCGAAATCGTCCCCGTCGATCGCAACGCTTGGTTCAATGCGAGCCCTAGGGGACTCGGCTCCTCTTGCGAACAGGCTCCGTATCTCTGCCACATTCACGTTTAATCCAACCTTCTCCGCTTCGAACAAGCGTACGCATTCACAATCACTTTGAGCGTTCTGTCGTTTGGGAAACAGAACTAACTGGTTGGACATGCTGAAGATCATGTCTCTTATCCTGAAACCAGCCTGTCAACTTCCAGCGCTATACTGAAAGAGGCAAGAGACTCCTTCGCCCTGTTGTAGCTCCACAAGTGAAGTGAACGAGTCCGACTCCGTGCCGATATCCTCTCACAGCACTGAGCTCTATCCATCATTATCTTGATTTGTCTGATCAGCTTCCAAGGAAACTCGTATTGTCCATTATTGTAATTGCTCTCCGCGATCGACTGAACGCGGCCTTGATGTTGATGAACAGGTGGTGCGGTGACCTAACAACCTAATCTCTACATAAGGCTGGAACCGACATTCATCCGACAGAAAACACGATCAAACAAATCTTGCCATAAAAAAAATGCCAAACCGGGGACGGCTGGGAATGAACCCAGGCAAGTTGCCGAACATAGACTATACCGAAGCAGACCTGAGCGTGGTCGAATTGTTGGAACCCAAACGTGTCAAAAAGATCGGCAACGCCCTGAGAACCACCCTGAGAGCAACAATGGTTGCTGCACACAGAGATCCACTACTACGCCTTACAAAACACAGTCTGTCGAATTTGTACACCGTCATTTTCACTCCAGCCCACCGCCAACTCAGTTGTCTTCTTGGGCCAAGTCTAGCCCGAACACCAACATTCAGCTGAAATCGATATTTTCCCGTACATAAGTCCATCATCTCAAGAAACACCGTTCCACCCGCAACAGGGCCAATCACGCAAATGCCTCCGTCCAACTGACATCCCATATTGCATTCGGACTCATCTCAGTCTTTCGCATTTGGTTCAATCTTACGGATATCTCGTATCCGCCTTGGGCTTGCGGACATCCCATCTCGCTTTCAGTCTAGTCTTGCGGACATCCCATCTCGCATTCTTATTCGCTTCAGCTTTCGGACATCTCATCTCGCATGTTGCTCTATCTTGCGGACATCCCATCTCGCATTCGCTTCAGTTTAGCGGACATCCCATCTCACATGTTTTTCTATCTTGCGGACATCCCATCTCGCACTCGCTTTAGTATGGCGGACATCCCATCTCGCATATTGCTCCATCTTGCGGACATCCCATCTCGCATGTTGCTTCATCTTGCGGACATCCCATCTCACATTCGTACTCGCTACAGCTTGCGGACATCTCGCATGTGGTTCAATCCTGCGGACATCCCATCTCGCATGTTGATCTATCTTGCGGACATCCCATCTCGCACTCGCCTCTGTTTGGCGGACATCCCATCTCGCATGTTGTATTCGCTTCAGCTTGCGGACATTTCGCATTTGGTTCAATCTTGCGGACATCCCATCTCGCATCAATCTCGTAGACATAATTCCTCGTATTGGCTTCAATCTTGCTAACATCATCTCTCGTATAGAATTCTGCTGAACAATGCAACTATGAAAAGAAAAAAATAACAATTAAGCAAGTCAGGAAACACTCTTGAAACTTTTATGAAAACACTCGTTGCATATTCGTGTGTACAAACCTTACGACTCTTCTCCACAAAACTCTGTAAATGGTAATCAACACTCTTAAAGAACACCATACATTTGCATTACTTCTAGATTCTTGCGAAATAGACTTTTCCAGCCCACATTAGAACTCGCGAATATAAAATTGGAACCTTCATTCGTTCCAGATTCGTCAACACTGACCTTGAAAGCCCTGCTACACAAACACACCTGAGCACACCTTAGGAATCAAATCTACGAACTTATCCGAACAGAATATTAAAGTACTCTGTACCTGCCTTCGCTCCGGACTCGTGTGCACAGACTTTACTGGCTCACTTCAAGGAAACATGCGGGAGTAAAAACTCTTACAACACGCCTGGCACTTTCATTTACTTTGCATTCATAAGAACCTTGCGAGAAACCGCAACACGAACTTGTGTGATCAGACCATAAAAGTCCCGCACAGAACCCAGCACTCACCTTCTACTCGAAATCCCACCAAAAACACACTGCACTGTTTTGTCCTGTGCTGGGGATTCTCGTCCGGTTCCTTCTGGTTCTGCTTTGCTTGCCATCTGTTTTAAATGGCAAACCTGGCAGGATCGCCAATGTGGAATCCCGATATTTACCGACGAGAATCCCCAACACCGGTCTTGGCTGTTCGACTGTTGTTTGAGGAGGAAGGACCGTGTGTCGTGTTTACTCACCTCACCTGACAGTTGAGCGCTGTCAAATGCAGAATCCAGCTCTGCGCCAAAGCAATAATATAAAGGGTCAGACGCACCACCACACATCTTGGAAGTTTTTTGCAGCACTTCTTACAAAAATGTGTTTAACTCAGTCTAACCATTTTTTTAATTTTTTTCTTTGTTTTCTACAATGAGTTTTAGTCAATTTCGCACAACTTTCTAGAACAAAGCTAATTGTTTTACCCACATGCTGACGAGATACAGGGTTGGGATCAAGTCTCCTCACTCTCTCCTATTTAAAAAAAGCAAAGCAAAATGAGCAATCCACTTTAACGACCCCCGGGTCTTTTGTGGGCTCTGTTGTAAGTTTCTGCTTATTTCTAGGCGTCCGAAGCATGTGTGGTGAGTCACCCAAAACCTCTTTTACGCAAATGGACCGATGTTTTACTTCCCTATCCGATAGAAGGCCAGGAGGATAAGGCGGGAATCTAACCCGCGCCCTATAGCAACTTAGGGATCGACAGCCGAAGCCGCTAACCACCGCGCCACGAGTCCCTAAAAACCATAAAACATTTTAACACAATATTCAATAAAAAATAGCTATGAATCTTCATTTGCTGACTCGATTTATTTGAACATGATTGAGTGAATTATTTTTTGCTGTTTGTTAATTTTTTGTCAATTGTACATATGTACACTTTTCACAATTCGATTCAATAATTAAGGAATGCCACAATTAGTATTCAAACACTACGTTTTTGTTTCACTTCGCACTAAATTTGTCGCCACGAAAACTAGCCCAGCTCGGGACGACCTTTGAGTGTGCAAAACGTGCGTGGTGTCACGTAGATCAGCCGCGTGGACACTTTCGGTTGCGGGCAATTTTTGAAATCCAAACCGGTTTCACCACATTGCGATGGTGCGCGATGCTACGATATTGAAATGTGATTGACCTTGAACCAATAAACGGCTTGAAACCTCATAATTAATTCAGTAATATTTGTTTTCCTTCACAGGTTCTGGCGTTCCTGTTGGCACTTCTCACGCAAACCGCCGAATCTACGCTGCAACCAAAGGCCCCCAACTTCCAGTACTTTGAGCGGTAAGATTCAATTAGTTTTGGAGTGTTAAATCAAATTTAAGTAATTTGTTATATTTTAGGCCAAAGTACCGATATCCGTACTATGACGAAAACGGCCGAGGCAAGTTGCTCTACGGTTACGGAGGACCCGAATTGTACCAGTACAAGAGTTACTCGCCACTGGATGGAATCCACTAGCTTTAATCGCTACAAATTATTGTGTAAATAAAGTTAAAATAAAGATATAAATTAAGTGTGATGGTGATGATCGCAAAACCTCTGGCGATCGTCGCCGTGGCCGGAGCGAAGCAATTTCTAGAACTTTACCCTATTTCAGTGTTGGACCACGTGGACTAACCTAAAACTTTCCACAGAAGAAATAAAACAAGGTTGTTATATTTTATTACATTTATTTCGCTTATCCATTAAACAAAAGAAATGACCCCCCGGCAGAAAGACCTCCCTCCTAAACCCTTCTCTTTTGAGTGGAAATGTAAAGCACGTTATTTCCCCGGATGAACGCATCGCCGTATTTGTTCTTCAGCTGACCGTTCACGTACTCCTCCGTCTGATCCAGCGCGATGTTCATGTATCCGTCCAGGCAAGCTAGCACCCCGCGGTAATCTACGCCACTGTTCAGCTTGACCACCACCGGACGGCCGTGGATTTGGTTGATGAACTGAGACAGGGCTTCCTTGCGCGACATATTTTGACCGGGATGCTGACCCAACAAGGGAGGGAAATGGTTGTTGAAACTATTATGTGAATAAATGTGAATATTTGAATACTTACAACTATATTTTACTAAAAATACGAGCGATGAGTCGAAAATGCTGACCAAAACTGTTCAAAAACGTTTAGTAAACAATTTTTCCGGGATTCCTCCTGTCAAAACAAAAATTTAGCCGCCTGCGGCTAACCTAGGTGGCAAATTTAGAGAGCGTTCTATTATTACGTTACGCAAAGAATTGAATTTTCAGACACCCTTCCTCCCCACATAACAAAATTTCCATACAAATTTTAATATTTTTTATGGAGCGTAAAACAGCCTACGACAGCCCCCCCCCCCTCCCCCAGCTGCGTTACGTAATAAAAGAACATTCCCTTAGTGTTGAAAAAGAGAAAGTACACCTTCACTGGAACAAACGCAGTTCTGGGTTTAAAAAGTAAGCACGCTCAAAATCAATCAACTTCCAATCTGACAGATGTTCAATTTATTCATTTCTGAGAATTTTAGAATTTAAGAATTTCTAGAATTTAAGAATTTTATAATTTAAGAATTTCTAGAATTTAAGAATTTTATAATTTTATAATTTTATAATTTTAAAATTTAAAAATTTAAAAATTTTATAATTTTATAATTTTAAAATTTAAAAATTTTATAATTTTAGAATTTCAGAATTTCAGAATTTTAGAATTTTAGAATTTTAGAATTTTAGAATTTTAGAATTTTAGAATTTTAGAATTTTAGAATTTTAGAATTTTAGAATTTTAGAATTTTAGAATTTTAGAATTTTAGAATTTTAGAATTTTAGAATTTTAGAATTTTAGAATTTTGAATTTAGAATTTTAGAATTTTAGAATTTTAGAATTTTAGAATTTGAATTTTAGAATTTTGAATTTTAGAATTTTAGAATTTTAGAATTTTAGAATTTTGAATTTTTAGAATTTTAGAATTTTAGAATTTTAGAATTTTAGAATTTTAGAATTTTAGAATTTTAGAATTTTAGAATTTTAGAATTTAGAATTTTAGAATTTTAGAACTTTTGAACTTAGAATTTTAGAACTTTTAGAATTTTAGAATTTTAGAACTTTTAGAATTTTAGAATTTTAGAATTTTAGAACCTTAGAACTTTAGAATTAGAATTTTAGAACCTTTTTAGAACTTAGAATTTTAGAATTTTAATTTTAGAATTTTAATTTTAGAACCTTTTAGAATTTTAGAATTTTAGAATTTTAGAATTTTAGAATTTTAGAATTTTAGAATTTAGAATTTAGAATTTTAGAATTTTAGAATTTTGAATTTTGAATTTTAGAATTTTAGAATTTTAGAATTTTAGAATTTTAGAATTTTAGAATTTTAGAATTTTAAATTTAGAATTTTAGAATTTTAAATTTAGAATTTTAGAACTTTTAGAATTTTAGAATTTTAGAATTTTAGAATTTTAGAATTTTAGAATTTTAACCTTAGAATTTTAGAATTTTAGAACCTTAGAATTTTAGAATTTTAGAACTTTAGAATTTTAAATTTTAGAATTTTAATTTTAGAATTTTAGAATTTTAGAATTTTAGAATTTTAGAATTTTAGAATTTTGAATTTTAGAATTTTAGAATTTTAGAATTTTAGAATTTTAGAATTTTAGAATTTTAGAATTTTAGAATTTTAATTTTAGAATCTTTAGAATTTTAGAATTTTAGAATTTTAGAATTTTAGAATTTAGAATTTTAGAATTTTAGAATTTAAATTTTAGAATTTTAGAATTTTAGAATTTTAGAATTTTAGAATTTTAGAATTTTAGAATTTTAGAATTTTAGAATTTTAGAACCTTTTAGAACCTTTTGAATTTTAGAATTTTAGAATTTTAGAATTTAGAATTTTAGAATTTTAGAATTTTAGAATTTTAGAATTTTAGAATTTTAGAATTTTAGAATTTTAGAATTTTAGAATTTTAGAATTTTAGAATTTTAGAATTTTAGAATTTTAGAATTTTAGAATTTTAGAATTTTAGAATTTTAGAATTTTAGAATTTTAAATTTTAGAATTTTAGAATTTTAGAATTTTAGAATTTTAGAATTTTAGAATTTTAGAATTTTAGAATTTTAGAATTTTAGAATTTTAGAATTTTAGAATTTTAGAATTTTAGAATTTTAGAATTTTAGAATTTTAGAATTTTAGAATTTTAGAATTTTTAAAATTTAGAATTTTTAAAATTTAGAATTTTAGAATTTGTTAAACTGTTCGCGTCAACAGAAATATAAAGTCGATTTTCATGAAAAACGACAAAAAAATCGTTGTCGTGCGTGTCGAGCTATTGTCGGGCGATTCGTACGATGCAAGACATTCTTCAGTCAGGGACGTGTCACCGACCAACTTCACCACCAGGGTTCATCGATTCAACTGTCATTTCGATTTCGCATGTTTTTCTCGACGAAGTGACGCATCGCATCGACTATCAAAAAAAAAGCAAAGTGAAGTTTGAAGAAAGAAAAGTTTTTCGTCTTGCAAATAAATCGCAAAATTCTGGTCCAACTTTGCGATTTTCAGTGCGTGAAGCGCCAGTGAAGTAAGGTAATTGTTGTGTTGCATTGAAATGTTGACTTTGTCGCTGAATTTACGTAAATTAGCGCGTGTTTGGACGTAAATTAAATTTTGCGTTTTCCCACCAGGAAGACCTTGGATCGCGACAGTCGCAGCAACAACTAAATCGCCACAGAATGAGCTTCTTCGGCAAGATTTTCTCCGGCAAAAAGGGCGAACCGGCGCCTACGCCCAGCGAGGCCATCCAGAAGCTGCGCGACATCGAAAATATGCTCACCAAAAAGCAGGAATTTCTGGAGAAAAAGATCGAAGTCGAGCTGGACACGGCGCGGAAGAATGGAACCAAAAATAAGAGAGGTACGGGGTGTGAAGGGGGGAGAGTTTGGGACGAACAGGTGGGACACTTTTGCTGGAAGGAAGAATATCAAATTTTTGCTCAAGGTTCGAGTTGAGTGTGATAGTGCGAAAGATTGTTTCAATTTTGGTCAAGCTTGATTAAGCTTTTTGGGGAGGTGACTCATAACTCTCGGTTGTATTAACTCTTGTCAACAGCCGCCCTGCAGGCCCTCAAGCGGAAGAAGCGCTACGAAAAGCAGCTGACCCAGATCGATGGCACGCTGTCCACGATCGAGATGCAGCGGGAGGCGCTGGAGAACGCCAACACCAACACGGCGGTGCTGACGACGATGAAGAACGCGGCGGACGCGCTCAAGTCGGCCCACAAGAACATGAACGTTGACGACGTCCACGACATGATGGACGACATTGCGGAGCAGAACGACATGGCGAACGAAATCTCCACCGCCATCTCGTCGGCGGTCGGATTCGGCCAGGACGTCGACGACGAAGAGCTCGAGAAGGAGCTGGAGGAGCTCGAGCAGGAAGAGCTGGACAAGGAGCTGCTCGGCGTGCAGCCGGAGACGGACCAGCTGCCGGACGTGCCATCCACGGATCTGCCCAGCAAGGCGAAAGAGAAGGAGAAAAAGAAGGGTGAGTTGGTCACGATTTTTCATCTGTTTCTTCATTCATTCATGCTTTGTCCTTCCCAACTCAGCTGTCACCGAAGACGACGAGGATCCGGACATGAAGGAGCTGATGTCGTGGGCGAACTAAGGAGAATCCCTAACTGACCTTTACTTTGCTTTACACCCTGTCCCCCCCTTTCGCATGCTCGCAAATCCTCGGAGCTGTGCTGCGCCGCATCTCTCTCACGGACAAGGCTAGCTTCAGAAACAAATGCACTTAAAATAACACCATATTGTATGTAAAAATGGTATATCAACGATGATGGTTAACAACAACCTATTTCCAAAAAAACTAAAAGAAAAACCATAATAAACCGGTGAGATTAGTCTGGATCGAAATAAGGTAGTAATCGTGTTATTTCTGGTAGAGAATATTCTGACTTGTGTGTGCATCCTGCAGTTCGGTTTGTCTTATATACTTTGTTTGAAAAAAAAAACAATGATTTTTTCCAGCTTTTCACTAAGGAGAAACGAAACGTTCAGTAAACTAACCCTTAAATCAATGCAAATACTAGTGATGAGGGGGAAGGTGATTGTGCATCAAAATTGAAGCAAGATAATGTAGTGAGTTCTGAAATTTATATATATTTTTTGTTGATAAAATAAGTTCTAATAATAAATAATAAAAAAATGGATTTGCGTTGACTATGTCATACAATGAAAGAATGCCTTTTAATGAAATTGAAATGCAACAACTTCTACCAACATTGAAAAAAAAAAATCATAATTTTCTTTGAACGATTTGCATTCTAATGCACAGTGGTCCAGATCGCAAAATTAAGTGGAAAATGGATTTTCCGAAAAATGGTGACGTTTTGGAGCTTTGGTGTCTTCAGAAGAGTTGTTGCAAATGGAAAGGGGCAACTTTTGGTTTGGTTCAAAATTAGGGTGGTTCACGATTAGGGTGATTTTGAAAATCTAACTTTTCAGGAATATTTTTGGGAATTTTTTTGTCTTCTAGAAAGTTGATGGGCTTGCCAATCAAGCAACTGTCGAAGACACTAAAATTTTATCTCGTAATCTACGCCTTCTATGACCAAATTTATAAAAGCATCTGAGCAAACCTTCAAAATCAGATTTTGAACGTGGCAATTCAGGGTTAACTTTTAGAGAAAAGATATTCGGAGCACTTTTAGAGCTCTACAAAACAAACATTTTCATTTTTGACATGTCAATTTGGACTTAAGGGTCAAAGTTACAGCCATTTTAAGGTAAAAAGATGCAAATTTAAAACTTAAATATCTCAAAATGGCGCAAGCCAAATTTTGAGCACTAGGTTGCATTTGAAAGAAGAGATCTAGCACTACAAACGCTGAAAAATCTCAGGGTGTTTTTCTTTAAACTTGAGATATCTTCATTTGAAAAGTCTAATTTTCAAGGGAAAACCATATGGGACCACCCTAACGAAATTCGAAAATTGTCCAAATATATGTTTCTCCATGTAATTTTGCCCGCTAAATCTGAATCTGCCCTCAGAATTGAGCCAAAATATCAACAAATCGATTTTTGGTCATATTTTGGGTTTAAATGATAATTTTACATGGAAACCCAAAATATGACCAAAAATCGATTTGTTGACATTTTGGCTCAATTCTGAGGGCAGATTCAGATTCAGCGGGCAAAATTACATGGAGAAACATATATTTGGACAATTTTCGAATTTCGTTAGGGTGGTCCCATATGGTTTTCCCTTGAAAATTAGACTTTTTCAAATGAAGATATCTCAAGTTTAAAGAAAAACACCCCTGAGATTTTTTCAGCGTTTGTAGTGCTAGATCTCTTCTTTCAAATGCAACCTAGTGCTTAAAATTTGGCTTGCGCCATTTTGAGATATTTAAGTTTTAAATTTGCATCTTTTTTACCTTAAAATGGCTGTAACTTTGACCCTTAAGTCCAAATTGACATGTCAAAAATGAAAATGTTTGTTTTGTAGAGCTCTAAAAGTGCTCCGAATATCACTTTTCTAAAAGTTAACCCTGAATTGCCACGTTCAAAAACTGATTTTTGAAGGTTTGCTCAGATGCTTTTATAAATTTGGTCATAGAAGGCGTAGATTACGAGATAAAATTTGGTGTCTTCGACAAAGTTGCTTGGATTGGCAAGCCCATCAACTTTTAGAAGACAAAAAATTCCCAAAAATATTCCTGAAAAGTTAGATTTTCAAAATCACCCTAATCGTGAACCACCCTAATTTTGAACCAAACCAAAAGTTGCCCCTTTCCATTTGCAACAACTCTTCTGAAGACACCAAAGCTCCAAAACGTCACCATTTTTCGGAAAATCCATTTTCCACTTAATTTTGCGATCTGGACCACTGTGTAATGGAGACGCTTAGTTGATAACATATTTGAATTTCATAAATCTTCCACATCACAGTTACAAGCAAACCACGGTGAGCTACAGACGTTCAGACGTCCTGCGCTGTTGATTAGTTTTGCTTTATTCGAACAAAGAGCTCGCGAAATCCCTTTGTTCGGTACAAACCATCGTTTTGTTGCTATGGCGAATGCGGAAAATGCGTCCCCGGTTCGGAAGCGAAGATATCCTCCGTTCTCCACGGGACCTTTCCTGGTTATGCTGGAAACGACCGGAACGGCCAACCTGGCTCCTTCAACGCTTGCCAAGAAGCTGATTGGACAATTCGGCCCCGACTTCGTGAAAGCCATGCCAGTTGGCAAAAAGAAGATGAAGGTGCTTATGAAAACGGCGCGTGCCGCAAACGAGCTGTGCGAATTTCGACATAAAAACCTTACATGCACCATCCCCCAGCGGTTGGTCGAAACCCTTGGCGTTGCCCACATCGGGCTGGAAGTTCCTGACGATGAGCTCAAGGACGCCAGGGCCTACGACAAAACGAAGTGCGTCCAATTCAACAACCCAGATGTGCTCGAAATGCGCCGCATCAAGAAGAAGACCGCAGATGGTGGTGAGACTGCGCTAACTACGACTGTGGTCACCTTCAGCGGTCTGAAACTACCTACCCATGTGGAACTTAACTACGTGTTGTACTCGGTCAAACCCTACAACTACCCGATGCGCCAATGCAAACATTGCTGGCGTTTTGGGCATGGCGATAAGGGATGCAAATCCAAGAAGAGATGTTTGTTCTGCCCGGAGAAAGAGGTGGCTGACGACCACCAATGCGATCAGACCAACCCAACATGCGTGAACTGTTCCGGGAAACACAGGGCCGACCACAAGGACTGCCCCAAGGCCAAGGAACAAAAAGAAGCAAGTCAAAAGCGTCAGCAGGCCTACTCCCAAGGACCTACCGACTGGTTTTCAAGCATCGGTCGGTCAACTACCAACTCGGTGGCATCCGCCAGACCTTCGACGACTCCGTCCGCTCAACTCCAACCGGCTCTCGCCGGACCTTCGACATCCCAGGCCACTCCACGTCAACGCGCGGTCCCCGGAACCAAGAACCCTAAACGAGTTCCCGCGGTTTCAGAAAGTCAACATGAACACAGGCCGAAAAAGAGAGTCGTGGTCGACTCCCACGGCAACGAGGACATTTTGCCAACATTGGAGCTGAACATCAATGAACCTGTCGCCAATGCCATCAAGGAGGGAGTGGATTCGACGACCATGTCGGAACTAATCTCCAAGCTGATGGACCCACAAGAAGACGAAGTAACGACGGAAGTCTTCCGCACAAGGGTCAACGAGCTGCTGGTCGATAAGGTGAAGCAATACGTTGGCACGCTGAGATTATAATAAACCGTCACCTCAGGCGCGCCAGCGTCGGCATTGCCTCTGCAGTTCCTGCAATGGAACTGCAGGGGAGCTTCTACTAAATCGGCAAGTATTATCAACCTTATCAACACAACCAAAACATCCATTGTTTTGATCTCCGAAAGTCACCTTGATACTTCATCAAGCTTCAACCTTCCAGGCTTTCACTTATTTCGCAAAGACCACACAAGCAACTCGAAGGGCGTCTTTGTTGCCGCTCGAAAGGAAATGCACCCTAAAACATTCCACCTAGTCGCCCCGGTGGGGCTAGATGCAGTAGCGTGCCAAGTAGTGTGCAACCTCGGTACGCTGACGATAGTGTCGGTATACATCCATCCGGATGCATCAGTTTCGCCAGCGGAGCTCGAAACTTTTCTCAAGAACATTCCCGCGCCATGTCGTGGGCGGTGATTGGAACGCCAAGCACTCAACATGGGGAGACCACCGAGACGACGCACGAGGAGAAGCACTTGATGCTGCCGTGGATGCGGCGCAGATGGTAGTTTTAAACAACGGAAGCTACACCAGAGTGGACGCACGAAGATCAGCCAGCGCTATTGACGTCACTTTGGCGTCGGCAGACATAAGCTTGCTGTTCGAGTGGGAGACGCTGGACTATCCCTACGGAAGTGACCACCTGCCGATTTCTTTCGGTACAACCTCGATCCACTCGGACGTTACACTTCCAGCCATCAATTACAAAAAAGTGGACTGGACTTTGTACGAAAACCTTGTGGAAGAAGCAGTAAGCAGGAATCGGAATCCAACGTACGACGAGTTCTTCCAGATCGTCAAAACCAGCCTGGTACAAGCATGCCCGCCACCAAGACCGCTACAGACAACGAAGAAGGTGCCACTTCCGTTTTGGGACGATGAGTTGGATGCAGCAAAATGTGAAAGTCGCCAGAAGTTCAGCGTTTGGCGCCGCTCACTCGACTACGAAGCCTATCAGGACTATTCTGCAGCAGAGAAACGGTTCAAGGATCTGGTGAAATCCAAACGCTCTCAATCGTGGAGAGCCAAATGTGACACGCTGGACTCACAAACATCGGTCAAAGACCTATGGAGGTGGGCTAAGCGTTACAAGGGGAGAGCTGCTGGCAGACAACAAACGCTGAGGGATGAGCAGATACTGGAGGAAGTTCTCGATCGGTTAGCACCCTCTTCGACGAGGCCACCTCCTCCGCCGGAGTCGGTCTGCGACTGTGGGAGGCACAATGGACAATCGTACTTCTCTATACACGACCTGCAAACAGTGTTTAAACAGGGGAAGGACACAGCACCTGGTGCAGATGACTTAAACTACTCAACAATACGGAAACTCCCTTCAACGCTCAAGTGACCCTGGTACAAATATTCAACCAAATCTACGAAGATGGCGTCATACCAGAATCGTGGAAGGTTTTTAAGATAATTCCCATCCTAAAGCCTGGAAAACCAGCCGACGACTCGAAATCGTACCGTCCAATTGCCCTGGCATCATGCTTTCGCAAAACCTACGAAAGCATGATCAAGGAAAACTGGAGTGGTTCCTGGAACACAACAACATCTTACCGGATACAGTCTGCGGATTCCGGAAAGGTAAAGGGACAATGGATGCGCTACACTTGCTGGTTGAAGAAGTGCACACAGCCTTCTCCCGCAGAGAGCATGTTGCAATGTGCAGCATCGACATCCAGAGTGCGTATGACAACGTCCAGATCCCAATAATGCTACAAGAGTTTCGGGAGATTGGAGTCGAAGCCTGCCTGATCAAAGCGCTGCATGGGTTGTTCGGTGAACGAATTTTGTCAGCATCGCTCGACAACGTCACCTGGCTAGTCCGCATAACCTGGATGGGTTTACCCCAAGGTTCACCTCTCAGCCCATTGTGCTTCAACGTCGTGATTCGCAAACCGATGGAACCATCTCCGACATGTTCGATCAAACTAGATTTCGCTGATGATATCACAGTCGCAGTTCGAGGTAAACAAGTGGAGGACTCGGTAAACACCCTGCAGACAACCTTGGATGGAGTGGTACAAATGCTGAAAGAACTTGGTCTCGAAGTTTCACCACCAAAAAGCGCCGCAATGATCTTCAGCAAAAGATGTCTGCCGGATGTTCCTGAACTCTACATCAACGGAGCAGTAGTAGAGTACAAGGAATACATAACGTTGCTGGGAATCAACCTTACTCCAACACTGAGCTGGGCCAGTCAAATCAGGATGGTGAAGCGGAAAACTTCCTTGTACGTGAACTTCATGCGGTCTGTGGCTGGTCAAAAGTGGGGATCGCACCCAAGCGCGCTGCTGTCAATCTACAAGTCCTGTGTCCGATCGATTATTGATTACGGGTCGATATTTTTCGGGGAAGCTCCGGAAAGGGAACTTATCCAGCTGGACCGCATTCAGTGGAATTGTTTGAGGATAGCGTTGGGATCGACCAAAACAACGCACACCGGATCCTTGGAAGCGTTGGCCGGAATCATGCCACTCGGTCTGAGGAGGCAGATGCTACTCGCCAAGTTCGTCAATCGTCGTTATTCCCTGGAGACCTGGCACCGGCGCCACGCTGCACCTGTGCTGAACGGAGAACTGCCTCCATCGTTCATCCGGAAAATGATTCTTCAGTTTCGATCACACACGGGTTATCTAACAACAATACAAACGCTGCCATGTTTCTCGTACCCTGCTGCGATAAGGCAGAGAACCATTCCGATTGATTTTTCTGTCCAAAGCGCTATTCGAGGAGAACCGGTCTCAAGGATTCCCAGAATCGTCGAAGGCATCATCTCGCAGAAGTACCAAAATTCCATCGTATTTGCTACGGACGGATCGAAAGATGAAGACGGCTGTGGCTACGCAGTAGTGGATGGAAGTTTCCAGATCGTGAAGCAGATCAAGCTACCTAAAACTGTATCAGTATTTTTGGCCGAACTGCTGGCGATTCGGCAAGCAGTGCAGCACATCGCGCAACACCCGGGTAGAGAGTTCCTGATTCTGTCGGACAGTTTGAGCAGCTTAAGCAGCCTGCACAACAGAAGTCTCCAGGGAACTACACCGATTCCTTGGTTCGATGTACGAAACCACATCATGCAGCTCGAGCAAGCGGGGAAAACGGTTTCCCTCATGTGGGTGCCAGCACACAGGAACGTGACACTGAACGAAGCGGCGGATGCGGCGGCAAAACTTGCGTGTAAAGAAGGAGAACCAGAAACATACCAGCTTAATTCGTGGGACATCTCGTACCCAAGTCGGGTGAAGGCTTTGCAGCAATGGCAAAACAACTGGGACAACGGCGACAAGGGCAGGTTCTGCCACGGAATCCTGCCGAGGGTGTCCACAACACCTTGGTTCTACGAGACTGAGTTTTCACGGAGGGAGATAGTAATCCTCTCCAAATTTATCAGCAATCACTCCAGAATCGCTACACACCTGAGGCGCAACAACATCATCGACGACGACACGTGCGAGTGCGGGCTGGGGGCGGCCACGCCGAACCACCTGTTGTTAACGTGCGACTTGTATGAGGATTTTCGAGGAGAGCTGTGGAGGAAAATCATTAGAGCTGGCATACTTCCGGACCTAGAAGTTATACTTAAATCCAAAAATTTTGAATTGTATAAATGCTTAGCTCAATTTATCATCATGTCAAACATTGACATGTGATTAAATAATGTACGAAAAACCTGGCCCAACAATGTTAAATACAAGAAGCCAAATAAATAGCGCTAAGGAAAAAAAAAAAAAAAATCTTCCACATCAAGTTAGCGATGATTTGGAAAATGTTCCAAGTGCCTAACTTCAGGCGTAAAGCGTGATGTTTGGAAAAAGCGCTTGCGATGCAGATAGTATACCTTTGGGCGTTTGTTGATTATTTTGTCTTCGGGGCTAGTTTTTTGAATAACTATGGAATCCAGCCTACTGAGGAGTCCTCATGCTAAGTTCCCTAAAAAATGACGAACAAGTTTTCAATTACATTAAAAAAACATAATAAATTCAATAAAAAGAATTGCAAATTATAGTTATATTATTATATGTATCACAAGGTTTATAATGATTCGGAAAGTACTAAAAAAACGTTATCTTCTTTTACAACAGTATTTATAAAACATTAAAAGTTATTAAAATTTGTTGAATGATGAATGAAAAAACATATTTACTCTAAATAATATCCATAACAAACCATCAAAAATCAAGCATAATAGCTTTGAAAATTGTTTTTTTTTAATTACATAAAAAGAGTTCCTTATTTGAATAAAGACAAACAAAAAGAAAACTAAAAAGTAATTCTTCAAAAAAGCGGTTGTGTTCACAACAAACAAGCAAATGTTGTCATAAAAAGGGTAAGTTATATTTTCTGGTAACTATTTGAGTATTTTGCAAAAATTCCATTCCCAAGTGGTCCAAAGAACTCAACCACATTTTTTTAAATTGATGCATTTTTTTTATTTCCATGACATTTTTATGTCGTGTCATAGAAATATTGAGTTTAGAAAGAGTTTTAAGAATATTCAATCAACATTATTAGTTTTTTTTTTATTCGAACAAAAAAAAACGTTTGATGCTAAAGTAATATTTGATTTGATTTTATTGTTTTTCATGTATTCTATAATTTTGTTAGGCAAAAATTATAGATTTGTAAAGATCATTTTCTGAGAATGCTCGTTTAAAAAAAATGTCACAAGCGAAAAAGAAAGTTTAATCTAAGTACAGTAGTTGTTCGGTAACTGGGCTGAAAACGTAGCCTAGTCACCGAATGTTGCTCGTTAACGGGGCTGAACAAAATATAACGAGGGGACCACCGATGCATAATATTTTCCAGATGAAATATAAAAATAAAAGTTACTCAAATTTATTTGCAATGCTTTTTTCATATTTCTTTAATTGTAACTTGAAATTAAACAAAAGTTTGAAAAAAGTTTTTTTATTTATTGAATATGATTTTTGCATCCATTAACCCCTCGGTCATTTTGGTTTGTTTGGGTTTTTTGACGTTTGTCTGCTTTTTAACTGGTCTACGGTCCGGTTATCGAGAGCCCAGTTAGAAAGCAGCCCAGTTAAACAACGCCCAGTTACCGAACAACTACTGTACTTATATTTGCAAAACTAATAAAGGATTATTTTACATATATTTTAAATTTGATTACACAGAAAAAAAAAATCATAGTAATATTACATCTGGAAAGGAATTTTTTGATCGATTTAGTGTCTTCGGCAAAGTTGTAGGTATGGATATGGACTACACTAAAAAAAATGACACACGGTAAAAAAAAATTGTGATTTTTTTTTACTTTTTGTCACTAAAACTTGATTTGTAAAAACACACTATTTTTTTTTAATTTTTTGATATGTTTTAGAAGACATCAAATGCCAACTTTTCAGAAATTTCCAGAATGGGCAAAAAATCTTTGACCGAGTTATGAATTTTTGAATCAATACTGATTATTTCAAGAAAATCGAAAAATTGGTCGCAAAAATGTTTCAACTTAATTTTTCGTTGTAAAATCAAATTTTCAATCAAAAGTACTTAAGTGAAATTTTGATAAAGTGCACCGTTTTCAAATTAAATCCGTTTTTAGGTGACTTTTTTATAAAAAAGTCGCAGTTTTTCATTTTTTTTTTTAAATAAGTGCACATGTTTGCACACATTTGAAAATAAATATTTTTGAAAAGCTGAGAAAATTCTCTATATTTTGCATTTTTGAACTTTGTTGATACGATCCTTAGTAGCTGAGATATTGCCATGCAAAGTTTTAAAAACATGAAAATTGATGTTTTCTAAGTCTCACCCAAACAACACACCATTTTCTAATGTCAACATCTCAGCAGCTAATGGTCCGATTTTCAATGTTAAAATATGAAACATTCGTGAAATTTTCCGATCTTTTCGAAAAAAATATTTTCAAATTTTTTAAACCAAGACTAACATTTTAAAAAGGCGTAATGTTGAATATTTGGTTTCAGTCGAATTAAAAAAATACTAAAAAAATCGAATGACAGAAATCTGAGAGAACTTTTAACAGTTTATTTGAGACCTTAAGAATGAAATTAACTAAAATTTCCGTCCAAATTTGTGCGATTCATACACCCAAAGGAAAAATATATCTCAAAATCTGCAACAGGGGATTTGCTGCAGAAAATGTCACATTTTATTACATTTTTTGGAGCAATCCCGTAGATCATTTTTGCCCGCGTGTATACATTTCAGCGATCTGCAGTTCTCACCAACACATATAATGCTGGGCCGTCCCCGAGCAACACTCCAAAGAGAAGAATATGTTGGTGCTCTTTCACTTACATTTCATCGAGCGTCCATGGCGCGGTGGTAGCGTGTCGGATCAGTAACCAAGAAGTATGTGGTTCAATCCTCGTTCCGTTAAGGTTTTTTTTGTATGAAATACAACCAAAAAGCCGTCGGTAATGTCGATAATTGTCGGTAACGGGCAAAAATGTCATACACTTAAACCCCGATGGTTTGACACCAACTGTTGTCAAACGAACGGGGTCACTTTTTAGTTTGACACCCCTTTTACACGGAGTTCACACACACTATCAAACGTTTGTTTTGATAGTGTGCGTGAGCGCCGTGTAAAAAGTGACAGTTCGTCACTTTTTAGTTTGACTTTGACCAACCAGCGGGGTACAAACTAAAAAAGTGTCAAACGAAAAAGTGACCAACCACCGGGGGTTGAGTGTACCCCTATATTGCAAAAAATGCATGAGGACAGTTTTCATGCAGATTCTGATATACTTTCATGCCGCCATGCATCACAATCATGCGACCGCCGTTTGGGTGTAAAAAAATCAAGTGTCCGGATTTCAAATCAGCTTTTAGCAGTGTCCGGGATTCGAAGCACACCAAGTCATTTTGATTTAAAAATTCTAAGGAAAACTGGTTAGAAAAGACATATTTTGCATGCATTCTCTTGAAATGGACTATTTATACTACATCCTGATGATATTCCTACATTTTCAACTTTTAATACATGTTTTTCTGCCAGCTAAAACAAATATGAAATGCTACTAGGTGTCCGGATTTCGAATCATGACGTTAGTTGTCTTTAAAACCCAAGGTTCTGTTCTTGACTACTAGTTGCTTTTCCAAATTTATAAAGTTTTTGTAGTAAGTCCATTTTATGCAAAAATATTACTAAAATTTGAAGTTCAAAAATTCCTGGAAAAGTTGAAAAAAAGGATAAATTATTTTACAATAGGATTTATTTAAAACATTTTGTAGTTTTATAGTATTATGTGGGGATATGTCAGGGAATCAATAATTTATTATGAAATTAATACATTTTGTTGCATGGCAGTTTGGCCACAATTTAAAAATAATGGAGGTACATCTGTTGCAGATCAGAAATCAGAATTACTTTTGAATTTGATTTGAATTCTTCAAATTTAATGCCTACCAGGCACCTCCATCAAACATTACATGCACTGAAATAAATCGTTACCACAAATTGATGAGAACAACATCACTTTTTCAATCATTTTAAGTATTTTTCCCTACCAAACCAGCAACACTTTTTCTTCTCTCTCTGTGCACGTTCAGTATTTGCTGGTATGGTTTGTTTTGACGCCAATCCGTTTACATTATGTATTAAAACGCGTGGTCGTTTCCCACCTCTGTATTTGTTCCATCGTCTACCAGTTTTCCTTAGTATAAGTTAGCCAGCTCGGTAATGTCATTCCGTTTTCAATTTGTTGCTCACTCACTTCGACTTAACATATTTACGTCTAACTTGTGTTTTTGTTATTATTTAGAGAGGGTTCTCCCTTTAGTTGCGTGTATACTTTTGCGAAAGCCTCCTTGCTAAGGACCAGGGCACCTTCACATCTTCGTATCAACCAGTCTGATAACGCACAACTCGCGTTGATGGTTTGTTATCGCTAACGCTGAATAGTTTTGATTGTTACCACTATCGTTCAACTTGATAGTTCAGCACACTTAAAGCCGGACAGTATCAGGTGAGCATCGTTTTTTTTAATTTGCACTTTCTCCACCGTGTCGGTTCAACTTGGTATTGAATTACATGCAGTCTCGTTTTTTGGAAACACTTGAAAGGATTCCACGCCTTATCAGCCCAATTTGAATATTGTCGCGGGATTCAGTCTTTCTTGCTGATGGTATTGGTACACCAAACTCGCACCGTAACGTTCTGAGTCATCGTTCGTCGTGCAGAACTTGTAGATTCTTTGTTGGCTAATGCAATCTCCTTCATTTCAGTGCATTCCATCAATAAGCAACAATCTCTTCAGGAAGAAAGGGGCGTTTTCACTGAATCTCTACTAAAGTGGTGTTGTGAACAGTTTAAGGTCCCGCTAATCCAGCCTCACTCCAGAATGATAACAATCAGCTGGGAACGAAGGTGCTGATAACCAACGAAATAACTAGGTGTGATAGTGCCACGACAAACGCACCCCGCGATGGACAGCTCTGGGAGTGGCTTGGTAGAGTGCAGTGCACAGCTGGAGAGCAATCCCAGCCTGAACACTACGGAACGGAATCGGCTAGAGCTGGAACGAAAGTACCGGTGGTTTATTCTCGAGCCGGCGATTTTGCTGCTTTTTTACGCATGGAATGTATCGTGTAAGTAGCAGGAAGTGGTGATAAGCATTAGCAGCGTAAAAGTTCTCACGGAGGCATTGTTTAAAAATATATTTACAGTATTTTTAGGAAATCAAATTTGCTACAATTTTAGAAACAAATAACTGAGTATACACAGAAAACAAAAAAATCTCGTAATCGTGAATTAAGTTCACGAATGTGAGAACCACGAAGGAATTTATTCATGAGTATGGTGCATTTGCACTATAAACGTGAATATATTCCTTCGTGGTTCTCGCATTCGTGAATTTAATTCACGATTTCGAGAATCGATTTTTTTCAGTGTAGTTCGTACATAGAAACAAAAGTTGAATTTTGATAGGTTGATGATTTCATTGATTAAATATGACCTCTTTTCGAGTAATTTTACCTTAAATATAGTGTAAAAATGCGAAATGCATCAGAAACTGATAAAAATGTAAAATCTGGAGCAACATTTGAAACCAGAACTATTTTGCAAATTCCGAGCGAACAAGTCACTATTTGACAAAACCCGCAGTGTTAAAAGGTAGCAGAGGAGGCCAACTGTTGTTTAACTTTTCGAGTTTTGTGAAAAAGTTACCTGTTGACTCGGAATTTGCAAAACAGCTCCAGTTGTCAAAATGCTTATCCGCCCTTTTCTCGTGTTGCTCCAGAAATACATTTGTTCTGGCACAAAAGCTGTCACTGATGTAATATTACTATCATTTTTGTATTGTGTGCAGGGCTGCCAGGTACACGGATTTGTCTGCGTTTCACAGACTTTTGAAGTTGTGTCCAGACATTTTGTGATGCACAGACAAACACAGACTTTTAAAATATGACACAAATTCAAATTTTGAAAGTCAGGACAGTTTTGACAACACTACCCCCCATCAATTTTTTTAGAGACAATTGGAGGGTCGAGTTTCGGTCAAAGTCCAGACTTTTCAATTTCTGATCTGGCATCCCTGATTGTGTGTACAAATTTTAAAAATTACTTATAAATATCTAGTTTGAATTCCCTTAATAGGAAACACAAACATACTCTCGCATAAGATTGTTTTTAGGATTGTTTAGGAAGTAATTCCGGAGTTATTCTATTAATAGAGTCCTAAAGCCCTTTGTAAATTTTTATGTACAACAGTAAAAAAAACACAATTAAAAACCATTCCTGATCACTTTTTTTTCATTTTCATGAAAAAAAAAAAAAAAAATAAATTGACAAGACAACATTTTTTCGATGGTTCAACTATGGTATCCTTAGAACGAACTGTCAAGTAAGAACTTTTCTGTCAAGAAGAGCATTTTTTTTAATTTATTTAAAAATCTATTTAAAATCCTTTGCGGTCGTAGAAAGAGTAATTGTTCGCAGAAAAATAAGCTTTTTCGTTGTGAACAATAATATCAGCAATCTAGGTTCAATTTTAGGAGCCAATTCCTGATTATTTCAGTAATTAATGGTGAGTTCTGATTTTGTTTTTGAGAAATCAGACGGAAAAAATGATAAAAACGAACGATTTACAGTACTTCTTTGGTAACTGGGTGTTGTTTAAGCAGAAAAAAGTCAAAAATAATAATAAAAATTATCGAGTGGTCAATGGATGCAAATATGAAACTAATCAAATAAATAAAAAAAAAATGAAAAATTTAATATATTTGCCATAGTTTCAACATTTCAATTAAAAAAAAGTGTTGTAAAATGCATTTTACATCAGGGCAAAGTTTATGCCGTTGCAGCCCAGTTGAAAAGCAGTCAAACGTAAACACAACAACAATACAAAAGACTTAGGGGTCAGCGGATGCAAAAAATGTATAGTTTTTAACAAATAAAAAATCCTTTTAAAGTTTTTTTTAAATGAAATTTCATTGCACAGCTGAACTGAATTGGAAGGGAAAGCTCTGGTAATATTTTTGAGCTCTTGAAATTTGCTATGTTTATTAAAAAATAATTTTGCATTAACGAACCCCTCGTCATTTTTCGATTAGCCCAGTTAGCGAGTAGCATTCGGTAACTGGTGCCATTCTCTCAGCCAAAAGGCATCATCAATTGGGTACTAAAGCCCTATGTCAATTTGTATGTGCAAGACAATTCTTTTCGATGGCTCAACTATGGTCCCCTTGGAACGAGCTGTCAAGTAGGAGCTTTTCTGTCAAGAAGGACCGCGAGGTTAATTTTTAAAATTGATTTAAAAATCCATTTTAAACTCTTTGTGATCGTACATTGTACTCAGAAAAAAAAGCTTTATCGCTGTAAACAATAATATCAGCAATCTAAGCTTCATTATTGGACCCAATTCCTAGTTGTTAATTTTAAGTACATCTGGGAAATTAAAAGTAATCCGTGACATTTTCACTTCTTTATTATAGAACCATAGCCTCATAGCATTAAAGCTGTCTCGACTCTAATCTGTGACTTATTTTCAGTAATCCTTGTAATAATATTAGACTGGTCACCCTTGCTGCTGGAAACCCAAATGGGAACCCCTATGGAAATTAAGATGGGAAATTTAGTTGTTTTTTCATAGGCATACAGGCTATGTGATGTTCATGAAACAGCAAAATATCTCATTTTGATATTTGAAACACTTTTTCGAAGGTTATTTGGAACTTGTTTATCTATCCCCTGCTAAATCCGTTTTCCTTTGTACTAGTAAACTCTTACCCCCTTCGAATTATTTAGCCAACACAATAAAAGATTGTATTTTTGTATTTCAAATATATTTTAAAGTAAACTTGCATAGTTCAATGATTCAAAATTTGAATTTTTTCGCTTGTCCATTCGACATTCCAAGGAAAAAAAAAATACACAGTATAGAACAGTGAAGTTTTGGAAGGTTGAAAATTTGTACTTTTGTTTCTGTGTAATTTTACCTCAATTTATGTAGAGTAAGTAAAATTACACTTGAAAAGATGTCAACTTACATATTTGTTGAGGTATTTTTTACTAGTATCAAGTGGGGAGAACCGGCACTACTGTGTTTGGCGTGTATTACAAGTATCCTTACAAAGAGTATACAAGGGCCGAAGGGTTAAATAGAAATAGTAGTTTTGAATTTGGAAATGAAAGTTTACCAGGGTGGCGCCTTCCAAATGTGAAAAACTGACGATTTTTCCCATACAAACTTCAAGGGCTTAGAGGGAGGAGTTCCCGTGATTAGAATGAGCTCAAATTTGAAATTTTACCTAGGGATAGGTCAATCTTTGATTTCAGGAGGAAGCCCGGATCTGGATCACCCTTATGTTTGAATTTTGTGTAGCTAACCGTAATAAACCAGAAAATTAAACATATTGGTTACAATAACGACAAAAGCAGCTGTCTCAATTCGCCCCTTGTCTCGCGATTCTCCCCAGTTGACTTTTTCTAAAAAATAATCTTTTTCATATTCCAGCGGCGGTCTTCACCAACCAGGTGGTCTACCAAGCTTGCACGGTCACCTTCGGGTTCAACGAAACGCTGTGCGCCGAACTGGGCACGGAAAACGAATCGGCCGCGGCTCAGGAGCTGGAAAAGGAGGTCCAACCGTACACGGCCAACGTGTTGATGGCGAAATCGCTGATCGAGTCGATCATCCCGGCCCTGTGCAGCATGTTCATCGGGCCGTGGTCGGACAAGTACGGTCGCAAGCCGGTGCTGCTGTCCACGTTTATTGGGTCGTTCTTTACGTACTCGCTGGTGACGACCATTTGCTTCCTGTCCGGCCGATACCAGATCGATCCGTGGTACTACATTTTGGCGTACATTCCGGCGGCGCTCTCCGGGGGGAACTGTGCGCTGATTACGGGGGTGTTTTGCTACATCACTGATGTAACGAGCGAGCAGAACCGGGCCGTTAAGTGAGTTGGCTTGAGTGGCTGTATTTTCACGATTTAATTATTCAATTTTACAGAATGGGCGTGCTGGAGGCCGCCATCTTTGGAGGACTTTTGTTAGGAACTCTCAGCAGCAGTTACATCCTTCGATGGACGAACGCCACGACCGTATTCGGAGTAGCCGCTACGGGAATCCTCGTGGGCATTCTGTACATTAAGCTGTACATCGAGGAAAGCATACGACCCCACGAGCTGATGGATAGTTCAACGTCGCGACTTAGGGAAATCTTCCGCTTCGAGCTGGTGGCCGACCTGTTCCACACGTGCTTCAAGCGAAGACCCAACTTTGACCGGGTCATCATTTGGTTGGTTATTGCCGCGCTGGGCGCGAGTATCTTCGCCTTGGGTAAGTTGGTACTTCCAGTTCGAATTGTCTTCAAACTGAAGACGTTTAACTCTTCCAGAGGGCACCGGAACCGTCTACTTTCTGTTTCTTCGCGAGCGCTTCGCGTGGACCGTCAAGGAATTTTCGTTTTACGACGCCACCGCGATAACGCTTATGATTGTGGGCAACCTAGTTGGTATGTACGGAATCAAGAAGCTGCTCGGGGTGTCCGAGAGCATACTGGCCGCGATCGGGTTCAGCTGTTATGCCATCGAAAATGGCATCCGAGCGGTGGCGTACGAGCCGTGGCATCTGTACCTTGGTAAGTGGCTACGAATATCTGAACTGAACTCCAAATCAATCGCATCTTGTTTCAGCCATTGCCATCTCGATGATGAAGGGAATCGCCGGCCCGATGGGACGGGCAGTCATCTCCAAGACGGTGCCGCCGAACGATATCGGCAAGATCTTTTCGCTCACGACGTCGATCGAGTCGTTGACGCCGCTGCTTTCGGCGCCGGTCTACACGTACGTGTACCGGGCGACCCTGCCCTGGTACCCCGGGGCGTTCAACATCATCAGTGCCACCGTGTTCTTCGGGTGTTTGTGCCTTATGGTGTAAGTATTAGACGAGAAATGAGATTTTTGAGGGTTTTTTTGCTTTTCTAGATTTTTATTTCGTACATTGTGATTTCGATGAAAACTTTATCCATTGAGCCCAAATAAGATATTTGCATTGTCCAAACAAATCACCATTCAAACATAGGGACTGTTCTGTCTATACGAAAATGCTTTGAGAATACAGTCCAGACTCGATTATCCGAAGCCTCGATTATTCGAAGTTCGATTATATGATGATTTGTATAAGACTTCGGATAATCGAATCACGAAAAAAAATATTTTTGTTCTGCAACCCCATTTTAGTCTAATTTGAGTTGTTGATTATCATTTAGCATACCAAATACAATGTATGTAATTTTCTCAGTATTTCAACACCGCCATTTTAACAGCCTTCCTGGAACTAACAATTCTAAATCAATTTAGAGCATGTTTGGGATCATTTTCAAGCACAATAAACAAAAACAAGACAATGATTTTTTTTCGTGATTCGATTATCCGAAGTGAAATTTTTCCGAGGCCTTCGGATAAACGGGTTTGGACTGTATTCGAAAATCTGTATCTCGAGAGAAATTTTCTGATCGATTTTGTGCCTTAGGCAACTTTTTAGGACTTTTTATCAGGAAAACTCGATTATGATTGCTTGACCAAGTTGACGGAGTTTTTTCGGCCAAGTTATAATTATTTGAAAAATATAGTTTCTTTAAATTTCAAAAATGCACTCGAATACTTTTATTTTTTTATGCATAACACTGAAATTACAACCGAAGTTTTGGTTCTATCCCATTCCCCAGAATGGTCCATTCCCCAGAAACTCATTCCCCAGAATGACTCATTCCCCGGAAAAGTATTTTTTATTGCAAATGTTATTTATTTCAAAAGTGAACAGTTTTAAAGTGTGATGTGTTTAGATTTCGTCTTTATTGTGATAAATGCTGACAAAAGTTAAATTAAAAAGTTAAATTTCTCTTCTTTAAAGAATGGAAAACTTTTTTAAAGACTAGAAAACTCTCTTGACTGTCATTACTGCTGACAAAAGTTGAAATTTCACTTAAAAGTTAAATGTTTAAATGGGAAAACTCTCGTGACAGTCATTACTACCACAGACAACAGACGTAGCGGCTAGAACAAAATAATTTGAAAATCGTGTGTAAAAACGTGGCTGCCGCATCCTGCTAATCTACTAGCGCCATCTGTTAGCCTATTGCCACTCTCTAAAGCAGCCATGATGGTTTTCTGAGAAGGTGTGTTTGAAAATGCATCACCCAGAAATATAAAAAAATATATTATTTCAATTTTTCGAAAAAAAATAAAAAGTTAAAGATAATGTTTAAATGCTATAGTAAATCTACTTTAATTATTAATTAACACGATTAACAAGCACGTGGATGTTTTTTTTCATTTAATTGGGTCCTAAAATGAAGCTTAGATTGCTGATATTATTGTTCACAGCGATAAAGCTTATTTTTCTGAGTACAATGACCGTTTGTACGACCATAAAGAGCTTAAAATGGATTTTTAAATCAATTTTGAAAAATTAACCTCGCGGTCCTTCTTGACAGAAAAGCTCCTACTTGACAGGTCGTTCCAAGGGGACCATAGTTGATCCATCGAAAAAATGTTGTCTTGTCAAAAAAAATTTTTGCATTAAAATGAAAAAAAGTGATCAGAAATGGTTTTTAATCGTGTTTTTTACCATTGTACATAAAAATTGGCATAGGGCTTTAGTACCCAATTATCGATATTAAAAAAATAGTCTAGTCTGATGCTTTTTTAAACACAGCAACCAAGGCCGCGCTTGAGGCTGTCAAATTCTTGCTTGTTGTGTTTATAAACAAAACCAATAGAAGTGAGCGAAAAGGAGTAGGAGACCCGGTGGAAATCGGGAGGATGAGCAAGCGTTTCTTGGAGGATGAAAGATCCGGAACCAGAAACGAAACAATCCGGAACAAGAGCTACTATCACGGCCAACCCCGTAAACGTTTTGGCCCCAAACGACAGCATTCCGAAGATTATCTCTGGAACCGACAAACCAGCTACCACGATCATTCCAACGCTCAGCTCCAAGACATCAACCTCTTCAACGCCCTCGAAACCCACCTCACCTTCAAGTGCCGCCATTTCCAGCGAACCCTCGTCACCATACCAAAGGCGCGTCAGATTCCCCCACCGGATTTCTAGTGCAAGTGATCCTCAAACACCCCCACCCCCTCCCCTTCCCATCCTCTTCCTTGATGCGCACCAGGTTCAAGAAGCGTAGCCCCGTCATAGAGGTCATTTTGCGAATCATGCTGACAAGAAACACAAATAAAATCAAAATCGGGTGCGGGGGGAGTGTGGCAGCTTCCGTTGCGTTGATGATGACACCGGGCGACCGTATTTTCCGAGGGGATCTTGATTGGAACGTCGGTCGTTCGCACACCTCCTCAATAACGACGCCGTACTCCAATCGGCAATCCGTTGGGGCTAAAATCGGTTCAGGAACCAGGTTGGCCACTTTGGTTGCCTCACATTTGTCAAGCAGCTGCATGCGCGAGTGATTTTACTGAAATCGGCTGAAATCTAGGCTGAGATCAACTTTTCATTCAGAACAAACGATTACAAACGTTGAAAACCAACAAAATGAAAAATGACAGTAGGCGGAAAGCGATATTTTGACAGCGGGCAATGTGTCAGGGCAAAGCGACTGCAGCGCCACAAACGGATTGCCACAACTAAAAAATCTGTAGCAATGATTTACACAAGGGAAGAATCGAGCCCAAACGTCTGTTGTCTGTGTTACTACTGACCAAAGTTTAATTTTCCCTTTGAAGTGAAATTTTCCTTTCTTTAAAGAAGGGAAACCCTCTGGACTGCCATAACTGCTTTACGGAAGGGAAAACTCTCATGACTGTCTTTACTGCTGATAAAAGTTTAATTCCCTTTAAAGTTGAATTTTCCCTTCTTTAAAGAAGGAATAACTCTTATGACTTGTGACACGCTGACATAAGTTGAATTTTCCTTCAGCAGTTATCCTTAGTGAAGATACCAAATGCCAAATGGGAAATCAAACATGTTTTTCAGGGTCCTAAATATTTCTGGGGAATGGGTCATTCTGGGGAATGGCATTCTGGAGAATGGAATTCTGGGGAATGGGATTCTGGGGGATGGGATAGAACCGAAGCTTTGATACAGGGCACCGTTATCAACTTGCTTTTTATCAACCTTAATGTTTTTTTCGAAAAAAAATCATTCTGCAGTTAAAAAAAATGTTAACATTGTTCCATCTCCAATTACTTTTTTTCCTATCACTCAGAAAAATCATTGCAATTTTTTTTAAACATTTTTAATCCGACCTTTGGTCGCTGAAAAATTGTTTTGAAAAGCATGAAAATTAGGAAAAAATAATGTTTCTGAGTGTTTCTCAATCAGCCTTTATTTTTCAATCGACGATTTTTTAGAAATATTTATCCATTTTTCAGCGTAAAATGAATCTTTTATAATTACGAACACTTGTGAAAGTTTCTAATCTTTCTGATTAAAATATTATTGAAATATCCAAAAAAGCATGAAATTTCAAAAATAGCCCAGATCGTATTAGCCGTATTGGCCCTTTTGAAATTGTTGCCAGCCGTGATCTTAAATTAAAAAAAAATGTTTCAAAAACAATTTCACATTTTCGTTTTATGTTTTGGCAATTCCAAATTGTGGGTCAAAAGTGTGGCCAACCATTTTGTGATAGTATCAAAGTTCAATATGGCTTGTAAAAATTTTGATTGAGGTGTAATTTTTTAAAACTTTTTGCTCGTTTTTTGCCAATTTTGCCTTTAAATAAAATTTGTAATAAACTTACAAATTTTATTTAAAATCAAAATTGCCCCAAAAAAATTGGCAAGAAAAATTACGAAAAAATAAATTTTCATTGAATGGGTATAGTTGATTGCAAACTATTTTGAACACTTTATATAACGTTTATTCTTGATTTTTTAATCATATTGGGCACTTTTAGACTTATTCTAGACATATTTTGAATTTTGGGCCCACAGTTTTAAAAAGACAAAAATCTTAGGAAAACTTTATTTTCATAAATTTATTGATACATTTTTTTTTTTTGCAAATTTTTGGTAATGCATATCTGGCAAAAAGGTTTAAAATCGTATTGTGATACTTTCTGCATACAAATTTTGAAAACTAGGCGTGAAATTTGCTTTTAGTTTAATTTTATTTTTTGTAAATGTAAATGTTATTTACATGATATTTGTGAATTCGATCTAACTAAAATTGCTAGCTAGCTGCTCAATTTTCAAAACAATTTAATGGTTTTTTAATTTACGAAACTCTGCTTAAATACTGTTTTTCACGTTCTGATTTTATTTAAGAAATCATCGAAAATCCCAATGTTGAGTTAGGTTCAGAACAAACCAGTATAAAGTTTTTTTTTTATTGAAAAAGAAATCTGAAGATATTTTTTTTTAAATTGACTGAACTTAAATATAAATGATTACACTTTTTTTTAAATTATATTTAAATTTTCTGTCTATTTAGTCTGGTCAAATCTTTTTCCTTGCATAATTAATATAAATTTAGAAGCTATTTTAAATCTCTTAAGTTCTCTCATTTTATCAAATAACGTTTAGAGTACTAAAATATCAATAATTGATTAAAATATCGATCATTGAAACTTTACTTTATAAAATATCAATAATAAATCATAGATAAATAAACCTAGATGTGACACAATTAGCAGGCAATAAAAATATAAAAAAGTAAGCAAAAGGTATCACAAAATTATTTATACATCAATCCAGTTATGTTAAAAAATCTTTAAGTTTCTCGTGTTTTGCCGATTTGTGGTCCTTAAATTCAAAATTTGTTTAAAGATAAATAGCTTTTATTTGATAATAAATGTATCAATAAACCTTTTGTCCTTTTTTGTCCCCTATTTTTGAGATTTCATGGGACAAAAAAAAAATAATTAAAATTTGCATAGGCTTTTGAATTTTGAAACAGCAATTATTCGTTTTCTAGAAACATTACCACGCACTGAATGATTAAGGAGAATCGAACTATTTTTCATCTTAGTTTTTATTTTTGATTTTTCACAGACTCGCCCGACTGTTCGAGGGAATGCAACAAGCAACAACTTACACATCGATCAACTGATAGCAATACTGCAAAGTTTAACTTATTGGATGATATTACACGTGAACCTTACTTAGGTTATAAATAATATATTAATTATTATTATATATTTTCTAGATGCTTTACTCATGTACACAACACCAAAACACTAAAATAAATTTGGCAGTCAATTGTTACACTTTTTAAGATCACAAACAGCCTTTCTCCTGATCACCACACCACTAGTACCGCCCAAACTCCCTCCCAATGGCACCATGATATCTCAGCTCTCTCGGCGAGTGACCGTTTCCAATGTAAGCGATCAAATTCTCCCCCCGATAGCCAAACTGCCGCTGGTAGGCCTCCCTCAACCGCTGCCCCCGCTCCGGATCGAACACAATCTGGTACGTATTTTGCTGCACCGGATGGCCGAGGAACAGATTCCGGAAGTAGGTGTACACCGCCTTGCCCTTCTCCGGGAGCGACGGCTCCGGATAGATCGGCCGCACACCGTAACGAACCGGCTGCGGGGGTCGTCCCTGGTGCTTGAAGAACCGAAAGTTCTGAATGTCCAGGTTGTAGAAATCAGGCGGGTAGACGGACAGTGCTTCGCTGGCCGTTGCAAGAAGCGTCAACGCTAGGAAGATCTTGTTGGAGGTCGTTAGAAAATGCACAACAATAAATTGAAAGAAATAGACTCACTTTGAAAACTGTCGCCATTCTTGGGCTTAATTGAAAACGCCTAGCAGTGGTCATCACCGCTGTCAAATAGTAACTGGTGCAAAAAAGTTCCGCTGAGACATTTTCCCACTATCATTGCGTTTGATTTACGTTGCCTCTGGGGGAGTGAACGTAATTGCGCCAAATCGAAGTGCGACGATCGTAAACTTGTTTCAAATCACACATACACGTGTGGCTTATTGATATTCCGTGCACGGGAACGCACGCGCGATTCCATGCCTCCACCCACGCACTCCTCATAATTAGGGGGAGGCCCAATTTGCTAGACCGTTGCAAAACGTGTTCTGTGACGAAACAACTGGTGACAAAGACGTGGATGACACACGAAATTCATGCATGCTTTTGATTCGTGCAATTTTGGTTGCAACTGTGTAATGGACTGGATTTAGTTCAATGTCATGCCGTCGTGTGGACATTCCCACCTTGATCGTACATTGTTTCAGTTAGATATGCGTCGATCCAGGCAGTATTTTTTGATTTTATTTTAGTCGGGTACACATGACGTTGGCGTTATTTACATCTACAATAAGAAAAAAATACGGGTATTCTTCGCCAACTCACACAAAATCAGAAAAAAGTTGCCCCAACCCCTTTTCGATTTGCATGAAACTTTTGTCCCTGATCGAGAATCCGAGCTCAATTTTTTGATGTTTCGTGACGGACGGGTGGTACGACCTCTACCATTTTTGAACATTCGAAAAAATGGGAATGAGATGGAAATTTGGTGTCATTGGGACACACTTGACCCATACAAACTTTGTATTCAAGTGTAGAATAGAATTTTTCAAATTCTTCAAATCTTGTAAATTTGAGTTTTTTTTTTGTTTTTCTAGTCTAGAATTATAATCCTATTTATTATTTTAAAGAAATTTAAGAAAGCTATCAAGTTAAACTTGAACATTTAGAAGAATAGATCTGGAGGTAAAATGTTGATTTTTTGTGTTTTGAGACCATCTAGGAGACCATCTAGGAGAAACTTTTCGAGCAAAACAAAAATTATCACTCTTGTTAAGAGGCAGTATTTGTAAATATTGCTCGGTTTGTTCTAGAGGTCGTATCGAGGTGCTCCGATTTGGATGAAACTTTCAGCGTTTGTTTGGCTATACATGAGATGAACTCATGCCAAATATGAGCCCTCTACGACAAAGGGAAGTGGGGTAAAACGGGCATTGAAGTTTGAGGTCCAAAAAACCTAAAAAATCTTAAAATTGCTCGCATTTCCGTAAAACTTCATCAATTCCAATTCTCTTTGATGCATTCGAATGGTCTTTTGAAGCTCTTCAAAATGTGCCATAGACATCTAGGATTGGTTCGACTTTTTCTCTTAGCTTTTGCAAATTACTGTCAAAAATGGATTTTTTTAAAACCTTTATATCTTTTTGCAACAGCCTCCAACACCCATACTCCCATAGGTCAAAAGATAGGTAATAACATGGACTATAAGCCTACGGTGTTAACTTTTTGACCAATCGCAGTTTTTCTCACAGTTTTTCGATTTTTCTAGAACAAACATTTTACAACGTTAGTTTTTGCCCTGTAGGCCGCCATAGCGGCACTTTTTGGTCTCAATTTTGTCATATTCGGAATCCTCGGACAATTTCACGTAAGTTAGAAGTATTGGAGTTGTAAATTTGATTGGAAAAATTGCCATTTAGAATGAATTAAAATATTTTTTAACTATTTGTTGGATTAGGGGTAAAACAGGTTTTCGCCTACTTGATACAGCATTTGACGTTTTGATCATAGGGTAAATAAGATCTATTTCTTTTTTCAAAAATGTTTTATTTAATTATTTTTTAAATCAAATTTACAACTCCAATACTACTAACTTACGTGAAATTTTCCGAGGATTCCGAATATGACAAAATTGAGACCAAAAAGTGCCGCTATGGAGGCCTACAGGGCAAAAACTAACGTTGTAAAATGTTTGTTGTTCAAAAATCGAAAAACTATGAGAAAAACTGCGATTGGCCAAAAAGTTAATACCATAGGCTTATAGTCCATATAATTACCTATCTTTTGACCTATGGAAGTATGGGTGTTGGAGGCTGTTGCAAGAAGATATAAAGGTTTTAAAAGAATCAATTTTTAACAGTAATTTGCAGAAGCTATGAGAAAAAGTCAACCCGATCCTGGATGTCTATGGCCCATTTGGAAGTGCTTCAAAAGACCTTTCAAATGCATCTACGAGAGTTGAAATTGATGAAGTTTTACGGAAATGCGAGCAATTTTAAGATTTTTTAGGTTTTTTGTACCTCAAACTTCAAAGCCCGTTTTACCCCACTTCCCTTTGTCGTAGAGGGCTCATATTTGGCATGAGTTCATCTCATGTATAGACAAACAAACGCGGAAAGTTTCGTCCAAATCGGAGCACCTCGATACGACCTCTAGAACAAACCGAGCAATATTTACAAATACTGCCTCTTAACAAGAGTGATAATTTTTGTTTTGCTCGAAAAGTTTCTCCTAGATGGTCTCCTAGATGGTCTCAAAACACAAAAAATCAACATTTTACCTCCAGATCTATTCTTCTAAATGTTCAAGTTTAACTTGATAGCTTTCATAAATTTCTTTAAAATAATAAATAGGATTAAAATTTTAGACTAGAAAAACAAAAAAAAACTCAAATTTACAACATTTGAAGAATTTGAAAAATTCTATTCTACACTTGAATACAAAGTTTGTATGGGTCAAGTGTGCACGGTTCAATTACTTGTTGTTTATACAGCCATTTCACGTCAAACAGGAAGTCTCCAAATCGAAAGTGCTCCGATTTGTCTTAAATTTGGAGTGGGGGTTCACAGAAAAAATCAATTCCCGTAATCGTGAATTAAGTTCACGAATGTGAGATGCACGAAGGAATTTATTCATGAGTATGGTGCATTTGCACCATAAACGTGAATATATTCCTTCGTGGTTCTCATAATCGTGAACTGACTTCACGGTTTCGAGAATTGATTTTTTTCTGTGTTCCTTGGCCCAAATAATTATACCTGTATTTTTTTTGTTTGGCGATTATGTTGATCCTATCCGAAATAGGGTGGTCCAAAAAATTGCATTTTTCGTCGATTTTCGCACATTTTTCAAAAAATCATATCTCCGGAACGGCTGAACCAATTTTAGAGCGCCACAATTCAAAAGAAAGGTTATTAGTTGGGCTTTAATGGAAAAATATGTTGGGGTCCAAAAAAACCAGCTAATTTTTGAAAAGGTCCTATGAAAATTTCATTTGCCGATTTGAAGGTCTCGGGACCAAAGAGCCCATATCTAAAAATATTTTTCCCTGATTCCTTGTAATATTTTACATAACATATAAAAAAATGTGGATATCCATTAACACGTTTCGGAGATATTATTTTTTTTTACAAATAAACTGGGTTTTTCGACGGCGCGGCGTCTTTCAATTTTGAAAATTTTGGTACCCAGACATGTATAGGTCATCGCTGAAATATTTAAGTTATCGCAGTTTTAGTGAAAAAGGTGATTTTTACCCGTTTTCGTCATTTTCCAATTTCCAATCTCCGAAACGTATTAATGAATATCCACAATTTTTTGATATGTTATGTAAAATATTACAAGGAATCGTCGAAAAATGTTTTAAACATCGGCTCTTTGGTCCCGAGACCTTGAAATCAGCAAATGAAATTTTCATAGGACCTTTCATTAAAGCCCAACTAATAACCTTTCTTTTGAATTGTGGCGCTCTAAAATTGGTTCAGCCGTTCCGGAGATATGATTTTTTGAAAAATGTGTTTTTTGCGAAAATCGACGAAAAATGCCATTTTTTGGACCACCCTATTTCGGATAGGACCACCATAATCGCCAAACAAAAAAAAAATACGGGTAAAATTATTTGGACCAAGGAACCCCCACTCCAAATTTGAGACAAATCGAAGCACTTCTGATTTGGAGACTTCCTGTTTGACGTGGAATGACTTTCATTTAGAATTTCATTTTTATAGGACTTAGTGAGGAAAAAATTGCTTTTTTACTGTTATTTTTTGGTAATCATTTTATATGAATTCCAAGAACGACACAACACCAACTCCGTAGAGCGTCCAATTTTCCCGGGTTTTGAATTTCCAAAGAAACGGGATTTTTTTTTACAATTTATGAAAAAGTCATAAATTCCATGTTTTTATTAAATTTGTTATGCTTTTCAAGCTTAAAATCATAGAATTAGCTCAATACAGTTAATTGGTGATAATCTAGTTAGTTAAAAAAACTAAAAAAATTTGTTTTTTGATCTTTGTTGTGCTTTGGATTTGTAATCAATCATAATTTTTAATCCAATGTGATTCAAAAATGAATTTCTTGTTTTGTAAAAAACATATTCTACAACCCACTGGGGGAAATCGGAACTGCAGTCTGAATAATTATAGGATATTTAAGGGCAATAAATTTGAAATCGGTGTACTAATTGTTTTGTTAAATAAAAAAAATATCAGAACATTATGCAAAAAATATTGGCTTAAACAGCTGCCTTACTCCGTTACTTTATCTGATGTGCTCAAGATGCCGATTTTCGATGAAATATAATCAAATATGACTTTTTTTCAAGCTTAAAATCATCATTAACGGTAAATATATATAAATAAAATTTAGTGGAAAATATTTAAAGCGCTAGGCATTTTGCGGATCCGTAACCTAAAGTTTCATTAATTTTCCCTTGTAAGCCAAATCAATATTGATATATCGTCGCTTGTGTGCTATCTTGTGACACGTCTGGATAGGACGTGTCACAAGATTGCACAACGGCGACGATATGCAGAATACAAATTTGCTAATGCTAGTGCGTTTACTAAGTATTCAACTGTTCATCTATTTTCACAACAATCTGAGTTTCCAGACCAAAAATTGTTTTTTTTTCAATTTTGGGAATTCCCGGGACAACATTTAAAAAAACACGGGATTCGGGAATTCCCATGGATCCCCTGTGATATTTCGTCAGCTGTGTGCTATCTTGTGACAACGGCCATTTAGTACTTTTCGAGAAAATCGATTTTTAAAGTTTGATGATAAATATTTTCAAAATTATGAATGGTAGAGCCAAACTTTTTGAAGCAATCGGTTCGTATACTATCGCTTAACAAACGCTCCAAGTTTCAACTAACTTGGTTACACCAGTTAAAAGATACAGTAAATTATATGAACAAAAATCTGAAAAGCACTTGTCACAAGTGTGTTTCGAAAGTAAAATTGTACTACGTGTCACAAGTGTGCACAGAATTCCCATACAAACTAAAATAGACTTAAATCAATAGTTTAACCGACTTAATCAGTATATTTTTATAAACAAAAGGTTGCATTGCCTTTAAAAAGTATGTGTGTACATATATTTGTGAAAAACAAGAAAAATTTTCCACATTTTCTAACAACACGTGTCACAAGTGTGCACAATCATTTTGATGATAAATTGGTCTATGTCACAAGTGTGTATTGCGATACCCGGGAAACGGAAGCGAGTTTCCAAAATCGGGTTAAAGCATCTTGTAGTGTTTGTTAAGTATAACAAAACGTCATCATTAACTCATTTTCGACCAAAATGGTCTATGTCAAAAGATAGCACACAGCTGACGATTTACAAACTTAAACTATTCAAACAGAAACAGCTGCTTGAGCTGTACGTTTTTAATTGATTCGTTGGTTCCTTCTTAGAAATTATTCATATTATGAGGGAAATTCATATCAAGTTTAGGGTGCACAGCATGGTTTTTTTTGTGATGTAAAATAGTGGCCCGCTGCTCTTACTTTACTTTTATTCCTCGCAAAACCCGCAGGTCATAAGCTGTTTCCAGATACGCTACCATTCGGTTCTGGGCTGCACGTCTCTTATTTTGCTGTGGAACTCCTACTCTTACCAGCTCATCCTTCGTAGCTAGCTCAAAATTCTCTATCGAACCCAATTCGTTTTCGTGTTCTGCAGTCTGCTAGTTTGTTGAGTTGTCGAACCGCTGGTCGAAGATGTAAACCAAAACAGAGATCCCAAAAAAATGTCTAGAGAGTGCTTTCTCTCGTCAGTTTCGAGTTTGCGCAGTTGCTCCCTTCGTCTGGCTTTGTTTTGTATACAACGTTCTACATACATCCCACACCGATACACAACCACTTTCAATCAGCTGGTTTTACTGGTTTCCCTTAAGATAGTATTGACCGAGCTATAGTTGTTCTAGTGTCATGCATGCACACTATCGCGGGTTGTAATCTTCGTAATTGCATTAACTTTCCACTCATGGTTAGACTGTCAAATCGTACCTTCGCTCAGGCAGAGTCAAGTGCAGCGGTTCCAGGAGTTCTGCGCGAAGTTAACCGCAGCATGAGTTGCAGTTCATCATCGGCAGTGTTGTCACGGGACTTCTGCTGAAGATGGACTGCTCAGACGACGAGCAAGTACTAAGTCCTGCTGTCGTTCAGCCATTGCGGCGGGGGCGTTCCAGTAACCTGGAGATTCCGGTATTTCTTCTGTTCTACGCGTGGAATGTCTCAAGTAAGTGAGCCGACCGTTATCAGTGCTGTTGGTGTATGTTACAAAGGTACCACCACTCTCTCGTCACCCAGCCCCAGTGCTCACCGACCAGATCATCTACCAGGCCTGCACGGTTTCGTTGGCCGCCAACGTGTCCGACTGTGCCAAGCTTGGCCACGAACATGAATCTCCCGAGGTGCTCGACCTGGAGGCCCGTGTCCAACCGTACACGGCGGACATCCTGATGGTGGAGGCCCTGTCCGATTCCATCCTGCCAGCGGCGTTGAATCTCTTCATTGGGCCCTGGTCCGATCGGTACGGCCGAAAGCCGGTGCTGCTGTTGACGTTTTCCGGGTTTGCGCTGTCGCTGGCGATGATTACGGCCTTCTGCGGGTGGTCCCGGTGGTACCCGCTGGATCCGTGGATTTACACGTTTGCGTTCATACCGTCGGCGCTGTCCGGATCCGTGTGTACGCTGATGAGCACTGTGTACTGCTACATTGCGGACGTCACCAGTGAACGCGAAAGAGGTGCCAAGTGAGTACAGTGCAAATGGGTTGGTGGATGTTTTGTTATGACTAATATGTTGTAGTTTGATGTTACATTTTTTTTTGCCCCCTGATTTTTCTACAATGTGATTGATTCAAAAATGTTTTAAAATGTCATGGTGTAATATGGCAGAAGATTGAAAAAAATATGTTGGGAACCTTTTGTGTAATAAATAGCTTTTAAATGAAATACTCTAAGTTTAGCAATGTGTTAAGCTCGAATTTGTATCCGGGCAATCTGTTGCTGTGTTTTCATGACAAATTGTACAAAGAAACAATTTTTATTCGGTCGTTTGAAATTTCCAGCTTGGATTTTGGGGTTATTTCAAAGAAAGCTAGAAATCTGGTAGATTTGGGTTGGAAACATTTTATTTGAGGTCAAGTAAGTAATTTAGAATCTCTTGAGGCACATTCATAAGAAATTTGACGGATAAGAACATGAACCCATCGATTTCCATCGACTTTTCCGAAAAAAAATTCTATGAAATCGAAAAAAAATCTTCAAAAAAACTGCTCTAGACCCCCCGAGCAAATATTTCGCCGGACCCTGCAAAATTTCGGGAAAGAGCCATTCTTTCATGGTGCCAAATATCATACCCCGAGCAGACGGAAATAACTTGGGAAGGCCAGTTTTTGATATTGTGAGAAGATCGAAATAAGTTATTGGGATGATCGGATTAGTTGTTAAAATAAAAAAAATCAATAACAAAGATTTGTTCGAAGAATAACTTAAACTGTTATTATGTGGTATTGCAATAACAAACCAATAACACAGAAGGAATCATGAAGGAATAAAAACATTTGTTATTTTGTGCGGAGAGGTGGAGCAGCATAATAACAAAAATTGTTATTAAACTGGTATATCTCCATAACAAAAAAAAGTTATTGTTTTGGTTTATTTGTAATTCGCAAATAAACCTGCAGTTGCCATAACTCCTCTGTACTAGTCATGGCTGCAGAGTCGGATACCTTCAAGCGACTTTGAATCCATACTTTGAAGACAACTCCGACTCTGGATGCAGGATATGACGTCAACGCCGACTTCAGCTCTCCAAAAAATTCCTGTCTTCACAGATTCCGACTCCAAGTACAAGTTGCCGAAAATTAGCTGAATCCGATGCCGTCTCCGACGTTTCACTCCAGCTCGAAGTTCAACGTCAGCTCCGACTTCCTGGCTCTGTGAAAATAATAACATTTTTTGTTATTCACATTTCAAATTTTTTAAATAAATATATCAATTCCCTTAGGGAATATCAACAAAATTTAAAACAAAATCAACCTTCAAAAGTTAATTTAATCGGATTAATTTTTGCTTGAGGACCCCATTTCATGGTCAAATAAATGACTCCGACGAAGATGGTCAAAATTATCCCATAGTTCCAACCAATTTTAGTCCCTTAAGGGGTATATCAAATAATTTAAAAAAAAATCAACTTTCTAAATTTCAACTTTTTAGATTAATTTTAGCTTAAGGACCCCATTTCATGGCCAGAATAATGACCCCGACGAAATTGGACAAAAATATCCCAAAGATCTAAACATATTTAACAAGAGATAAAAAAATAACAGATTTTGTTATGGACACCTGGAAACTTTTCCATTTGTGCGATTTATGGTAATTTTATTTCAGAATACCAAATGATTAACAAATCTTGTTATTAGGAGAATTTTTGAAATGTATAACATTTCTTCTGATCAGCGTGTCATTAAACATTTTCAATATAATATCACTTTAATATCAAATTTTATTATTTATCAGAAACTGTTGTAATTTTTTCTTCTTAAAGTTGAAATTCAGGATAAATTAAAAAAAAACTTTCTGTTATTTTAACTGAATTAGTTATTGAAATATTATTAATTTTGTTATTACCGTCTGCCCGGGACTTGCCGGAAAAATACACCGTGATTTACATGTAGTAATATTTTTTTCATTTTAATTTATTATTTCTGGACCCTGAATTCAGAACCATCATTGATTCAATGTTATGCTAATAATCATAAAGAAATAATGATATATGAAAAAATGTTTGGAATAATTCTAAAAAAAATATGACTTGAAATTACGTTTTTTTTTCTAAACAAAAATTCACAGTCTCCACCCAAATCCGCACGGGACTGTATGGGCGTAGTCTTGGAGCACAGTGTGAAAATTTATGTTCTTAGATATTTTTGGTTGTACCGGGCAAATATTGCAAAAATTTACAGCATTTTGTATAAAAAGTATTTTAAAAAATATTACAAAATTCAAAAACTCTAAAATAATATTTGAAAACCCAACTTTTTCTGGAGAGCTGTCCAATTATTGCTCGCGCCAAAAAAAAAAAAAAAAAACAGATGCCTGAGTAAATGTCAAACTTCACTTAAATTAAAACTAGTAAAAATGAAATTTTAGGAAAAAAACTTATCTTGTTCTTACTAATCAAAGAAACTAAAAGTCGTATAGAATTATCAAATATTAATTAACGTTTTTTGTTTTTTATTTTTTTATTTTTTATTTGTAAATTCGTTTTTAGCCATTGAACTTCATCATTCTCCCCCTAGAATGGCCAAATTCCCCCCTCCCCCGAGAACTTCCTGGAGTTAGAACCTGTTTGTCTACCGCTAATACAAGCAAGAGGTCGTCGGATTTTGACCCCGGATCATATCCGTATTGCCTCAGAGAGTATGGTAGACAACTTTGATGATATGTTGGGATGTCCAACGGTCATCATTAGGGACCTACATAGGGAAATGAAATGTTCCGAGAGATATTTCAAACACCCAAAGTCATTCAAATTTAAGGTTGGAAAACTTGTTGGTTTTTTTTGGTGCTGGCACGTTTCTTGTACCGAACAAGCACAAACATAACTAAAACTACCAGATTATTATAACCAACAGTTTTACAACGCTTGTACTGCCCATGTTTGCATAAATGTTCCATATGCAAAAACAGCAAGCTGAGAAAAACGCATTTGAAGTTTGTCCCACACAAAAGGCTACGTGTTAAGTTTTCACGAAAAAACTGGATTTCCTCCTGATTTCTAGAACAAAGTACTTGATGTTAGAGGCTTTTCTGAAAGATCACACGATTTTGAACAAAACTGCATCAATAACTTAAAAACGATGAAAATGCATATGGGACATTTATGCGATCAGGGGCAGTGTAATTGTTAAAAATCTCGTTTTTTGGCCAAAATTATTTTAAATTGATTCCACCCTTGTTCTTGCATGGTCTTGTTACTCGATTGGAACCCTAAGAGTGACATTTCGCCTCTCCATATAGGCTCTAGTCATCATTTATGTTACAAGCCGGGGATTAATCTTCCGATGTACCGCCTACTAGGCGGAAACGTTAACACTTTGCTACATTGCTTGGTAAAATTTCGTGTAGAGCTTTCTAGAACATTCACGATAGCTGCCAAATTAATAAAATACAAGAAATGCTGAACAAAAATCCTTCTCCTCTCCAGAATGGCCCTGCTGGACACGTCCCTGTACGGTGGAATGCTGGCCGGCAGCTTAAGCAGCAGTTACATCTTGCGCAAAACCAACGCCACCACGGTTTTCGCCATCGCAGCCGGTGCGGTATTCCTGGCGGTGCTCCACGTGGCTCTGAGGGTACGCGAAAGCGTTCACATTCGGCGGCATCGCGTTGATGTGGGCTGCTGCACCAAGCTGCGGCATCTCTTCCGGCTGGACATGGTGGTGGACACGGTGCGGACATGCTTCCAGTGGAGACCCCACTACGATCGGGCTATCATTTTGCTCGGTGTGGTGGCCCTCGGGGGGAACATTTTTGCCTTAGGTGGGACAATAGTTTGTTTAGAATGATATTTATTATATTTAACTGTTGTCTTTTTCTTGTTTTAGAGGATACTCACACGGTGTTCTTCCTGTTTCTGCGAAAGCACTTCAATTGGTCCGTCCGAAAGTACACATTCTACTCCGCTACGGAAACGGTGTGCATGATCTTGGGTGCCCTGCTGGGAACGTACGGTCTGCGGAAGGTTCTCGGCCTAACGGAAGCAGCCATCGCTGCAGTTGGATTTTTCTGCTGCTTCCTGAATGCCATTGCCATCGCCGAGGCCATCCAGTCGTGGCAACTTTATCTGGGTAATTTTAAATGTTAGTTTAATTGAACGTTTATCACAACAGTTTAATTTTCAGCCCTCTTCCTGTTCATGCTGAAGGGCGTTGCCGATCCCATGACGCGGGCCTTCATCTCGAACTCGACCCCGCCCGAGGACAACGGCAAGATCTTCGCCTTTACGTCCTCGTTCGAGGCGCTGATGCCACTGGGAGCGGCTCCGTTGTACACGTACCTGTACAAAAACACGCTCAGCTGGTACCCGGGTGCGTTCAGCTGGATCAGCGCCGGCGTGTTCGCGATGTGCTACTGTTTGGCAATGTAGGTTGAGTGGTGGGGTTGTACGCTATTTGTTATCTTGACTGATGCATTTTTTATCGTTTCAGAACCGTTTGCATCTTGCGATCAATGTCAGGAGATTCGCTGTAGTCCAGATTTATAGGATATGCTTAGAAAATTGATTTTAGCTAATGTGTTTTTATATGTGTGATTTTGTTGATTTGTTTTAATGTCTTGTATGCAGTGTAAATATTCTCTTAAAATTTCGAATAAAAATTAGCTTTTTCAATTCATTTCTGAACATTGTTTTTCATGGTTTTTGGAATGTTGAAAAGTAAGATTTCATAAAACACCCTCGCTCAACCAAGACAAAAGTTGCCCCTTTCCATTTGAGCAATTCTCCACCAAACCCCGATATGGATTTTAATTATATTTTTTGATTTGGCTCAAACTTTGTGAGGGCCTTTCCTATCACCAAAGAAGCCATTTTGTGTCATTGAGTCACCCATACAAATCATTCCAGGTTAACTGGGTACACTTTTGGACTCGACCTTCACCGATTTGGACCAAACTTGGAGGGGACGTTTATCTATCGATAGTTAACAGAAATCCCAAGTTTGATGCTGATTGGATCATCCCTTTATTTTTGAAACCGCCCTCTTTTTTTACGATTTTCTAAAAACCTTTGTTTTTTCTATCAAGGCTGGTACAAATATTTTTAAAAGTTTTTGTCACCCCCTTCAAAGTTGGCCCGAAAAATCAGGGGGCAAAAAAAATATTTTCAGAATAAACTTCAAAATTTCAATGAAAATTCAAGTGCAACCAGCTGAAATCAAATTAAAATACATTCTTCTGCGTTTAAAATCATTTTTAGCATGTTTGGGTTTATTAAAAAATCTTAAGATTTTTTGAAAATTTTCGATGCAAAATCTTTTTTTTCGATACAATTTTTGTTTTTGTCAGATCTTAGATTTTTTGAAAACTAATGATTGCAAAACAACTGAACTAGTGTAAAATGCATTTTAAAACACTTTTTTCATTTAAATGTGGCTTGTTATTTAAATTTTTATATTTTTTTATTTTTTTGCCCCCCCCCCCTTGACCTCGGCCAGGGCCGAGGGACAAAAACTGTTTTAAATATTTGCATCGGCCTAATCATAGTTTTACAATAATTTGAGCAAAAGACTTTCTACAAGTTGCATTTTATAGAACATTTTCCAAGGAGTTCGATAAAAATAAAATTTTAACCTTTAAATGCCCCCTAACATTATATTTTAAAGTTTTAAGTATAAAAGTTCAGTTTTCACCAATTCCTTACATTTATATTTTTTGCATTTTATCACCATCGTGTTCCCCGGCCAAAATAAATAAATTTTTCACATATAAATGACGAACTATGCGGGATCCATTCCTTTTTGTTGAAAAGTACACCATGTTCTTCCGAGTGTTGCGCAAAATCCAACTTTTTTCAGTAAAATCACTGTATCTCACCAATACACAGAAAAAAAATATCATGGTAATATTACATCTGGGAAGGGGTACATCTTTTATGTCAGAAAAAATGTGTAATTTTACCTCTGGAAATGTGTAATTTTACCACTATTCTGGTGTAATGTCACTTTTTCAGTCTAAATTGAGGTAATATTCAACCTTCCAAAATTACAGCTTCCAAATTACATTATTTTTTTCTGTGTAGTTCATTTTAGTTTGAGGTTTACATTGATTTTTATGTAAAATTGGCCGGGTAACACGATGGTGATAAAGTAAAAAAAATAAAAATATAAGGAATTGGTCAAAACTGAATTTTAATAATTAAAAAGTTAAAATATAATATTAGAGGGCATTTAAGGATAAGACTTTTATTTTTATCGAATTCCTTGGACAATTTTCTATAAAATGCAACATGTAAAAAGTCATTTGCTCAAATAGGTTAAACGTTATGATTAAAAGAAAAAAAAGTTTTTAAGGGGTTACATACATGTAAATCGTCAAATATGTCTGAGGTTGGTATGAGCACACATTTAAACTATTTTTTAAATATTTTTGCAGGGTATTAAAATATATATTTTCATCTATTTACAAAATAAATATGCAGACATTTGGATATACCTTTGCCGAGATATAACTATTTTAAATTAGCAGTTTCAAAAAACGGGTGCCACGATATCTCAACACTGCTTTGACCAAATCGGCTCAAAATTTTGGTGAAGACTCGTTTTACCGGTCCTGTGTGCATGACGAAGGCCGATTTTCAAAAATTTTATTCTAAAAAAAGATAAAAATATTTTTATGTTTTTCATATAAAAAATCGCCAGTTTTTAATTTTTGTATTTTTTAAAAAAGCAAAATTTTAAAATCGGGCTTCGTCATGCACACGGAATATGTCTTGAGAGTCTTCGCCCCAAATTTCAGCCAATTTGGTTCATCCCATTTCGAGATATCGTGACACCCGTAAATCAACTCGGTGTTTAGAGAAAAACGTTTACAAAGTTTGACAGTTCGCTTTGCGCTTGGCAAAATTATGAATTTAATTCGTCTCTTACTCAGTTCAGTCACGAAATATCTTCATGAAACTTTCAGGAGTCATTGAAAATCGTCTTTTTAGTGAATTAAATGAATTTTCTGTAATATGAAATTTTGTGATTTTCTACATGTATGTAACCCCTTAAGAAAATCGTCAAAAAAGAGGGCTGTGCCAAAAATAGAGGATGGTCCAATCAGCACCAAACTTGGGATTTCTGTTGACTATCGATAGATGAACATTCCCTTCAAGTTTGGTCCAAACCGGTGAAGTTCGAGTCCAAAAGTGTACCCAGTTAACCTAAAATGACCCCCATACAATTTTGGCAGCTGTTCATACAAAAATGGTACGTGAATATACGAAAATCTGTAACTGTTCAAGTAATGTTTTGATTGATATGGTATCTTCGGCAAAGTTGTAGGTATTGATGAAGACTATTAAAAAAAGGGAAATGAAAAAAAAAAACATTTTTGATTTTTCAATAAACTTTATTTCACAAGAAATCAATTGCCCAAAATCCGTGTTTTTTATATTTTTTTGTTTTCTATATGATTTAATTAGGCCAGTCATATTCTTTCTAGTAATAAAAATAAGGAAAAAAAAAATTAACTCGCACTATACTACCTACTTGCATTCCAAGTGCACACAGAATGGCATCCGACCTGCTCCCGTGATAACCTCGATGTCCATTCTTGTCCAGTATTATCTGCAGTACTACAAAAATTCGCACCCCTGCACTGGCGATCACTCAGCTAAGGGCCTTTCAGTTTGGCACCGACTGCCACCATGGACGAGTCCGCGTTCAGCTCGGGAAGCATGTACTCCAGCGGCGAGGAGGAACAGCTGGCCAACGAGGGCCTCCGGTTGAGCCGTTCCGTACGGTGGCGCGAACGCACCCGACACCACGTGACCTTCGAACCCGCCCTGATGCTGTTTTGCTTCGCGATCGCGCTGTCCGGTGGGTGGCTTTTGATGAAAGATGCGTGTGTGGAATTTTTTTATAAGTCAGCTGCAAAAACGCGTAGAGTTTTGTCTAGACTAAAACAATTGTCAGCAATTTTCTCATTTTGTAGTTCATTAAAATAATGTTAACGTCATTAAGTTTACACCACAAGGCAACAGATGTCACTAGAGTTTTGCAAGATTAAAACGTGCACAATTTTTTGTCTCTTTGTCTATGGTCCTAAAATCTCATCACTCCAAAATGACCATTCAGAGATCCAGCTGAGTCAGCAGATCATCTACCAGACCTGCCGGGTGCAGGGCTACGAACGGAGCGACTGTCTGCTGGTCGGAACGGAAGACAGTCCGAGACCGGCTGTGCAGGAGATCGAAGCGCAGGTCCAGCCGGCGGCGGCCAGTGTGACCACAGTTATTGTGGTTATCAAGTCAGTGGTGCCGGCCGCGGGGGCTCTGCTGCTGGGCGCCTGGGCCGATCGTTACGGGCGCAAGCCGGTCGTGCTGATTGCGGGTTGCGGTGAGAGTGTTGTGTTGTTGTTTGTTATCAGTAATCGTTTGTTGTGAGTGGTTATGCTTTGGTTTTTTTTTTGGTGATTGAGGTGGGAGTCTTTGTTTATATAAATGAAGTATTGCGAAAGAATTCACAAAAGATGCTAAAAATAGATGGTTTTGTTTCGATTTTGAACTCGTAATGCTTTGTTTTTAATTTTGTTTTTGTTTTTGTTTTTGTTTTTGTTTTTGTTTTTGTTTTTGTTTTTGTTTTTGTTTTTGTTTTTGTTTTTGTTTTTGTTTTTGTTTTTGTTTTTGTTTTTGTTTTTGTTTTTGTTTTTGTTTTTGTTTTTGTTTTTGTTTTTGTTTTTGTTTTTGTTTTTGTTTTTGTTTTTGTTTTTGTTTTTGTTTTTGTTTTTGTTTTTGTTTTTGTTTTTGTTTTTGTTTTGTTTTTGTTTTTGTTTTTGTTTTTGTTTTTGTTTTTGTTTTTGTTTTTGTTTTTGTTTTTGTTTTTGTTTTTGTTTTTGTTTTTGTTTTTGTTTTTGTTTTTGTTTTTGTTTTTGTTTTTGTTTTTGTTTTTGTTTTTGTTTTTGTTTTTGTTTTTGTTTTTGTTTTTGTTTTTGTTTTTGTTTTTGTTTTTGTTTTTGTTTTTGTTTTTGTTTTTGTTTTTGTTTTTGTTTTTGTTTTTGTTTTTGTTTTTGTTTTTGTTTTTGTTTTTGTTTTTGTTTTTGTTTTTGTTTTTGTTTTTGTTTTTGTTTTTGTTTTTGTTTTTGTTTTTGTTTTTGTTTTTGTTTTTGTTTTTGTTTTTTTTGTTTTTGTTTTTGTTTTTGTTTTTGTTTTTGTTTTTGTTTTTGTTTTTGTTTTTGTTTTTGTTTTTGTTTTTGTTTTTGTTTTTGTTTTTGTTTTTGTTTTTGTTTTTGTTTTGTTTTTGTTTTTGTTTTTGTTTTTGTTTTTGTTTTTGTTTTTGTTTTTGTTTTTGTTTTTGTTTTTGTTTTTGTTTTTGTTTTTGTTTTTGTTTTTGTTTTTGTTTTTGTTTTTGTTTTTGTTTTTGTTTTTGTTTTTGTTTTTGTTTTTGTTTTTGTTTTTGTTTTTGTTTTTGTTTTTGTTTTTGTTTTTGTTTTTGTTTTTGTTTTTGTTTTTGTTTTTGTTTTTGTTTTTGTTTTTGTTTTTGTTTTTGTTTTTGTTTTTGTTTTTGTTTTTGTTTTTGTTTTTGTTTTTGTTTTTGTTTTTGTTTTTGTTTTTGTTTTTGTTTTTGTTTTTGTTTTTGTTTTTGTTTTTGTTTTTGTTTTTGTTTTTGTTTTTGTTTTTGTTTTTGTTTTTGTTTTTGTTTTTGTTTTTGTTTTTGTTTTTGTTTTTGTTTTTGTTTTTGTTTTTGTTTTTGTTTTTGTTTTTGTTTTTGTTTTTGTTTTTGTTTTTGTTTTTGTTTTTGTTTTTGTTTTTGTTTTTGTTTTTGGCCTGTCATAATACTTCAAAAATGCAATTTTTAATGCATATCATTAATCAAGAAAACATGAATTTCAATATCTTCTCACAGGCCTCCTTCTCACCTACTTCGCCCTAACCAGCCTCAACTATCTGTCCTCGTTCGTGGAGGTCAACCCGTGGTACTATGTCCTAGCCTATGTGCCCTTTTCCATCCCCGGTGGAATGCCAATTCTTGGAGCGACCATCTTTGCCTTCATCGCAGACATCACCAACGACCAGAATCGCACCATCCGGATGGGCTTTGTGACGGCTTCGATCCTCACCGGTGTCATGGCCGGAACCTACGCCAGCCGTTACGTCCTCGAGTGGACCAGCGTGACGGCGCTGTTTGTGATGGCCACGTGCTGCATCGTGGTGGGACTGGTCTACATTGCTCTGTTCGTTGAGGACAGCATCGTTCCGAGTGCCGACAGCGAGCTGGGTTCCAGCTTGGCCAATCTGTTTTCGACCGGGTTGGTTCGGGAGATTGTGCAGTCGGGGCGCCGTAAGCGATCCAGATTCGTTTGGGTGATCCTCTGGTTGGTTGTGGTTACCAGCGGACTAATGGAACTGGCCGCGGGAAGTGGCCTCGTGGGGTACAAATTCACCCACAGGAAGTTCGAGTGGGGAAGGCATCAGTACGGTCACTTCCAGCTGGTTGACCAATCGCTGGTGATATTGGCTAATCTGGTGGGAATCCCGATGCTGAAGAAGGTAACTATTTGTAACTTCTTTTTAATTGATAAACTAACTCCAAACATATTTTCAGATTTTCGATTGGCCCGACACGCTCCTGGCCCTCATCTCCGTATTCAGCTTCGTAATTTGTTCCATCTGGAAGGGACTATCCTCAAACGGATGGCAGCTGTTTTTGGCCACCGGAATGACTGGCCTAAAGGGAATGGAGGCTGCTGCGTTACTCTCGGTGTGCTCGTACCTGCTGCCTTCCAGTGAGATTGCCAAGTTCTTTGGAATTGCGATGGCAATTGTTGGGCTGGTTCCGTTGGCATCGGAAGCACTTTTTGTGAGCTTCTACGAAGTGACGATGATGGCCAATCCGGAGGCGTTTAATTTTTTGACGGCTGGAATTTACGGTGGAGCGTTGTTGGTTTTGGGGTAGGTGAAATTTTAGTTTTTTTTAACGGGTAACGTTTACAGTTTATTTTATTTGCAGTATAATCCAATGTTTGCAGAATAGACGAAATCAGCCTCTATTAATATTGTAAAAAAAAAGTGATGTATTCTTCAAAATCATTTATCTTTTTTCTAAAACCATCGTCAGATCGTCGCCATCGTGCTAACTTGTCGTACGTGCATTTTGGGCCAAATTGAGTTAAGAACGCCATTTTGTGCAGCTGACAATGCCTCACCTTTTGACCTTCACAGATCCCCAAAATTCGATTTCAATCCTGAGATATTCAACAAAAACCGAAAAAACTCCGTGCATTTTTGTCACTTTACATATGAAAGTAGTTTCAATCTTGTCGTGCTATCTTGTCACTCCATGAAAATTGATGTAAGTGCGACAAAAGGCCAAAGGGATTTCAGGCCAGGAAAGTCAGGATGCGTTTGTCGCACGTACAAGCTAGACTACCGTAAACATTTGTAATTATAACTCGGGACTCCAGCAACCAACTTCAACCAAACTTTGGGACAATGCACAGAATGGTGAGCCAAACAAAACGTGTTTGTTATTGTTTACAATGCGTGCTCTCGTTTTTGAATATTCAAGGTCAAACATTAAAACGCGTTTTTCTCGGAACGTCAAAATGGCGGGTGCGACAAGATAGCACGACGACGTCGAGATGTTGTCATATAAATCCTTGAGAAATAAAGTACAATGTTGTTTTTATGCAAATTTTATTTCAAATTATTCTGCCACTTCATCAGCTTTGTTGATCCAGTAGTCTATGATTAGGGTTTGTTCAACTATTACGTCCAGAGGTTTTCGAGATTTCATATATGTACCTTACGTAATTTTTGAACGAGCCCTTATTGGAATTCACAATCACAACTTTTATTGCAGATGACAAGAAGGCCGTATCGTAACCCATACGATAAAAAAAAACTATGATAATATTTATAATATCGATAAATGTTGACAGTAATTGTACAGAGAATCTTCTTTTTATGCGATGCGCTACGATTTTCTAATTTGTCGATTTCTCTAGAATGACGCAACATTTCTGCAATCTTTTAAAAACAATTTGTAGGTTCTGTTCAGATCTACAAAACGCTTTCAGATCAAGAAAATAATGTAAGGCTGGAATTTACAAATATTTTTTAAATTTTAAATCAGCTTGAAAAATCAAGGGGCAAAAAATATTTTATCAAAAAACTTCAAAATATGGAATTTGAAATGCAATCAGCTTAAATCTTTATTTTTTAAAGTTTAAAATGGATGAAATTAAACATTTTTATGCATGTTTCTACTGTGAAATTGTCTAAATAACACGAATATGATAAAATTATCACCAGAAAATGGGATCTAAGCGGTCCCCTGGGCAAAAGATTACACCCCAAAAATTTACTAAAAATAAAAGTTTCTATTTTATGTGTTATTCTGCCTTGCCCAAAGCGTTATCAGTCTTAGATGATAGTCCCAGATGTCCCCTACGAGCTGCAGGTTGAACCGAGTTGATATCTGGATGGAACACTTTTTTATTTGAGTTTGAAAATTATGCTATTTTTTTACTAAAATGCCAATAACTCTCTTTAGATTTGACCAATTGGGATGCTTCTCCCTGCATTTTGTTGCATTTTTTAAGCCCTTTGAGATGCATTTTGAATTTTGAAATTGAATTGTATTTTGCCAAAGTTACAGCCTTTTTGAAGATTTTTTAATTTTTTGAATTATAAAACATTATGTCCCAATTTTTCCCACCTCCCATTGACAAGAGTGCTCATATTTTGGCCAGATGCTAGTTTTATACGTACAAACAATCCCTGAAAATTTCAGGCAGATTGGTGAGGTTCAAACGACGTGCCATACAAAGCGGTATGCCCTGTTCGTGGACTCGCCCTTAATTTTGTTTTCGTTAAATTCAAATCATACATTTTTTTGAAAACTAATAATTGCAAAACAACAGAACTTGACAAACTTATGGGAAATTGGATGAGCTTTCCGGTTAAATTTTTTTTCGAGACGGAAAAATCAAGTATGTCATATAGAAATTGCTAAAAACCATAAATAAACCTATTTTTTTAAACATTTTTATTTTTAAACCGCTGTTACTGCACAAGGATTGGACTTAGGACAATGGTCAATAAGGAAACATTTATGTAAAATTGTCTGGAGAACGTGTTTGGTTTTTGAAAATTTTGATGTTTAAAGCACTTTTGATAAACAAAAACAGTCTCAGTAAATGATTTTTGTATTTATTCAGGTGAGTTTCTCCATCCTGCATTTTTCGTGAGTTTTTGTAACATCTTAGGCTATTTTCTCAAAAATTTTGAACGAAGAAAATATCGTGGGCTCACCTTCAAATTTCACTTTTAGTTTTATTTCTTTCAGTGTATTTTTTTTTCGAAAAGTCCGTCAAATTTCCTACAAGTTTGTCTTTGACCACTTTTTGATACGATGCAACGGCTTCGAGATAGAGCAATATTTAAATTACGAAATACAACAATATTTAAAACACTTACGCCCTTCTCGAATGTCATTATCGAGTGAAACTGGCTCCATATACACAAAAATGTCTATATAAGCGTAGAATAACATGTCTACAAAGATTCATTGAAATCGGAGAGGGTCGAGAAAAAAGTACTTAAAAAAATCCTGTTTTTGGCTGGATTAGTGCGCTGAGCACGGAGACGCGCTGTCTTGTTTTTGCATGCTCATTTTCATTTCTTTTGTGTCGCAGTTTGTGTGCTTGGGTGCGTGGTTATTATATATAGGTGAAGGGATTTTATTAAATTATCATTATATTGCATTACTATATTTAATTGATTATATAACCACACTATATTTTACCTTTAACACATTATACAAAACACATATGAAACTGTAAACAGGAGCGTTTGGTACGGTATGTCCACGCATCCTTCCTCCCTTGTATATTCTGTGAAATGTGCTCCGTTTACAGAATCTGTCTCTGCGGTTAATGCAACGCAGTAGGCCTGGCCGCTTTAATTTATGCAATACATCTTCGGGGTTACTCAAGTGTACTGCAATAATTAATATTGACAAGAAAGAACTTGGGGCGTAATCTAACCCCAAGTTCTTCCAGGATGGTTTCTTCGGACTGGCTGCGCTTGTGTTCGATTAGATTAAAAAATCCTGTTTTGGGCTGGAATTGCTCATTAGATAATAGTCTACAGCAGAAAATGTAACTCTGTGCATTTGACTCAAAACATAATGTAGTTTGTTAAAAACAAAATTGGTAAAGTTACACAGAAATTGAAAAATAATTCTGTACTGAAAATTTAATGTTTCATAAACTTAAATGACATTGAATTTGAAGATTTGTTGGTTACTGCCCGTTGGAGTCAAATTTGGAAATTTCAAAGGTTGATTTTTGGTTTTAAAAGAATAGATCTTAAACTACTATATACTACCCATGCTTACCTAAAAGTCCCATATGCATTATAAGAATGTTCGAGTAAATACAGTAGTTGTTCGGTAACTGGGCTGAGAACGTAACTCAGTCACTGAATGTTGTTCGTTAACTGGGCTGAACAAAAAATAACGAGGGGACCACCATGCATAATATTTTCCAGATGAAATATAAAAATTAAAGTTACTCAAATTTATTTGCAATGCTTACTTTTCATATTTCTTTAATTGTAACTTGAAATTAAACAAAAGTTTGAAAAAAGTTGTCATGTATCAAGCGACTCCGACTCCGACTCCGACTCCGGCTCCGGCTTTCCACAAATTGTTGATTCCGGCTCCGACTCCGACTCCGGCCTACCAACTCTAGCCGACTCCGACTCTAACTCCAACTCCAGCTTTCCAAAATTTATTGACTCCGGCTCCGACTCCGACTCCGACACCTAATCTGTATTTTAAATATACAAAAAACGCATTTTCAGCACAACAATTCTCTGGGTTAATTTTAATTTTGTTAACAACATCATCATCCCGGTACCTGAATCGAACTCACGACCTCTGGATTGGAACTCCAGTACGCCGCTAGCCAAAACCCATCCCCTACCGGTCAGTGTTCCCAGTGAGTGAATTTACTCTTTGAAGGGATCTGACTTTGCCGAGCCAGACAGGAATCGAACCCTTCACCTTCCGCTTACAAGGCGAAACCCGTAACCTCACGGCCACGGAAGCTCGACTGTTTGAAAAATTGGGACATTTTATTTAACAACTTTAAATTTTTATTCATTTTTTTAAGGTAATAAGCTAGCTACACTTATTTTCAATTGTTTTTTTTTTCAGCAAGTTTTCATTTACTGAAAATTTCAGTAGTGCAGATTTCAGTAAATTTAACTGAATTCAGTAATGAGAAATTGGTGTGCAGTAACTATCATAGATACCCTGGTTTTGAAATAATTAATTTTCAAAGTAACTATTTTTTAAAGCTTTTTAAATCTATTTAAGTAGACGTACATAGAAATTGTGTTATCCATGAAAAAATTATAATATTTGTAAATTTAATTGAACTATATCAATTATATCATCCCGATTTAAGGCATTTAAAAAAAAAGACTTGTTCAACGATATTATTTAGTATCAACACTTAAAGAGTTTTGTATAGAAGTTGTAAACATTGGGGTAATCGATATATCTAATAAATTCAATGACTCGTATATGCAAAGTTGCATATGCGAGGCATAAGTGCGCCGGTTTAACTGTATTTCAAAATAAGTTGCAACTTATTTTCGATATTTTTTGGCAGATTTACATACAAAATGAGCGTGTTGCGTTCCAAGTAGAAGATTGATATAATAGTTGATAATGTTTTAAAAACATAATTATTTTTGTTAAATACTTATATTGAGCATTCCAAACACAATAAAAATGCTTCGAAAACATCATGGTATCTGATAAATATTTTGAACCAAAAATAAATTAAACAAAAAATGCAGTGCACGCAATTCATTAAATAAATTTAAAATATAAAAAAATGTATATAAATTTACCTGAATTTTAACAAATATTGAACAATAAATAAGTTCGTAAATTATATTAAACTTTTTGACAACTCCGACTCCTGCTCCGACTCCAGGTCTATCAGAAACTTACGACTGCGGCTCCGACTCCAACTTCAGCTCATACAATTTAGCCGACTCCGACTCCGACTCCGACTCCAGCTATTAGAGTTTTGACGACTCCGACTCCAACTCCAACTCCAGGTCCCCAAAAAGACCCGATTCCGCCGACTCCGACTCCACAGCCCTGGTTTTATCTATTGAATATGATTTTTGCATCCATTAACCCCTCGGTCAATTTGGTTTGTTTTGGTTTTTTGACGTTTGTCTGCTTTTTAACTGGGCTACGGCCCAGTTATCGAGCGCCCAGTTAAAAAGCAGCCCAGTTAAACAACGCCCAGTTACCGAACAACTACTAGAATGCAATTTTGTTGAAAATCAAGTGTGCTTTCAGAATAACTCGAAATATGCAGAACTTTGTAGTACAAAACCGAACGAAATTCAGTTTTTCACGAAAAGTTAGACGTAGCCTTTTGTGGGGAAAACTATTTTTTTGCAATTCCGTCGTGAAACTACTTACTTTTCCTGACATTCTTGAACGACGAAATAGTCTACTTTTCTGTACCAAAAATAACAGAGTCGAATAGCAACACTTTTCAAAATAAATGCTGAAAAGTTCTACTTTTCAGCACTCAAATGGGTTGAACTTTTCAGCACTTGTTTCGAAAAGTAACACTTTTCAACATTTTTGTGATTTAAACGATTTATTGACAAAATACATGAAAATTTGACATAAAATTTCACTCAGTGTGTATTTTTTGGAATTGCAAAAAATGTTGTATGGAACTCGTTGCAAAACTTGATTTTTTCAGCACTCTTCCTATTTATCCAACTCGGTGAACCTCGTTGGATAAATGTACGACTCGTGCTGAAAAAATACTCTTTTTGCAACTTGTTGCATAAACTACTATTACGTTTTTCAAAGCTTGCTGTTTTTTTAATATTTTCGACACTTATGCAAATATGGGAAATATATTTGTTGCCAAAGCAATATAAATAATTCTTAAAAAGTTTTATCGGTCAAGCCATACGGAAAAGTTTTGGCCAAATCATTATACTTTTGATTTAAACTTATTGATTAAACTAATTTTGAAAATTTCTTAAAAAATTGAAAAGAAATAATTTTAATAATTTGATCATAAACGCGCATAAATAAAATTTCAATTTTTATCTGAAATGATTAAACCAATAGAAAACAGAGGATTCCAATTCAAGCGCTCTTACCAGCCCTTTCACACATGACAAACACAAAACTCCACAAAAAGCCATTTCTGCTCAGCAGTAACAGAATAACATTAGCTGGAAATTCTGCACTGTAATTACGGCATCATTAGCTTTTTTCTGTTCATCATTCCTGTACTGTAAACAGGGTTGAACCAATACTGTTGATATCAAACCAAATTAATTTATCTAATTGATTTTGAGTTACTTATTTAATCATATTCGATTTCGATTTATAACCATGGTTCTATCATTTATTGAGATTGTTGACCAGAAAATAAAATAAAAATCATAGAACATGTAAGACTTCCACCCTGACGAATTCGCCCTTCCCATTCGGCATGGAAACACACATTAATTTGCAGTCTCCAGCTCTGCTGCACCAACAACAGATTCAAACAGCTGACTCCAACAACCAGCGGCGGCATCGTGAGAGGATCGTCGCTGGAATCGCGATAAGATGACTGTCGGAGCAGTGTGGTACGTGTTGGTGCAACGGATCGCGACCAACTGCCCGCACGAGCGATGTTTGGCATTGAAAAGTGTAGTCTTTGTAACTTCGCAATGATATTGCCTCGTCGTGCCTCCGCGAGGCTTCTCGTGGTTCGTCGCTTGTTTCCGCGGGGGAAAGGGTTCATGGAACGGGTTGTGGAGGCATTTTTTTTAAAATTAATGTTTGATAATATGGAAACTGTGTAATATGGTAACCGTAGCTTGAGAAACTGTTAACTAAGTACGACCATTTCCGGTACCGCTAACCCTACCCCAAAACGCGCGCTCAACCGACTGATCTCCCCTCAGAATGAGTTGCGTGACGGTGATTCAATAACGGCTTTGCTGATTCTGTACTCTAAACGCGCGTTCGTCACAATTTATTGATGTGTTGTTATTCAATCGCTGTTTGTAAACACTCTAGAGTGGACGCTTTGTTTCCGATATCGATAATCTAGATTGCAAAAAAAAAAAACGGTTTCGCGCGTAACTTTCTCTCGCGTACATGAACGCAGTTACGAGTGAGTTGTCCAGTCGAGTGGTAGCTTTTCGACCTAGAACGGGGTTTTTAGGACGAATTTGGACCGCTTGTTTGAAGGACAGGTGTGATTTGGTAGTTGGTGAGTCATACGTTCGGCGGTGCGTATCCCAAGTGATTCAAAGCTTTATCATTGATTGGGATTCGAAAATGACTTCTAATCGGAACAGTCATTGTTTGTGAGATAAGAAACTTGTAGAAAGAGCGCGCCATTTGAAAGTTGAACAAAGCGGCGTTATCCAGACATCAGATACGAACCAACCATGGACAGTGAAGGAAGCAAATCTTCCAGCAGCGTCAACTGCAACGAGCGTACGCCACTAGTTCAAACGACGGAAGATGAAGGTACCGGGTTCAGTTCCAGCTCCGGTAGCAGCGTGTTCAAAAAAGTAAAGTGCGTGGTCATTGAACCAGTAGCCGTAGTGTTGTGTTTCGGTTGGAGTATTTCAGGTCAGAATCATTAGCCTTTTCCAATATCCCATTTGTTTTAACAAAGCGCGATTTTCTTTGTTAAGGTATCGTGCTGGCAAATCAAATCATCGTCCAAACGTGTCAATATCTCGGTTACAACAAAACCGAATGCTCGCTGCTGGGGACGAATGTCGCCAACAAATCGGAAGATCTGATCGCCCTGGAAGCCCGCGTGCAACCGACGGCGGCGCAGATCTCGATGGTGGCTAACATTATCATCTCGGTGCTTCCGGCGCTGTGTGGGCTGCTGCTGGGGCCGTGGTCGGATCGGTTCGGACGGAAACCGGTGATGGTTATACCGTGTGTGGGTGAGTTATGGTGGCAGATAATATGAGTAATTGATAGTTAGCATTTGTAATGGCCCATTACAAAAATCACTTTTAGAAGTCTCTTTTGATAAACTATTTTCTGACACACAAATACACAAAATAAAAGAGCAAAATTGTTTTCAAACAATTAAATAAATTTTTGACTTTTTTCATGTTTCAACTATGAACTTTTTGCATGAAAGCAATTCTCTGAGATTTCGGTCATTATTTTTTTTTGTATTTTTTAATCCGGCTGAAACTTTTTTGGTGCCTTCGATATGCCCAAAGAAGCCATTTTGCATCATTAGTTTGTCCATGTAATTTTCCATACAAATTTGGTAGTTGTCCATACAAAAATGATGTATGAAAATTCAAAAATCTGTATCTTTTGAAGGAACTTTTTGATCGATTTGGTGTCTTCGGCAGGGTTATTGGTATGGATATGGACTACACTGAAAAAAAATCATACACGGTAAAAAAAAATGGTGATTTTTAATTTCACTAAAACTTGATTTGCAAAAAAAAACACTATTTTTATTTTTTTTTAAGGGTGATATTTTTTAAGGGACATCAAATGCCAACTTTTCAGAAATTTCTAGGTTGTGCAAAACATCTTTGATTTTTGGCTTTAGTTGATGTTTTTCGGTGAGAAATGAAACAAAATTCTTCTTCGTTACGTTTCGGCCTACTTCTTGGTTTCGGCCATCTTCAGACACAAAAACTTTTCCAGGCCAGGCTACTCCTGCTGGAGTGTCTGGATCGTGTCAGCACGATCCAGACACTCCAGCAGGAGTAGCCTGGCCTGGAAAAGTTTTTGTGTCTGAAGATGGCCGAAACCAAGAAGTAGGCCGAAACGTAACGAAGAAGAAGAATTTTGTTTCATTTCTCACCGAAAAACATCAACTAAAGCCAAAAAAAAAAATTCTCGGTGACCAAAACTATCAAACTACAAAACATCTTTGACCAAGTTATGATTTTTTGAATCAATACTGATTTTTTCAAAAAATTAAATTATTGGTCGCAAAAAATTTTTAACTTCATTTTTCGATGTAAAATCTAATTTGCAATCAAAAATCAAACTTCAGTGAAATTTTGATTAAGTGCACCGTTTTCAAGTTATAGCCATTTTTTGGTAACTTTTTTGAAAATAGTCGCAGTAATTAATTTATTTAAATCAGTGCCCATATTTGCCCACTTTTTAAAAAAATCATTTGAAAAGCAAAGAAAATTCTCTCTAATTTGCTTTTTTGAACTTTGTTGCTACGACCCTTAATTGTTGAAATATTGCCATGCAAAGGTTTAAAAGCAGGAAAATTGCTGTTTTCTAAGTCTCACCCAAAAGACCCACCATTTTCTAATGTCGATATCTCAGCAACTAATGGTCCGATTTACAAAGTTAAAATTTGAAACATTCGTGAAATTTCTGATCTTTTCAAAAACAATATTGAAAAAAATTAAATCAAAACTATCATTTCAAAAGAGCCTATTATACAATATTACGCCTTTTTGAAATGTTAGTTTTGATTTAAAAATTTTGAGGGGGGGGGGGGCTTCAGAAATCGAGAAGCAAAAAAAAATTTAAATAAAAACATTTTTTTATTGATTTCTAAGTGCAATCAGCTGAAATAAATTTAAAATGCGTTTAGCATCATTTTCAGCATGTTTGGATTCATTCAAAAATCTAATGAATTTTCGAGAATTGTCGATGTAAAACTTTTTTTTTTGCTGAAATTTTTGTTCTATACTCGTACTCTTGAAATTGCTACAATTTCAAGTTATAGTCACCTGACAATATTTTTCTGGTTAAAGTGTGAATCTTTTACCTGTGGATGCCATGACTATGGCTAGTGATTTTTCACATTAAAAAATATTGAAATTTTGGGGCATGCCAATAATAAAACATTACAATTTCATGACAATCCGCTAAAAATAAACGCAAAAAAAATGTTATTTTTTAAATATTTGTTTATAGGAAAGCAACTTAAAAGCTAGCAGTAGTTCAAGTTACAAAATTTAACACCTCGATACAAAATATTTGTTGCAAAATAAAAATACGAAACGAATTTTGTAATTTTTTTTTAGAATTTTCTTCAGCTGAATTTACGATTCAACTATGCTTATTTTACTGAAATTTTAGGAACTTTGATTGCTACAATATCTTCAAAATGAAACAACGGATTCATCAAAAGTACAGTCATCCCACATATTCGGAACGGTTTCCAGATCGGCCAATGTTCAAAAAATCATATCAAATCGATAATTGAACTTAATGACTCGCTTTTACCTTCATTTGAAAGCTTTTCTTGCGATCTTTCGAATGCTGTATCGAACATCTACAAATTTTAACTTTTATATGAAGTTTTTGAAGAATTACTTTGACCCTTGAAATCCACAAATTCGGAACACTTTTTTCTTACGAATGTAAACAAACTTTGGATCTCTCCAGGAGTACATATTTATTATCAAATAATGACTTCACACACTGAAACCAATGAAACTCAAGCTTAGTGATGTTTTATACATGGTTTGATAACTTTTTTTGTGAAAATATCAGTTAAATTCAGGTGTTCCACAATTGTGGGAGGCACAATAACATCCCACAATTATGAAACAGGCCATTTGGAGGCAGTGTTTTGCTGCTCTGGACAAATAGTCTTGGAATGAAGTTTTTTGTTCAAAAAATACTACTTTTACAAGTGAAATAGCAAGATAATGTCCAAATGAAGGTTCTTAAAATAGTAAGATCGACAGAAAAGCTACTTTTGGCATGCTATTGACAAATTATCATAAAAGTGTTCCGAATTTGTGGGTGTTCCGAATATGTGGGATGACTGTACTATCAGTAAAATAAGTTAAATAAGTACTTCAAAAAGCTTAGGCAAAATTTGATTTATATCAGTTGCTTTAAAAATTTAAATTGATAATTTTAAGAAAAAAATATATTTAAAAATGCCTTTAATTTTTTTCAGCGTTTGTTGTATTTTAAACCAAATGGAATAAAAACTTCATTCAAACAAAAATATTCAACTTATTCAACGTTATTTTTTTACAGCGATTCAAAGATAAAATAACTCAAACTGCTTTACGTTTTCTTTCGGTGAAGTTTTGAATAACGTTATTTCACTTTATTTTAGGATTTTTTTTGTAATAAAGAAAAAATGTTCATGTGGTGGACACGGATAACAAAATATAATGTTTTTTCAAAGATTTACATAAAATACGTTCACGTAGGATACGTTGCGTAGGATTTTCATTGTCACAAAATGTAACGTGAAATTTGTCGATCTTTCGAACAATCTTTCTTTTGTTGAAATTTTTAAATCCACGCTTACATTTAGTGAGGTCAAAAATTAGTGTTTTCGGCCTGAATTTTGAAAAAATCTTAAACACGGATAGAGGAACTTTCGCAAAATCAGCAGCAAACGAATTTCAGTGTCTTCGCCCCAAATTTCAGCTATTTTTTGCCTTTAATTATAAAGTAGACAAGATAACAAGAAATTGTGTGACAAATTTTCTAAATAAATTACAGATAATAGCATACGGGTCATTCCTTCCCAAGTGACCACGCGTCCAACATCGACCTTCACCAAATCTGCTCATATTTGGCATGGGGGTTGTTTTTGCCCCAAAAACAAAGAATTCAAAGTTTGGTGACATTTGGTCCACCACCGCGCCCGTGGCACCCCCCTCTTTTTCTGAGATTTTTGAAAAACCTCATTTTTAAAATGCATTTTGCTAACAGAAAAGTTTACAAAAAGTGAACTTTTGGGTATGCATATTTGAAGATATTTTGACATAGAATCGAATGGCATACTCAAAATTTACGTACAGTGTTGCCAGATATGAAAATGTTGCGCTTAAAGTTTTAATATGCAATTTAACCCTTTGGACGAGCACTCACGGGAAAACTGACAATTGCATTCGATTGCTGAGAGTTTTTTACATTAAATTCAATCAAAACCTCAGGGTAAAATGAATATTTCTTGAGATATCACATTTTTAAGTTGGAATGCTCTGTATTGCACAGCAAATGTTTTACTTAACCATCAATTTTCAACAGTACATTGCGTGAGAGCATAGTAGGCCTTGAAATTTGAATATTCTTTTTTTCAATTTCTTAACGGAAGCAAGTGAATGTCCCTAAATTGAATTTATGCATGTATGTATTGTATGTATGTATGTATGTATGTATTTATGTATGTATGTATTGTATGTATGCATTTGAACCCCCGTCTTGGCAGGACTTGGCGTGGTTCACGGATATAAGATAATGACAAAATGTTTAATTTCGAGCGCATCAACAGGAATTTTCTAGTTTTATGGCCCCAGAAGCTAGCCTGATAATATGAGCTTATTTGGTTAGGGTTGGTGGATCCAATTATTACCTGAAGGATGTTTGGAGTTTTTATTTGGCAAAATATAAAAACATGCTCAAAAATTATCCTATATATTTTCGGGATCAATTCCTAGCGCTTTGCGATGTTCTACAAAGTTGTTCCCCGGTTCAAAATCTTTGAGAATTTTGACAATAAGAAAATTTGATAGCGTTTAGGGAAACTTTGTCGAAGAAGATGTTAAAAGTGAAAATTCCTCATAGTAAATTAATTAAGTTCCATTCTAACTTCAGGTCAAAACTGGACCCAATGAACATTAACCAAATGAGCTCATATTATCAGGCTAGCTTCTGGGGCCATAAAACTAGAAAATTCCTGTTGATGCGCTCGAAATTAAACATTTTGTCATTTTCTTATATCCGTGAACCACGCCAAGTCCTGCCAAGACGGGGGTTCAAATGCATACATACAATACATACATACATAAATACAAACATACATAAATTCAATTTAGGGACATTCACTTGCTTCCGTTAAGAAATTGAAAAAAAGAATATTAAAATTTCAAGGCCTACTATGCTCTCACGCAATGTACTGTTGAAAATTGATGGTTAAGTAAAACATTTGCTGTGCAATACAGAGCTTTCCAACTTAAAAATGTGATATCTCAAGAAATATTCATTTTACCCTGAGGTTTTGATTAAATTTAATGTTAAAAACTCTCAGCAATCGAATGCAATTGTCAGTTTTCCCGTAAGTGCTCGCCAAAAGGGTTAAAAATGCATTTTAAAACTTTAAGCGCAACATTTTCATATCTGGCAACACTGTACGTAAATTTTGAGTATGCCATTCGATTCTATGTCAAAAAATCTTCAAATATACATACCCAAAAGTTAACTTTTGTAAACTTTTCTCTTAGCAAAATGCATTTTAAAAATGAGGTTTTTCAAAAATCTCAGAAAAAGAGGGGGGTGCCACGGGCGCGGGGTTGGACCAAATGTCACCAAACTTTGGATTCTTTGTTTTTGGGGCAAAAACAACCCCCATGCCAAATATGAGCAGATTTGGTGAAGGTCGATGTTGGACGCGTGGTCACTTGGGAAGGAATGACCCATACAAAGAAAATCGAAATTTGGGAAAACATAAGAAAAAACTGGGTTTCAATCATACAAATGGGGTTGAAAATATAAATAGAATCGAAAAATTACCGAGAAGCAATTCGTTGAATATTTTAATTTAGTAAATTGATTTTTTTTCTGCATTCCACGGGATTGGCCAAATTTCATGGTAAAATTTTACGGATATCGAGGCTTCCACGAAATCTTGAAAAATCACAAGCCCTAACCATGACAGAGTTTTGTTTTATGATTTCGTCTAAGGGATTATCCATAAACCACGTGAACACTTTTTAGAAATTTCAGAACCTTCGTGGACAATTTCCACAAAAAAAATCTTAATTGTGTAGAGCGTGGACGGACAATCCATGATTCAGACTTTATCAATCAAAATTGTTGAGCTTACGGATCCAATCTTGAAATAATTCGATTATAACAATAGTCAAATTGTGTTGTAATTCTTATGGAGATGGTAGCTTAGCTCACTGGTTTCGAAGATAGCAGATATATGGGTGCTCAAGGCTCCGGTTGATGTGCATCGTTAAAAAAAAACTTGAAAATTTCACAGCAAAAAAAACAATCCAGTTGTTGTCTAATATTAAGGGGTTACATACATGTAGAAATCATTAAATTTCATATTACAGAATTTTATTTGAATCCAGTAAAATCATGATTTTCAATCACTCCTGAAAGTTTCGTGACAGTATTACATGATTAAACTGAGTCAGAGACGATTTTAAGCTCAAAACACCGAGTTGATTTACGGGTACCACGATATCTCCAGATGGGATGGACCAAATTGGCTGAAATTCTGGGTGAAGACTCTCAAGACATATTCCGTGTTCATGACGAAGCCCGATTTTGAAATTCAGCTTTTAAAAAAAATATAAAAATCATAAACTGACGATTTTTTGTATGAAAAAATATTTTTATTTTTTTTAAATTAGTTTTTTTTAAAATCATATAACTGTATCTCGGCAATGATACAACCTAATGTTTTAAAATTTGTTAAAATAATAGATGAAAATGTATATTTTAATGCCCTGAAAACAGATTTTAAATAAAATAAAGTGTGTGCTTACACACAACCTCTGACTTTTTTGACGATTTACATGTATGTAATGTATTTGCTACAGGTGCTGAATATGATTTTTTTGCAATTCCGTCGTGAAACTACTTACTTTTCCTGTCATTCTTGAACGATGAAATAGCCTACTTTTCTGTACCAAAAATAACAGAATCGAATAGCAACACTTTTCAAAATAAATGCTGAAAAGTTCTACTTTTCAGCACTCAAATGGGTGCTGAAAAGTTGAACTTTTTAGCACTTGTTTCGAAAAGTAACACTTTTCAACATTTTTTGATTTGAACGATTTATTGACAAAATACATGAAAATTTGACATAAAATTTCACTCAGTGTGTGTTTTTCGGAATTGCAAAAAATGTTGTATGGAACTCGTTGCAAAACTTGATTTTTTCAGCACTCTTCGTATTTATCCAACTCGATGAACCTCGTTGGATAAATGTACGACTCGTGCTGAAAAAATCCTCTTTTTGCAACTTGTTGCATAAACTACTATTTCAGCACTCGTCGTATTTATCCAACTTGGTAAACCTCGTTTGTTAAATGAACGTATGGTGCTGAAAAAATCTTCATTTTGCAACTTGTTGCATAAACTACTATTTCCTTTTCTCTCTTCCAGGCTACATTCTCACTTACCTCGCCAAGGCCGCCATATGCTGGCAATCGGCGATCACCCCGCTCAATCCGTGGCTGTACGCGGTGGCCTACCTGCCGGCGGCCCTGACAGGTGGCACCAGCGTCGTCTGCGCCGGTCTGTTCAGCTTCCTGACGGACGTGACCACCGAGCACGACCGAACGGTTCGGATGGGCATCCTGCAGGCTTGCACACTGGCGGGGGCATTCGTTGGGATGATGTCCAGCAGTTTTATTTTGGAGATGACCAGCTCGGTGGCTGTGTTTGTGCTTTCTGCTTTGGCCATGGCTTTTGGGGCGGTTTATGTGCTGGTGTTTATTGAGGACAGTGTGACGCCGAGGGTTGGGGATGTCCGGTTTGGCGGTTGTGGCAAGTTGAGGGAGATCTTCCGGTTGGATTTGCTGAGGGACATGTTCAATACGTTTTTCAAGGCGCGATCTGGGTATGATAGGGGGATCATCTGGTTGACGGTTTGCATCGGGGCGTTTACGGTGCTTGGATCCGGTGGGGGTAACGTGTTTTATCTGTTTACCCGACGGAAGTTCGATTGGACGCTGGAGGACTTTACCTTGTGGCAATCGGCGGACTTGATGGCGATTATTGTGGGGAACTTTCTTGGGATTGCCATCCTGAAGAAGATCTTCAAAGTTCCGGATATTGCAATCGCATTTCTGTCGATTCTCTGCTTCGTGAGTGACTCCTTCATCAAGGGACTGGCCAGTCACGGATGGCAACTGTACCTGGCCACCGGGAGTACCCCGCTCAAGGGTACCGAAGGGGTGGCGTTGATGTCGATTTCTTCCAGCATTCTGCCGTCGCACGATATCGCCAAGATCTACTCGATGGCCATGTCCATCACGGCCATTGTGCCGCTGGCTGGGGCTCCGCTGTTTACCTATATTTACAGCCGAACTCTGGAGAACGCGCCGGAACTGTTCAACTTTGTTGCGTCCGGCATTTACTCGGTGAATTTGCTGTTTGTTGGGTAGGTCATTGAAATTTTGTTTTGAAAATATTGTATATTAATAGTTTTGCCTTGTCAAGGTATGATAGATTTGGGCTCCCTGGACACGATCCAACCGACGGAATTAAAATTTAGTAAATTTTGTGTAAATAAAATTGTGAATTTCGGGTATAAATGCTTTGGAATCATCTTAAGCAACCATGCGCACCCATTTTAATCCGTGAGTGTATTTATCAGCACATAATTTAGTAAAATTAGCTTTCCAAAGCTATCATACCTTGACGAAACTGAAACGTTTAAGGAGGTATTGAACTATGACAAACAAACAAACAAACTCGCAAATAAAGAAACTTTTTGACAGTTTGGTAGTTTGCCTGCTTTGCTTGTTTTCCTGCATTTGTTTGCAGAAACGTCAGCCTGCATATATTTGCTGCAAACTGTCAGACACAAAAAAGTGCTAGTTTGTTTGTTTGTTTGCCATAGTCCAATACCTCCTTTACTGACATCAACTTCAAAAATGTCAATTTGTGAAATAAGTAACAAATTTAATAAAACATTTTTTCAAACCATTTTTAGCATCATTCACATCCTCCTCAAAGGACGGCAGCGCCACCACCGACTATACAACGAATCTTCAATATCTTCGGAAGAGGACGATCCCGTAGCCTAACCTAGCCAGTGAGAGTGCTCCTTAAAGACGAAAGGAAATGTGATATTCAGTGCTTAGTACAACGTCTTGGTGCTAATGATTGGTGTAAATTTTTATTTTTATAGGAAATAAACTGTGATGTTCGGATCATTAAATTTACGCGTGGTTTTATTAGATTTTTTTTTTTCATTTCTTTTTATGTATAGATTTTATTTTCCTTTTTGTATTGTTTCACTTACACTTAAATACATTTGACATTACCATTTTAATCTGCTGTTCTTCCGTTTTACCTTTCCATTGTGTTAATAGTGTTTTTCGAGATGTTTCTTCTCTTTTGTTTTTGTTTTTTTCTTCTTCTTTAATATATATCATTTTAATAGTGTGTGTGTTGTTTTGTTTTTTTTTTGTTCGCATTAGTTGCTTTTCTAAAGATTTTTTTTTGTCATCATTTGTTGATCATCTGTTACAATCTAAGTATAATATTTATTGTTTTTTTTTTTACTCATTTTCAAGTATTTCTGCTCAGCTTCCGTCATTCATGACGCGCTGAAGCTGCCTCCGCGTCGTCTCATCGTCTTCTTAAAATTACAGCCTTTTTCATGTGAATTCATGTGTGTAAGTCTGTGTGTGAGTTTGTTTGCCAATGCTGTTTTGTGACGCCCATTTTCAAAACTGTTTTGTTTCTGTTTTGCGAGAATGTGATTGGAAACACAACTTAGAGTGAGTGTGGGGATTGTTTTGGCTGTTTTGTCAAGTTTTTTTTTTGCTCAACTTCTTTGTTTGCTCAGTTTATTTCAAGGGAGGGTTGAGGTAATGAGTTAAACTATAAATAATGTTTTTTAATGTTTTGTTGCATAAACCTTTTTTTATGTTTCCAAAGAAAATCAAGGACGATTTAAGCTGCTCTTTCTGCGTTAAAATAATCTGGTTAGAGTACTTTTGGTTACGCAGTGCTTCTAACACTTGCGCTCGCTAATAATTGCAGTATGTGCTTGATGATATTTGCTGTAGGCTAAAATTGTGTGTTCTTTTGCATGGTTTGTTTTCTCTCGTTTTGAATAAATAAGAATGCACATTTTTGATTATTTTTTTTATTTTACGCCATAAGTTTGTTGTTTTCCTTTGTTTTCTCATTGAGAGTTAGTAAAAGTGTGATTTTGGATCTGTAGTAGTGTTTGTGTTATTTCTTTTCTGGTTAAAAGTAGAGCTAAAAGAGACCACCGTGTGTGTGTTACGCTGCAGTACTAGAGTTTTTAAAGTTGTAGTAGTAGACTTACCGTACTACACTTACTTCTTCTTCTTTTTTTGTTTTGTTTTCATTTGTGGTTGTAGTAGTAGTCATAAGTATATTGCAAAAGGCTGTGCCTGTGTTGATTTTTTGTTTACTTCTGCTGTCTCTAAAATTTTTCAAACTTGAAAGAAGAGCTAACGACGACGAGGTTTGTTAGACCGTGCGTGTTTTGTTGTTTTGTTTTTTTCTGTTGTTATGTTTAAGTTTAGTTGTTTTGTTTGTTTGTTTGCTTGGGATAAAGTAGAGGGTTAAAATCTAACTGGTAGTAGGCTTGCTTTGATTTACTTTGTAGCAACTAAGATAGTTTGTTGATAGCGTGTGAATTTGATTTGATTTTTTTTTCTCTGCATTCCTTCGTCAGGTTCAACTTTAGATTCGCAGATAATTGAAATGGATTAATTGCTCGAAGATTTCACTTATAGTTTCCAAGTATTGATTGCTATGATAGGAGAGTGTGACTCATTTTATTTATTTTTTGTTTGTTTTGATTAATTGATATTGTGAATAATTGCTTTTTTGCGTTTTAATTGGATTCATACTTTTTAATTATTATGCCTTTACTCCTTGTCAAAATGTGTTCACCTTCTCATACAACGTGGGCTTTTTGTTTTTGCTAGCGTGATTGACACAGTTGATTTTTCTTCTTCGTTTACGAATTGATGTGAAATTGACAGATTTTCGTTTATTGATTTTTGAAGAGACGAAAAAGCTTCGTTTAATTGATGGTGGTGAGAAAGCTTTGCTTTTGGCAAAATGCAATTAAGGAACTTAGGAAAGAATCAGGTTTTGAGAAACAATTGGTAAAAGTTTGGAATTTGTTATGTTTTGATGAGAGACGCCAAAAAATGTTCAAGACATTTTTGATGCTTTGTTTTGAAAATTTTTAAGACGGGATTTATTTATTGTTATTTTTTTACCGTTGTAATGTGAGTTTCTTTTACTATAATAATTTTATAGCGCTCAGTTTGATTTCTTTTGTATTTCTTGTTATTCATTTGCTTTTGCTACGATGAAGTATTTCTTGACTTTACTTGTTTTGCTAATCATGGTTTATATGGGGCTATAAAGATTTCTTTGAAATAAAATATTCCACCGCTTAGGATCATTTTACTAGATCTGCTTTCGTCTTAATATATATTTTTGTGTATATATACCAGTTTTAGATTTGTTTTTTACAGTACAATAGTATATATAATTTAATTCTATCACATTATTTTTCATATATAAAATTTATAGCTTAATTTATGTAAAAGATATAAGTGGAAATATTTTCAAGTGTGGATAGTGTAACCTAACAGATGAAATAATTTGAAAATCATGGTACTGAAAATTACATACCTCTTGGTTGTGTCAAAAAATTGATCATAGAGAAAATAAACAAAAAACCAATGAAAATTCACATGAGTTATCCCAACTGTAAGCGTTTGACAGATTATACTGCATAGTGTTATTAAGTAAACACTGCTCTTAGAAATGTCAAACCTCCTGCAAAAAAAAACAAACATTTTTAATTTCAAAGTCTGACTCAAGAAATCAGGCGACGACTCAGATTTGGGAGAATTGCACTCATTTTTTGTTGATTTCTGAGTGAAAGCTACTCAAATATGACATGCGCCTCTTTTACTAATTTTTGAGTAGGTTCGGTTGTATGGCATGCATAAACTGTCAAACGCGTCTGGCTGTCGCACGAAGTGATTTGTTTTTATTTCTTTAACTCTCTTAGCAAACGTCAAATCAACTCAAAGTTGCTTGCAGATCTTTTCTAGAAATAGAAAAAGTTCGAGTGGCAGCAGTTTGCTTCGATTTGACGTTTGCTGGGGCAGTCGAACTGTTTGGTTATGTTACTTCTCGAAAAAGGTAATTAAAACAGTCAAAATATCAATGAGACAGTGACAGAATGTGTTAAAATGATAGATAGTGAAAATTTCGGAAATTGCTAGCAAATTTGGGTCGAGATGATCGACTCATCACTCGCTGCCATAAATATATCGCCGCGCTCGTGAGTGTATAAATAATCTATTTTTGTTATTTGTTTTTCTTTTTTCTTAGCTTTATCGGATTTTTTTTTCTCTATTGTTTATTTTTTTTATTGGTTTACAGACTAATATGTATAGTATATTTTAGTTGTATTTTCATGTGTATGTGTATTATTTCATGTGTATTTTTTATCTCATGTTTTTTTCATGTATATTTTTTTCTTCTTTTTGACACAACCATATGTACTTTTTTTTATTCTTTTTTTTTTGAAAATTTTCACCTTATTTTACACAATCTGTCAGCTTCTGCCCTTCAATGTCTGACGCATGTTTTTTTTTTCTGTTCGCCTAAAGGTGTCAGTTGATGAATTGATTTCTCGTAAGGTAATCATAACAAGGTGTTTGCGATTGCGATTGATTTGTTTTATTTCTGCACATCGCGAGAAGATTTACGCCATTTGCTTCGAGGAAGTAAATAGGGTTTTTTTTCTGTCAATTTTAAGTTGTTCTGACGCAGGAAAAATTTAGCACGCGTTCGCGCATTTATGGTATTCACTGATTTGTATTGCTTTTAGGATAAAATAATTTCGTTTCTTCATTATTGTTCTTAGGTTGATTTTCCGCTTTGCATGAAAATGATAATAAATTAGGGGTTTCAGGATTAAAATAATCTAACGGCAGATTTCGTCACAGTCATGCTCTCTTGACGTTTGCGATTTTTTTTTTTGAAATTGTTTAGTGGTAATAAAATGGTATAATAATCTCAAAATTAATTCAGGTGACACTTTTTTAAAATGTCACTTTTGTTGTTGTTGAAGGCAGGCAATCCAGCACTATTACATGACAAATGTCACAGAAAGCACGCCAAAGACGATTTAAAAAAAAGTGAAAGCCAAGGATCCTGATTGTTCAAAGTTCTGCTTTTCGTTTGCGAAAACAAATTGGTCATTTGACATTTTTCTGCGAATGATTTCGTTGGTTCCCTCGCACACAAAGGAATGAGCGCATGCATTCAAATGATTGCTGTCACCACGCAACACTGCACGAGCAAAAAAGAGAGAAAACATGAGAGAAAGAACACGTAGCTTTTGGGTCAGCCGGCAACTTGAGTGTTGAGCTTGGTTTTCGTTCGTTTCAACTACGTGTGCGTTCACTGACGGTCGCTCCATAATGACGATCATGACGGGCGCTTTGATGAATGCTGACTGAAAGCACATTCAAATTTCGTGTAATCGCTGTCACGTTCCGTTCTCTTTGATTTTCACTCTTCTGCTCCATCTCTCTCTCTCTCTCTCTCTCTCTCTCTCTCTCGCTCTCGCTCTCTCTCTCTCTCTCTTTGATCGTATGTGACCGGCTCAGACAGAGCCGATCGCTCCGCTTGACTGCTTGCGAATCGTTGTAGCTCACGATTGATTGCGGCATGACGATTCAAGTGATTTACTCGACGACAAGCGAGTGATTTGCAGTAATTGAACCGCGCAATCAGGATCCTTTATTAAAACAGTTAAAGGCTTATTTCGTTCAACTTGAAAGCTGGCTGTTTGTTTTTTCAAAGTAAATTGAACTATTTAATAAATTAGAATAAATAAATAAATAATAAGTAAACAAAATTAAAGGTTATAATGAGCCAGCTTCACGCCTAACCTGAACTCATCCAGCAGTAGTTACAGCTCAACAAAATCGAAGCACGTAGCTATCACCTTTTGCTTTTTTCCTTTACAAAGTTAAGTTTTGCTAAGTGGTTTTTATTGATTTAAAATTGTCCTAATCGTCGCCTAGAAGCGGTCCAACATGCTCATTCGCCGATCTCATCGTGTTCTTAACAGTTATTTTGGCAAGAGAATCTTTTCCGTGTAAGTATCCTTTTTTTTAACGCACACTTTCGCTACCCTCAAAAATTAAGTCTTGTAATAAAAACCATTTCCAATACGTGTAGTCTTGCTCGTTCACTCGGTAAACCTTTCCGCTGTTTGTTTTTTTTTTTAATTCACTCGAAACGCTTCTAAAAGATCAAATAACGATGTTTTGTTTTAACTTTGCGATATTTTTTCCGTGTCAAAAAACTGCTGAAATTCGCTGGAGCTTCGCGAAAGAAAATTAGCGCCGTTCGTTCTTTCGGTTTTCGCGCCTTTCAAAAATGCTCATCTAAAAATGTGATTTTATCGTGCTTTTGCATGGCAAAATTTCGTTTGCTTTTTTTTCACTTCATTCAATTATTGTCCGCATCAATAGGAGAGGAATGTTTGCTGGCTTGGAATTGGGATTCGTTTTTTCGATTGATTTTTTTTTTGTTACAGGCAAAGGTTTCGGCACCCTAAGAAAAGTTGGGAAAAATTTAGGTTTCTAAATCGCGCCTGAAACATTCCTCTTTTATCTAGCATAAGTTGATTTTCGCTGTTCTATTCGGGAAAACACAAATTTAAACAAAAAGAGCTCCGTGCCTTCCTTGTATTCTAGAACCGCTAGAAAAGAAAAGTTTCAAAAAATAGTAAATATCGCAAAGAAACGCCCCCAAACATCTCTCGTTGACGTAACTCGGTAAAAACAACAGAACACTACCACCTTTCCACGATCTAGTACTGCACTTTTGACAACCAAAACAATTTGGCCACGCGTTCGCTCGTTTTTTTGCCGTCCTCTCAGCGTGGCAAATTTCCAAAAAACAATAACACTACAAAACCAATGTTGAACAACGAATCGATATACGAAGGTTTTTTTGGAAGACATTCGATATTACAACAAGTTATTTTTTTGTTTGTTTTTACTCTGTCTTTGGGCGAGCTTCGGATTTGGAGGCGTTTCTTGGGACATCAGCAACTAGTACTACTGCGGTACTAGAATCAAGGAGTAGAATAGGCAAAGTTCGTTAGTAAATAAAAATCGCTAGCAAATTGTTCCGAGTACACACTCAACGATCGTTCTTTGCCAGTGCTGTTTTCCTCCTGTTTCGGTTTGAATGTTTGCTGTTGTCGAGATTTCATTGCGTTCACGCTTTGCTTTTACGGTAAAAAACCAAACGTTTTCGTTTCAATGTAAATGTATAATTTTCTTACTTGATTAATATATTCTAAAAATATCACCGACTTGTTTTAGTAGAATTTATTATTTTCCTTTTCTTTCTGATTTTTTCTTCTTTATTTTTATACGTGACAATGTGTGTATATATTTCATTTGTTTGCCTTTTGTCTTATAATTGTCTATGTATAAATTAATATCCAATCTAGTTGTCATAGGTTTATGCATGTCCTGCGTCTCCTCTCGTGCTACCTATGTACGCGCGTGTGTCAGCGCTTGCTTTGTTCTTCCGTTAAAAATATCATTCCTATTTATGTTTCCTTTCCATTTTCACTACATTTAATATTTTTTTTTATTTTCAGGCCAGATTTTTGGCTCAATCTTCTTTTTGTTCTAAATAATGGGATAAATGTCAATAGGTTCTTATTTTTTTTCTTCTGTTCTCTTGTATAGTGTATATAATGATCATACATGTTTAGTTTATGTTTATTCTTTTTATCCTTACTTTTTGTTTGCTCACTTACTCTTTTATATATATTTTTATTGCTTACGTGTTATGTATAAATAAATTACATTCTCATTTCGTCAGTTATGTCACTACATGTTTTTCTGCTTATATTCGCAATTGTTACTCCTCCTTCGTTTAAATACATAAATTTATATCTCAATAGAGATAATATTTTTTTACTTCATTCATTACGCTAGGATTTTCCGTTTTTAATCTTCCTCCGTCATTGTATGTTTATTTGTTTACCAATAGTACTACATTTTTTTTTTGTTAAAAGAGATTCTCCGCCCATTCTCTGTGTCCGCTTGCCAACCTTAACGCGCCTACACACGCAGAGTTGCTCAGAGAGTTAAAAGAATTTCACCTTTGCTTTCTTCTGCGAGACTCTGTTTGCGTTCAATTGTGTGAGTAGGTTTGTTTGTGTGTTTGTATTTTTGTGAGAGTAATTCTACGAGCGAGCGTCGCCGACAGATAGCAGAGTGTGTGAGTGAAGGAGCGAATCGTTTCATTTGTCCATCTGTGTGTGTGTGTTTTAGTTGTTTTCCTTATTAAAGCACTACCAAGTTTGTGTAAGTGTGAACGTGTCGTGTCGTGTCAGTGTGTTTGTGTAGAAGTCGATACGGTCTCTCAAATTAAGCAGCATTCGATAACAATGTTTCCGTTCCGTAATGGAACCTCTATGGTTTCATGCTGTGTTCGTTTGTGTTGGGAATCGTCATTAAAATTTTAGCTTTTGTTAAATATTTCACTATTTGGTTGCATTTGTTATTTTTACTGTTGTGTTTCAATGTTTGCTCTACTAGGAGTAAGAGATATTTAAGTACTCGTTTTGATTTCCTTTCAGCTGTCCACGTGCATGTATTAGAGAGTTCGTTTTGGGTTTACTTTTGCGCGCTGCTCTCTACGCTCTCTCCCGAGAGCTAAAATCTACGAGTATTATCACCGAATCTTTCGCCACTCTACCTTGCGTGAAATGCCAAAAAGTGAGCCATGCATGATTCTAATGCATTTTTTTTGTTTCGATGTTTCGATTTAGAATGGAGAGCAAATCGCTGCGAAGCGAGGGGGCGTGACCAATCTAGTACTTCTCGTCGACGAGCCACGCCCCCCCCTATTTGCTCAGCGTTTTTTTTTTGCGATTTCGATTCTCAGAGAAGCACAACAACGGATAAAAGCACAACAATAGAGAGAAAGATAGGAAAGTTTTAAGGGGGGGGGGACCGGAGGGGGAATCCTCGTTGTTTTGGCAATAACGGTAATAGAATATCACAAGAATCACTCGAAACAGTGACAGAACAAAACTGATCCGATCTACGCGCGTAGTACTGAGAGCGGATCGTGCACCATTTGATTTTTTTTCTGTGTTTTGTTTTTGTTTGTGTGTGTGTTTGTTTATTTTTGTGTGTGAGTTCGTCGCTTCGACAGACATTTGTAGGGGAGGTAACGGAAGGGTGTTTTGGTGTGGCCAATTATACATTCACTGTTATTGATAACAAGTTTTTTTCTTCTTCTAATTTTTTCACTTTTAATAATCTTGTGTCTTCGTTTCGTTTTGTTTTCAATTTGTTTTCTTTTTTTTCTTCTGAGGGAGGTGTAATCTTCATCGATAACAATAACAATAAATTTCATATCAAAACATTTCGACTTGATCTCTGTTTGTTTTTGTTTTTGCTTAAACTGCTGCTGCAAGACTGCTCTGTGCTTCATGCTTGTATTGAAACCTTCGATTTTTTTTTATGCTTCTGTTTTTAAAATGCGTGCACGTCTACGTAGTGTGGTTGTGTTGGTGAGTCGTCATGTCGTGGTGCGCTTTGAATGTTCATGTGTTAGTGTCGGTTGTGTATTGTTTTTGTTTCTACTTTTACCTTAAGTTTTCACGATTCGCTTGTTATATCTTAATTTTTCATCTTTTGCACGATCACTTTTTTGTGTTAATAAGTACCTTTTGTTTTTTTTCTTTGTTATATATTATATATGAGTGTGTACGTGTATTTAGTTTAGTTATTAAGCTACATAAATTATTGTTTTATTAGATCATTTTTGCGTGGACTTTTACTGTGTTCCACGATGACTTTCGAGTCACTTGTACGGGCTAGTATTATTTGCAAGTATTTTACAGGTTTGTCATTCCGATTTTTGTCCTTGGAATAAATGAATGAGGATAAATTGAGCAACATTTTGCAGTTTTTTTTCTTTCACACACGCTCTTCATTCAAATGTTGCCGCTCATGAGTGTGTCATTGTTCTACTTAACCGAGTCTAGCCAGGTGTGCATGTATGTGTGAGGTCCAGTTCAACTAAAAATACTGGCTCACACAAACACCATCTGGGGGGGAACAAACAAAAAACATGGCGCCGAAACCTTCGGAAATCAGTTTAACAAAAAAAAAATAGTTGGAGGACTAACAATACGAAAGAAAAGTGTGATGCTCACTTTCAGTTATAGGCCTCCTAGTGGCTACAACTATTTAACAATGTGTGTTCGTTCTTTCGGCCAAAACTTAATAGCTACTCTTAAGCTTGGCTCCCTCCTGACTGACTAAAATATTTGTGTGAGGAAGGAGCCTTCGCTGTCGCTGCTGTTGCTATCATCTGCACAAGATTCTACGTTTTCAACAAGAGAAAAAAAAACAAATTAAGAAAAAAAAGTTATAAGCACGAATAACAACAAAAAAAGTCAACAACCAAAAATATCTAAATGGCAAATTAAAGGAACTGCGTCTGACAAGTTATCGCCAATCTCTCGCGGCTGCCTCTTTCACCTTAACAATTTTGTTGTTGTGTTTGTAGTGAGACTTATTTTACATGGATTCAACAACGTTTTAACTTTTCCTCTTCATCGGGGCAGCACCCGAGGTGACATCGAAAAAAGCCGAAACTAAAGAATAATCATCGTTACTAGTCAACTTTGTTCTTCTTCTACGATTGCTATTTTGAGTACGCGCTGCACTACTACGCTCGAAAACGATGGAAGTGTTGGCGAACGTCATCATTCTGGTACTACAGTCAACTCCTCTGGTTGTCAATCTTCAAGCCATCGAGCAAGGGAAGCATCAGTTTACAGAACGTGCCCCTCTTCAAAGCTCCGTTTTGCAAACTCTCTTCAAAGCTTTGTTTTGCAAAGAGAAATGTCTATGCAAGCCACGAGAAAAAGAAAATATTGCTAAAGCAAATGAAATCCACGAGACCATCGAGGGAGGGATTTATTGAGCTAGAAAGGATATCGAGATAAGAAGGGTATCGAAGTATGCGATTCAAGAAACTGAAGGAATACAGGAAGAATGAACTCGACAATTTTCGCACACGTGGTTGACTTTTGACGGATTGATCCGCTCTTTGAACTGTTTGTTTACATTTGGTTCTTCGATTAACACAGTTTTCTGATGTTCAGTTTGTTTAAAAAATGTTGAAATTCGAATCCTAATCCATTAACTCACATTTCACTGCTTGCAAAAGAATTTGCGGAAAACATTGTCGAACGGCCGAGGCACGTTCGCCGAGCTCAGCAATCAATCATGACGAATTACACCGTCGTCAACAGATGGATAACCGATGATTCGTTTGGATCGAAAAACACAGGTGCTTTCGTTTCCTTCTTTGACAGCCAAAGCACGCTAAAGTGAGCGGTTTATCTCACTCAGGATTGATTGCACATAATATCATTTTGTTTTGACAAATTCAGATAGGTTTTGCTCAATAAAATCTATGAAGGCTTAATAGTGTAATTACACCAGCACAATTTCAAATGATGTCTTCTCTAAATTTTAAATTGATCTTTGTCAACAATCGTTGATGGGATGAACTTCATCATAAGAATTTAATCTAGAACTCACTGCTAGAGAATTTCACAACAGAACTTGCAGCTACTCTCTCTCTCCATCTCTTTCTTTTTCAAAAATTATAAATCTGTAGAATAATAGTTTTTTTACAGAGCTAACTGTTCACTTACCCGAATGTTCACTAATTCAAACGTATTCATACGTCAACACCAGTATTGAAACTGATGTTGATATTTCAAACACATTGATCGAAGATTTTAGAGCACTTAGTTTCAAGCTTTTGACAGCTGTCAGTCGTTCCAATTAGCGAATTTGGATCCGCTAGTTCGAATAATGTTAAATTCGAATTAGCAAATCCATTTTGTTCGATTTAGAGAAGAATTTTGATCTCACCAACACATTAGTTGGCAAAACGTCAGATGCTCGAATGTGCCTTCACTTTTGACAGACATTCAATGTGTGTAAACCAAAATTCACCCAAATAAAACTCACAAAAATCGAGCAAAACAATGTTAATGGGCTGAAAACGAAGTGTACACAAAAAAAACATCCTGCTCACGTCATTTGAAGATTAGCGAATAGACGCCCTTGTTTCGATTGCTATTAGCAATACAAAAATCAATCTAACTTTTTTGTGAATCTGAGTTTAAAAAATTGATTAAAAAAAACTCTCCAAGTGACGTTCCCCTCGCTTTCCACTAAAGTTTTCGACCAACCACTTTAAGCTTCCATTTCGAGTGAGTAGTTACAGCAGCAGAGTATTTCCTTCTTTCGCTTACTTTACAGAGTTGTTGTCTTTTTGTTTAAAACGTCAAAGTCCACGGAAAATGAAGACAGTGTGTGATGTTTGTGGGTGTGTTTTGTGTATTATTCCTCTTCTTCGTTTTATCTAGCAAGTGTGTGTGAGTGAGTGTTAGCAATTATGCCCTTACTAGTGTTTTTTTACTTCGTGATGATTTCTCTGTTCTCATATGGATTTTGTGTTCTCCTGCACTACTACTCTGTGTACGCTTGTATATATATTCTATGTATAAGTATATAGATTTTTGCTTGTTTTTTTTTGTTTGTGTTTGCATTATAAATATTTGCGTATTTCTTACTCATATACCGTAGCGGGGTCTCCCAAGGGATTCCGCTCAAGAGTGACTGTTTGCTAGCTTTGTCTCCGTCCTTCTCACTTACACCTAGGATTTTTTGTTTACGCTAGCGGTTGTATTCATGACCGATTTTATTCTTCTTCTAGTTTATAATAAGTTAATATAATCATAATAATGATAATATCCTTCAACAATGGTTGCGTTCTTTACTTTAAAAAGTAAAAAGAGTCAACATTTTTTTTTGTTTTGCGCACGCGAGAGAAGGTGCCTCTCTCCTCTCGGTTTCGTTTGTTGTTGTGATGTTTCCGCCCCGTTTGAACATCCGGAGAGTTGTCTTTCTATCTTCCCTGTCAGCAGCAGGCCCGCCAAAATGGCTCAACGTTACACATGACATCCTAATAAAATAAAAGAATAGTAGAACAGAAAACAAAAAAAGGGAACGCGGGATGTTCTTTTATTTCGAATTTGCTTCCGCTTGGCGAAAATCTAAGATTTTTTTTTGTTGTTTCAGTCTCTCGCGTCCACATCAGTCGTCGGCCGCCAGGGGCGCTCCCGTTTAATTGTTTGCTCATTTGCTGCTCCAACGTGGGTGAGTCTGTGTATCGTGTGCCAAATGGCTATTTTTAGTGCTTTGCATCGCATCTTTGCACAACAATCTAGATTGAGGCGGAGGATGGACTTGAATGTCTGGTCTTGTTTTAATCGTTGTTTTAGAATTACAGGCTACTTTGCTTGGAATCAATTTGAAGTGTGGTTGTTTTGAAAAAGTTCAAGTAAAACAATATTAATGGGCCAATGAAGATTTTTGGAGTTTTTCAAAAGGTCCAAAAAACCAAATTTTCAGTTTTTGCCTTTTGAGTGTTTTTGGTATTAAAAAACACCTAAAAAGCAAAAACATTTTTTTTTATTGGACCTTTAAAAAACATTTACTGATCATTTACTTTTTTACAAATCCACATTGGCTCATTTAAATTGCTTTGCTTGAAATTACTTTCAGAGCAATTTTAGTTTAAACAGCGCATTTTTAGATTCTTTCTTAATCGACCTTCTCAGATATCAATAAAAATTTGAAGAAGTGTTATCTTAGGCTCATTTAAGTCATTGTTGTGTATATGGACTAATTTGCATTCGAAAGTAACATTAAGGAAGGGTAGACGATATTTTAAAATGCTGTACCGTTAACTGGGGCGAATTGGGACAGCAGATTTAACCATGTAGGAACACAATATTTTGATTTTTCTGGTTGTTTTCGATTAGAGTCGACTCAGACCAACAAAATTTGTACATTCATATTCAGACTGTAGTCCCGATTCGCCCCAGATGACGGTATCTCCTTTCATCGTTTCAAAAAGCGGTCATAGACAAACTTGTAGGAAACTAGCTTTCTGAAAAAAACATACACTGAAACAAAATTACGCGCCATTCAAAACATTTGTTTAGTGAACGTCAAACCAAAGCTAGTTGTCAAATTAATGTTGACATTTCAACGCCATTGTGCGAAGATTTCCGAGCACGTGGTTTCAGGCTTTTGATAGCTGTCAGTTGTTATAAATAGCAAATTCGGAATCGCTAACATGAATTCAAGTCTATTCGGTCTATTCTGTCGATTTTTTGTGTGCTTCTATGCATTTCCCTCAATAACTAATACAGCGCAAATTACACAAATTGTCTAACTTTTGTGCCACGCTTGGATCCGCCTATTATACTTTACGGTTTTGCATTCCTCACTGTTGTCAATCTAACGGATCTCTCATTTATTGGATTTTTTTTTCTCTAAATAAATTTATATTCAAATGTTAGTGTGAGTATGTTTAAAGTACTGTTCACGCTCAGTGAGAGAAATAGAATGTCCCTTGGATCGGGAACTCCTGCAGTTTATGGGAAAACTTTGAAGAAATCTGGAGTTTTTTTTTTAAAAAGGTCCAATAAACCAAATTTCCAGTTTTTGCGTTTTGGGGGTTTTTGAAACTGAAAATTTGGTTTATTGGACCTTTTAAAAAAAAACTCCAGAGATATTCACTAACTACTCCGTTACAGGCCAACGGCTCTGAGAATTTGTTCGGCACTGAGTTGGTATTCATCTTTCAATTCAGAGTCGAGGGAATAGTCTCAACAAAATTTATTGAAAGCTCAATGCTAAACTCGAGAGAATAACTCACAACTCACACCATCAAAACAACTGTGTTCATTTGTCAAATGAAACCAGTGCCAACGAAATTTCGACTGTTTTTGTGTTGATGACAGAACACACTCCAATCGTCTTCACCATGACAACCTGAATTTGACATTTTGATTTCGTTCGTTTCACACACAAACGAATGAGCGCGACGTTTGACATTCCATCAAGATCCCATGATCGCATTCAAATTACTTTTGTCACCACGCAGCAAACACAAGGAAGAGAGAGAGTCGAAAAACGAGAGAAAGAGAAAGAGCACGTTGCCTCGTTTGGGCGGCAGTTCCATTCAGTGACAGTTCATTCAAGCATTGATTGAAACAGAAAATCTTCAACAAGCGTAATACATCGACTTCTGATCATATTTGAGTCACCAAGCGGTGGTGGCCGAGGCAGTAAAGTCATTGAATCAGTCTGACGAAAGTCCTTGGTTCGATTCCCGCATACATGACTTTTTGTTTTTTATTTTGTTTTGACGGATGAACTTTTGCTTGGAAATGAACTCGAGAGCGTAATTCTCTCGTTCGTTTCGAGCTGTGGCCTCTGTGTCCGTAAATGGTTCCTCTTGGCTTGAGGTCATAATTCTCTCGAACGAGTGTTGCCCAGTTTAGGGTGTTGAGTCAACACTGTTGACAATTAAAGTCAATAGATATTTGATACGAAGCTTTGGAAGGGGTGGAACTTGGTAGCAAAAGACAAGTTTCGTTGTCTAGATATTTTATTAATGTCCAGTTAATTTTTCAATTACCTTCAACCACACTCCAAACAGTACCAGACTGTATCCTTTTTTTATTTCTGTGACGCTGCTGCTGTGCCAGAACTGTACTAGGCGTTCATGAATAATGCAGCCTCCGAAATGATTTCGCATCCTCAAACTCTTTTCGCGAAGGAGTTTGCTACGTCGTTTGGGCGAACTTAAAATCCCTATAATGCCGACATTTGCATTTAAATTAACTAAAACAGCGAGCACAATTAAACTGAGCGAGCGGATTGGTTGGTTGGTTGCGCAAAGGCTAGTCTTGTTGTCTTGATTGATCGTCGTGTTGAAACAGAAGATTAGAATTGTGTGTACATTATCGTTTTGGGGGAGAATAAGGCAAGTCGTCTTGAGAGGGGTGGGGCAGAGTGCCGCAACCAAGGAAGAACACACCTCAACGCAAAGAATCCCGTTCTACCTAATATCCTACATCGAAATTACTCTAACCGCTTCTAGCGGGCGCGACATGAAACTGCTAATTTTAAATGAAATAAAATGTAAGCGAAGAGAGGCAACAAAACTAATAACTGCTGCCGTGCTGATTCGTTGAGTTTGGCCGTTTCTTCAGTCGCTTCACGATCTCTGCTGCTGTTGCTGCTGCTGGGTTGCTTCTGCTCGATTAGTTTTCTAATTTTAATATCTATCCACCTAACGCGGAGGAGGGGGGGTCTCTCGGGATGTTTTGCTGTACAGGCGCGCGCGCTCACTTCCTCTCTCTCTCGCTCTGCAAGGTCGTCCACGAACTTCCGAAACATACAAATCTGGCATGGCGATTGTTTTTTTTTCTAAGGCCAGATTTACATACCTTGATAGTTCTGGGGCCAAAGGGTTGGAACATTCTGTAAAAATATTTAAAAAAGTGTTGGTAAAATTAGGGCGACGCCTCAACCAAAGAAGCAGAACCACCAACCATTGGCACACTGTAGTACTGGTAGAACGGCTGATACGGCATCGTTGGCGGATAGATTGTTGGCACACCTGGCGGATAGACTGTCGCAAACTGCTCGATTGGGATGTTGTTGATGGTCGGCGTGGGGGGCGTGGCTGCGTAGTACACGGCACCGTTCGTTGCACAGATTGTCTGTGATTAGAATAAAACCAAAAAATAAGAAAAACTCCGTTAATGGACTCCGTCAAAACTTTTCCGTGATTAGACTTCCGCAAACTTACTTGTTTCTTGATCGCTGGGGCAATGTTCAGCTTGCGATCCCTCAGCACGATGCAGTCTCCCTGGTGGGTCACGCAGCAGCCGGAAATGGAACAAGAACAAATGAAGAGAAGGGAAAAAGGGAAATTAAGTGGCGTAAAGTTTCTCTCCTGGCCATTAACATAATGAGCAATCAATTTGAGTAGAGGGAGTTGTAAATACACATGCTACACTGGGCTACTGTATTAAAGGGTACACACATGGCACAGCTAGGTAAGGATTTTGATTACAATGCTAGGAGAATGTGAACAGCACGATAGGAACATGCAGAACTAAAATATCAAAAAAGCTAGAGACAAAAAATATCGTAATTCTGATCAGATTCATAAAACAAAAAGTATCTTTAAGAAGTGCAAAAAAAATAATTAAATGGTCATATTTCACAACTAAATAGTTACGGTTTCATAAATCTGAGAAGTTTTAAAATTGTAAATATTTAAGTAATTCATCATAACTATTTAAAAACGCAATTCGTCTCCATTGAAGATGTGTATTATTATAACTTGGAAGGGGCCGCATGGTGCCTCAGGTTCGCATAAAATATCTAAACAAAAACCATGAAGCAAAGTTGTAGGTGTTAATAAGGGACTTTTAAAAACAAAATAGATATAGGACCATCCATAAACCACGTGGCCACATTTTTGAAATCAAATACCCCCCCCCCCCCAACCCTCGTTGACAATTTCCACACAAAACAAATCTTTTTTGTATGAAGCGTGGACAATCGCTATCAACCCCCCTTACTGTGTCTATGTGGTTTATGAATGGTCCCTATACTAAAACAGCCTAACTCCCTTTTGATTTTACTGTTTAACATTGAATATTAAAAAAAGACTTCTTTTACGCCACATCTACTAAGTATGTCACGCAAAAATCGCCCGAAATTAGCCCCCCCCCCCCTAACTTTTTTGGTGCCTTCGGTATGCCCAAAGAAGCCATTTTGCATCATTAGTTTGTCCATATAATTTTCCATACAAATTTGGCAGTTGTCCATACAAAAAAGATATGTGAAAATTCAAATATCTGTATCTTTTGAAGTAATTTTTTGATCGATTTGGTGTCTTCGGCAAAGTTGTAGGTATGGATATGGACTACACTGAAAAAAATGATACACGGTAAAATTTGTTTGGTGATTTTTAATTTCACTTTTTGTCACTAAAACTTGATTTGCAAAACACACTATTTTTTTATATGTTTTAGAGGACATCAAATGCCAACTTTTCAGACATTTCCAGAATGGGCAAAAAATCTTTAACCGAGTTATGATTTTTTGAATCAATACAGTTTTTTTCAAAAAATTGAAATATTGGTCGCAATTTTTTTTTCAGTTTCATTTTTCGATGTAAAATTGAATTTGCAATCAAAATGAACTTCAGTGAAATTTTGATAAAGTCCACCGTTTTCAAGTTATAGCCATGTTTATGTAACTTTTTTCAAATTAGTCGCAGTTTTTCAATTTTTTAAAAATAGTGCCCATGTTTGCCCATTTTTGAAAAAAACATATTTTTGAAAAGCTGAGAAAATTCTCTGTATTTTGCTTTTTCGGACATTGTTGATACGACCCTTAGTTGCTGAGATATTGTCATGCAAAGGGTTAAAAACAAGAAAATTTATGTTTTCTAAGTCTCACCCAAACAACCCACCATTTTCATTCCTTTGTGGACCATCTTTCAGTGAGGTACTCCTGGATTTTAGCTACTAAAAGTGCTTAAAAAGTGCAAAAATGCCTCACGGCAAGAAAAAGAGGCGGTCCTCACCAGCAGGATCGGCAGATTTGAAGAAGCTAAAGAATGCTGAAGCGCTACCTGCAAAGCCAGGCAGTTTGAGCAAGGACGCTCAAAAATTATCTGGAAACCAGTTCGCTACCCTCCCTGTGGACGTGAGCGAGAAGGAAGAATTTGAACGACGGGAAAAGTTGCCACCCATTTTTGTGAAAACATCGTCATCGGATTCGGTGCGAAAGTGGCTGACCTGGTTTATCATGGACTCAAAATTCTGATACCTACCAGAAAGGATTACAACTACGTTCGGGATTTTCTGAACAACACAAAGATTGAATACTACAGCCATGACGATCCAGGTAAACGCCCCATGAAACAGGTCCTCCGTGGCTTGTACGACATGGATGTGAGTGTGCTGAAAGAAGAGCTCAAAACTCTTAAGTTGAACGTGATCGAAGTCTTCAAGATGACGAGACCCAACAAGGACATTAAGTATCGTGATCAACTGTACCTGGTTCATTTCGAGAAAGGATCGACAACGCCGTCTGAGCTGAAAGCAGTTCGGGCAATTTTCAACATCATCGTGACTTGGGAACGCTATCGTCCAGTGCACCGTGACGTGACACAGTGTTCGAACTGCTTGCAGTTTGGACATGGTGGAAGGAACTGTTTCACCAAGAGTCGTTGTGCAAACTGCGGAGGTGAGCACAAAACACAAGATTGCGAAACAATCAACGAGAACATCGAAGCGAAATGCTTCAATTGCGGCGGCGACCATTCTACCAAGAATCGAAGCTGCCCAAAACGTGCTGAGTTTGTAAAAATTCGGCAGCAAGCGACGACGAGGCACCAACCAAATCGTCGCAAAACACCACCAGCATTCACGGACGTGGATTTTCCTGCTTTGGCGTCGCCAGGAGCGGGATCTGTTCGAGTGGTTCCAAATCTGCAGCCATTGCCGTTGAATCAGCGGCAAAGAGTTGCAGAGAATACAACACCTCCAGGCTTCAGTCAGCAACTGAGGGAAAACCAACCAGCATCAACGGGTGAAGGCAGCAGTGACCTGTTTTCACCACAAGAACTTCTGAACATTTTCATCGAGATGACAACAACTCTGCGTGGGTGCAAAACTCGCCAAGAACAAGTAAGAACTCTTGGAGCATTCATCTTAAAATACAGTTCGTAGTTTACTCGTTCTAGTGATTTTGAATATTTCAATGGATTTATTTTTTTAGTTTTAGGTTAGGATTAGTTGTTAAAGTGATTTTTTCTTTTTACCCAAATGTATTCAATTCAATGCAATAATGTAAAACAATTTGAAGCAAATAAATAAATGTGATCAGTTAATAATAAAACGAAAAATACAACAAAGATGAAGAGCATTAGGCCATACCACTTATCATGTAAAAGAAATGTAATTATTATAAGAATGTTCAATAAAGACATATTTAATTTCAAAAAAAAACCACCATTTTCTAATGTCGATATCTCAGCAACTAATGGTCCGATTATCGTGAAATTCTCCGATCTTTTCGAAAAAAAACTTTAATAAATTTTAAATCAAGACTAACACATCAAAAATACCAAACATTCAATGTTACGCACTTTTTATAAGTTAGTCTTGATTTAAAATTTTTGAAAATATTTTTTTTCGAAAAGATCGATGAACTTTATTAAAATTATCATTATCGTTGTCGAACCTCGACAACCTATCGTTATTGTTATCGTTATTCTGATGATTCTATCGGCTACAATTTTCTCGACGATAACGGACGATAACTTATATTTAATATATTTCTTAAATTGACTGAAACCAACCAAATGATGTTGAATTTTCAAGCTTCCTCTTAGTAAATATTTTTTGATAATATGGTAAGTTTCAAAGTATAAAAACCACAAAAAATCACAAAATACCGTATTTTTGTAAAGTATTCAAACTTTTATATTTTGCATTATGGGTATTAAACGGTCCGAAATTTTGCATAAATATTCACTGTTTCAGAGTTTTTTGAATGAAATAGTCAAATTTTCACAAAATACCGAAAATGCTCGAAAATACTATTTTTTTATAATTTGCAATATGGATATCAAACGATTCGAAATTTTGCATTTTTTAAACTGTTTCAGAGTTTTTTTTTTTTTAAATAAATACTCAAATTTTCACAAAATACCGTATGTTCTCAAAAATACTTAAATTTTTATAATTCTCAATATGGGTATCAAACGATTACAAATATTGCATGTATTTTAACTGTTTTAGGGATTTTTGAATAAAATACTATTTTTTTTACAAAATACTACTTCCAAAGAATACGGTATTTTGTGAAATTTGGGGTATTTCATTCAAAAAACTTTAAAAAAGTGAAAATGCATGCAAAATTTCGCATCGTTTGATACCCAAATTGCAAGTTATAATTTTTTTTAAATTTTCTAGAAAATACGGTATTTTGTGAAAATTTGAGTATTTCATTCAAAAAAACTCTAAAACAGTTGATATACATGCAAACTTCGAATCTGTTGATACCCATATTGCAAATTATAAAAAATATAATATTTTCAAGAAATAAGGTATTTTGTGAAAATTTTAGTACAGTCCAGACTCGATTATCCGAAGGCCTTGAAAAAAGATAGTCGAAACTTCGGATAGTCGAATCACGAAACAATTTTTTTTCGTTGTCGTTGTTGAGCATAGGTATGACCCCTAAACTACGCTAAAATTATTTAGAATTTTAAATCCAAGATAGCGGCCAAAATGGCGGTGATGCAATATTGAAAAAATGCATTTTATTTTTTAAAAGGCAATCAACCACTCAAATTTGACTAAAATGGGGTCGTAGAACTCAAATTTTATGTTAATATCAAGAAAATGAAAAAATACGATTTTTTTGTTCGTGATTCGATTACCCGTAGAAAAAAAAAAACTCTGAAACAGTGAAAATTCATGCAATATTCTGAATGGTTTGATACCCGTATTACGAATTCTAAAAATAATAAAAAAAATGAGTATTTTAAAAATCTGTATTTTGTGAACATTTTAATATTTATGCTTGGAATGCATTACAAATTCAACATTATATTGATGGGTTAAGTGAATTTAAGAAGATTTTAAAAATGAGTTATCGTCCGTGCTCGGCGATAAGATTATCGCCGATACAATTATCGTTATCGTCACGACGATAATGATATCCATTATCGTTCAGTTATGTTTTTGTTTTTTTTTTTGGAAAAATAGAAATTTCACTCGAAACAATTTTTTGATAATGTGTTAGTTTTTCGAGATAAAGCCACTCAAAGTAAAATTTCTACTGAAAAATTCTAGTTTTTCGATTTTTAAAATAACTAGTGGCCAATAATAATGGACATTCCTGAAAATATTTTGTTCGAAAAGTTGAGAAAATGTCCAATAAATTTGTGTAAGAGACATAGAAGATCCGGTTTCTGAACAATTCAGTGAAAAGATGAAAAAACAAGAAAATTCATGTTTTTAAAGTTTCATCCAAACAGCCTTTAATTTTTTAGTACCAATCTTAGAAACTAATCCAATTTTCAATGTTGAATAAAAAACATTGTTCATGTTTTGGATTCAACTTTAACATTTCTATAAGGTTTTTTTTATTCAATATTTGACCTTTTTGAAATGGTAGTCTTCATTCGAAAATTTTAGAAATCTTTTTAAAATCATGCACTGCATATACACCAAACTTAAAAATCACATTTCTAATACTAAAATTCATGCAGAACAGTGTGAATGTGCCAAAGATCTATTGAAGTTTGCATTAGAACCGAGTAGGAAATGGGCCAATTTACACTGTTTTGCTAAAACAACTACTAAAATAAGATTTTACAACATCAGAAAGCACACAACGTGAGAAAAAAGTAAGGAACAGCGCACGACTTATGAGCTGGAGGTGTTGGTGGTGGCGAGCGAGGCTTTGTAACTGGGGTTAAGGCGCACGCACACACACACAAGTGCGGTGAACAGAGAGTTTTCACACTTTCGTCGCGGCGTTTTTTTTTGTCGGCGGGGGCTTTTTCGTACCTTCATACTTACATCGCTCTGCAGTCTTTGCGCTTCGTGTTCCGTTTCGAACGTCACGAAGCCGTAGCCTTTGCTGACGCCCGCCCGGTCGACGATGATTTTCGTGGACTTGACGTTACCGTACGACGAGAATAACCGGCACAGTTCCGCTTCCGTCGTGTCACCACTGGAAAAGAGAGGAGTGAGAGGGGGGGAGAAGATTAAACATTGAGAAAACTTTGTGATAATGTGAAAGGAGAACAATGCGTTCCTTTGAAAACGGATAAGACTATGATTTTTTTTTTTGTAAATAAGAGAAGCCTTGCAGGAAAGTTTTCTTTGGATTCTTTTTGAATTTAAACGATTGAGTAGAATTAACTGATTTAAATTTTTTAATCGAGGAAAATATTTAAAATCGGTATCGTTAACAAAAAACCACTCCGGAAAACATCACTCTGCAACAACTGTGGTGGCTATCACTGGAAAATTTTCACCAAAGAGCGCTAGTTTGCGTAACTTTTGAGTGCGCAGCGCATTGTTACTCAGCGGGCCATCGTGCAAAGTTTTTGAATAGATCGTGGGCAAACTTTGGTGCAAACTTATTCATGGTATGTATTCTGGAGCCGTCGACGAGCACCGCCACCGGGGCCTGAATTATAGATCGTGTTTGGTTAATTTTCAAGCACGGAAAACTTTGTAATAAATTTCCACCCTACACAGAACAACTCCGGGACAAAAGCCACGGTCGTTGTGTTAGTCTGACTGTGGTGTATCTAACATTTATGCTGTGAGAGAGCAGCATTATACGGTGGGATGAAGGCAACTTGAAGTAATGAAATTATGAGCAAATTTCGGGCGCGGACGTGCGCCGAAAATCTGTTCACGGTTAATAATTGATTAGAGGGAGAGAAATTTGCGCTGGCTGACTTTAAATGTCAAGTGCGAACTGAATCATAGCGGAGAACAATTTTTAAATATTGAATAAAATTTGGACCGGTGGTGTAGTGATAAGCGTGGTTGCCTCTCACACCAGTTGGACTGGGTTTGATCCCAGACGCCTTCCGTCGGACGGGGAAGTAAATGTTGGCCCGGTTCAACCTAGAGGTTAGGTCGTTATCTCAGTCCAGGTCGTCTCCCTGGGTTAAGTCTCGGTAGATTCGCTGGTACTACTAAGGAAGTTGGACTCACAATCCAAAGGTTGTCAGTTTGAATCCCGGGGTGGATGGAATCCTAAGTGTAAAAAGAGGTTTGCAATTGCATCAACAATCACAAGCCTTAGGACACCTAGTTTCGAGTAGGAATCTCGCAATCGAGAACGCCAAGGCAATGCACAGTGGTCCAGATCGCAAAATTAAGTGGAAAATGGCTTTTCCGAAAAATGGTTAAGTTTTGGAGCTTTGGTGTCTTCAGAAGAGTTGTTGCATATGGAAAGGGGCAACTTTTGGTTTGGTTGAAAATTAGGGTGGTTCACGATTAGGGTGATTTTGGAAATCTAACTTTACAGGAATATTTTTGGGATTTTTTTCATCTTCTAGAAAGTTGACGGGCTTGCCAATCCAAGCAACTTTGTCGAAGACACCAAAATTTTATCTCGTAATCTACGCCTTCTACGACAAAATATATAGAAAGCATCTGAGCAAACCTTCAAAAATCAGTTTTTAACGTGGCAATTCAGGGTTAAGTTTTAGAGAAAAGTGGTATTCGGAGCACTTTTAGAGCTCTAAAAACAAACATTTTATTATCTGACAAGTCAATTTGGACTTAAGGGTCAAAAGTTACAGCGATTTTAAGGTAAAAAAGATGCAAATTTAAAACTTAAATATCTCGAAAAGGCGCAAGCCAAATTTTAAGCACTAGGCTGCATTTGAAAGAAGAGATCCAGCACTACAAACGCTGAAAAAATCTCAGGGGTGTTTTTCTTTAAACTCAAGATATCTTCATTTGAAAAAGTCTAATTTTCAAAGGAAAACCTTATGGGACCACCCTAACGAATTTCGAAAATTGTCCAAATATATGTTTTTCCATGTAATATTGCCCGCTGAATCTGAATCTGCCCTCAGAATTGACCCAAAGTGTCGAAAAATCGATTTTTGGTCATATTTTGGGTTTCCGTGTAAAATTATCATTTAAACCCAAAATATGACCAAAAATCGATTTTTCGACTTTGGGTCAATTCTGAGGGCAGATTCAGATTCAGCGGGCAATATGGAAAAACATATATTTGGACAATTTCGAAATTCGTTAGGTGGTCCATAAGGTTTTCCTTGAAAATTAGACTTTTCAAATGAAGATATCTTGAGTTTAAAGAAATTTTTTTCATGCTGGATCTCTTCTTTCAAATGCAGCCTAGTGCAACGCGCCTTTCGAGATATTTAAGTTTTAAATTTGCATCTTTTTACCTTAAAATCGCTGTAACTGACCCTTAAGTCAAATTGACTTGTCAGAAATAAAAATGTTTGTTTTTAGAGCTCTAAAATGCTCTGAATACCACTTCTGAATTGCCACGTTAAACTGATTTTGATGGTTTGCTCAGATGCTAGATACGAGATAAAATTTGGTGTCTTCGACAAAGTTGCTTGATTGGCAAGCCCGTCAACTTTCTAGAAGATGAAAAATTCCCAAAATATTTCCAAAATCACCCTAATCGTGAACCACCCTAATTTTCAACCAAACCAAAAGTTGCCCCTTTCCATATGCAACAACTCTTCTGAAGACACCAAAGCTCCAAAACTTAACCATTTTTCGGAAAATCCATTTTCCACTTAATTTTGCAATCTGGACCACTGTGCAATGGCGTAGAGCGAATAATTTATTTATTTATTAGAATTTGTATACTTAAAGAATCCAAGGTCTGTATGATATTGATAATGATAAGTTACCCAACAAAGAACAAAATAGTGAGTTGATTCAGAGGAAATTCTTAACTTGTCTCTCGATGTAAAAAGCAAAACCAGTGAAATTTAAGTTTCAGAAGAAGCATTGGATCATCCTCTACCGCTCGGATCAAAAATCTCAATTTCCGTTTCTTAAAAAAAATACATTAAAGTGTATAATACTGTATGGTATTGTAATTATTTCAAATCTGACTTAAGTTTAAATTTTTATTTTTTACAGTCTATACTCGATTATCCGAAGGCCATATTGAAATTTCATTTCGGATAATAGAATCAAAAAAATAAATGTTCTCTTATTTTTGATTGTCGAGCTTAAGTATAATCCCTGAACTACTTTTGATTGTTTAATCCAAAATGACGGGAAATAAGTATTTCTCCGCCAACTCACACAGCAGTTGCCCCGACCCCTCTTCGATTTGCGTGAAACTTTGTCCTAAGGGGTAACTTTTGTCCCTGATCACGAATCCGAGGTCCGTTTTTTGATATCTCGTGACGGAGGGTCGGTACGACCCCTTCCATTTTTGAACATGCGAAAAAAGAGGTGTTTTCTATAATTTGCAGCCTGAAACGGTGATGAGATAGAAAGTTTTAAAAATTCTCCCATTTTCCGTTACTCGACTGTAAAAAATTTTGGAACTTGTCATTTTATGGGAAATTTAATGTACTTTTCGAATCTACATTGACCCAGAAGGGTCATTTTTTCATTTAGAACAAAATTTTTCATTTTAAAATTTCGTGTTTTTCTAACTTTGCAGGGTTATTTTTCACGAGTTATCAAGATTTTACGAAAAAAAGTTTTAAAAATGTTGGTCATCGTCGATCATGGCCGTTCATGATCACCCGCGACAGACACGGACGACGAAACAAAGAGAAACGCAAAAAGTTACTTTTTCAAAACTTTTTTTTCGTAAAATCGCGATAACTCGTGATGTTTATAAGCAAATCCCTTATGTCGATATATCAAATTTTTTGTAATTGTCTGCTCTACAACTTTGTAGAACATTGTTACACTCTAAAAAATAACCCTGTAAAGTTAGAAAAAAACTCGAAATTTTAAAATGAAAAATTTTGTTCTTAATGAAAAAATGATCCTTCTGTTGCTGAACTTTTCAGCACTTGTTTCGAAAATTAACACTTTTCAACGTTTTTTTTTTAATTAAACGATTTATTGACAAAACACATGTAAATTTGACAAAAAAAGTCACTCATTGTGTGTTTTTGGAATTGCAAAAAATGTTGTATGGATCTCGTTGCAAAACTTGATTTTTTCAGCACTCTTCGTATTTATCCAACTCGGTGAACCTCGTTGGATAAATGTACGACTCGTGCTGAAAAAATCCTCTTTTTGCAACTTGTGGCATAAACTACTATTTCGAAACAAGTGCTGAAAAGTTCAACTTTTCAGCACCCATTTGAGTGCTGAAAAGTAGAACTTTTCAGCATTTATTTTGAAAAGTGTTGCTATTCGATTCTGTTATTTTTGGTACAGAAAAGTAGGCTATTTCGTCGTTCAAGAATGACAGGAAAAGTAAGTAGTTTCACGACGGAATTGCAAAAAGAACATTAAATTTCCCATAAAATGACATGTTCCAAAAAATTTTACAGTCAAGTAACGGAAAATGGGAGAAATTTTAAAACTTTTTTAGTGTTATTTTCGATGAAAAATACGTTTTTTCGGAATTCTGAGTACGCCATCAAATCGGGCGTTTAATTTTACATAAAAGTCTCTTTGGCACCAAATTTCTATCTCATCACTGTTTCAGGCTGCAAATTATTGAAAAATACCTCTTTTTTCGCATGTTCAAAAATGGAAGGGGTCGTACCGCCCCTCCGTCACGAGATATCAAAAAACGGACCTCGGATTCGTGATCAGGGACAAAAGTTACCTCTTAGGACAAAGTTTCACGCAAATCGAAGAGGGGTCGGGGCAACTTTTCCCGATTTCGTGTGAGTTGGTAGAGAATTACCTATCAACTATTCAAGTTTGACTAAAATTAGAAAGCAAAACTTGAATTTGATGTTAAAGGTAAGAAAATTGAAAAAAAAAAAAAATGCGAAACCATATTTTTTGTTCGTGATTCGATTATTCGAAGTTCCATACAAACCTTCGGAAAATCGAAGTTCGAATAATCGAGGCTTCAGATAATCGAGTCTGGACTGTATTGGCATTTTTGGAAATGGGTTGCAAAATAAACGTTTTAAGTTGATAAAAGTGCAATAAACTAGCGCATTCCACAAATAAATTTCTAAAATTGATTTTTATTTGTAAATCAAAACTGCCTTCAGCCGTAAAAACAATCAACCTTCATCCTTGACCATTCCGGGGGACATAAACTTTTTAGAAACATAATTGTCTTACATGGATAGAAACCTTGTCAGCATATCTGGATACGTAAACATAGTAATGTTTTCAAAACCGTCAACATTTTTCTCGATTTCGATGTAAATGTTTTGAAAATCGACAACATTGTTGTTCGAAATCGTAAAAATGTTGACGATTTTGGAAACATTTCTATGTTTACGTATCCAAAAACATAGAGTTTCCAGATATGCTGACAAGATTTCTATCCGTGTACTCATCCAGATATCCAGATGTTGGTTCTGGCAGGCAGAATGCTATAAAAGGCTTTTTATTATGAATTTAAACTACAGTATTTGTTCTGCACAGAAAAAAAAATAATTCCCGAAATCGTGAATTATGTTCATGAATTAAAGAACCACGGAGGAATTTATACCTCCTATCACTGAGTGGTTTGCAAACGATTTTGGGAATTGACTGTTTTTTTCAATCAGACAAACGTAAAAACAATACCAAACCAAAATGATCGTGGGTCAGTGGATGTACAAAAATTCAAAATCATCTCTTAAGTTTTTTTCAGGTCAAAATTGAATCGTTTTTTTTTGTATTTTATAGAGAAAACAATTACATCGGTGGTTTCCTCGTAATTTTTCATTCATTCTAGTAAGCGAGCTGCCTGTTAAACGGACATAAATTATGAATTTCGTAACCAGGAACAAAGTGTAACGTTTTTCTCCAAGTTCTACAATTTCTTGGAACCGAAAAGCTTTTGACGAGAAATTTTGTGTGGATTTTCACTAAAAAGTCTAGACTTGATTATCTGAAGTCCATTTCAAATTTTTTTTTGCTATACTCAAAAATTCACAAAATAGCGATTTTTTGAGAAAATAGATCTGCCCGTTTTTGGTAACATTTTCTTCACGATGTTGACAATTTTCATTTATTTTGAATGTTTTTATTTCCTGTAGCTTTCAGTGAAAAGGTTCATAGATTCTTACATTAATAATGATAGGCCGTTGGAAATCTTTTTAAAAAATATGGAAGAAAGTCTAATGAACTGCAAATAATTTGAAATGCATTTTCTTGCGTTTAAAATCATATTTGAGCAATGTTCTGAGATTTCGGTCATTCGGTATGCCCAAAGAAGCCATTTTGCATCATTAGTTTGTCCATATAATATTTCATACAAATTTGGCAGCTGTCCATACAAAAATGATATGTAAAAATTCAAAAATCTGTATATTTTCAAAGAATTTTTTATCGATTTGGTGTCTTCGGCAAAGTTGTAGGTATGGATATCAACTACACTGAAAAAAATGATACACGGTAATTTTTTTTTGTGATTTTTTATTTAATTTTATTTGTCACTAAAACTAGATTTGCCCAAAAAACACTATTTTTATTTTTTTATTTTTTGATATGTTTTAGGGCACATAAAATGCCAACTTTTCAGAAATTTCCAGGTTGTGCAAAAAATCTTTGACCGAGTTATGAATTTTTGAATCAATACTGATATTTTCAAAAAATCGTAATATTGGTCGCGAAAATTTTTCAACTTCATTTATCGATGTAAAATCAAATTTGCAATCAAAAAGTACTGTAGAGAAATTTTAAAAAAGTGCACTGTTTTCAAGTTAAACCGATTTTTTGGTAACGTTTTAGAAAAAAATCACAGTTTTCCATTTTTTTTAAAATTAGTACACATGTTTGCTCACTTTTGAAAGCTGAGAAAATTCTCCACATTTTTTTTAACTTTGTTGATACGACCCATAGTTGCTGAGATATTGCCATGCAAAGGCTTAAAAAGCGGGAATATTGATGTTTCTAAGTCTCACCCAAACAACCCAACATTTTCTAACGTCGATATCTCAGCAACTAATGGTCCGATTTACAATGTTAAAATATGAAACATTTCCGATCTATTCGAAAACATTTTTTTAATTTTTTTAAACCAAGACTAACATTTCAGGAGGGCGTAATATTGAAAGTATGGCCCTTTTGAAATGTTAGTCTTGATTTGAAAATACCGAAGGCACCAAAAAAGTTTCAGCCGGATTAAAAAATCCAAAAATTAAAATTAAAAAAAAAACATCGATTTCGTAGAGAACTGCTCATATTTGAGATCGATCAGCGATATTTTTTTGTTAATTTTCGTTGTACAGTACTGCAAAAAGTTATTTTGCGAAAAAAAATCGGCAATACTTTGATATTTTTAAAACTAAAGATTGCAAAATATCTGGGCAGGTGTGAAATCCATTTTAGAACCCTTTTTTCATTCAAGTATTAAAAGCATGGCTTGCAATTCAAATTTTTATTTTTTTTTTCATTTGTTTGACACCCCCTTCCTCCCCCCAACTTTAGCCAGAGTCGAGGTACATTAACTTCAAAAAATATTTGCAACGTGAATAGAGGAGAAAAGCAACTCGCGACAAAATTTTGAGGCTAGGAATTTTGACAGGTATTATTTTCATAAAGTATTCGCCTCCTTTTCTCTCCCACAGAAAACCTGGGAACGAGGTAGCTGTCAAACTAGGCCAAAATGTTAAAGTCACTCACAAAATGAACTTCGAGTGATTTGAGTTCATTTCTGACGTCACAATTTTCTCCTTTATAGATTCCTTCGTGGTTCTCGCATTCGTGAATTTAATTCATGATTTCGAGAATTGATTTCTTTTCGTGTAGTTTCTATCTAAAGTGTTACAAAATAAGTTGTTTGAAAATTGAATATCAGCTAATACGATGGAGTTAACCTGCAAAACATACGAGAATTTCGGCTTTGAATTTATTTTTGCTTTTAAAAAAATCGTCTGTTTCTTTCATAACGTCATTTATGGATGATCCCACACCCTTTGTGATCATCTCGATGGTTATGTGAAATTTTAAATGTAGGAAATTCATTCTTTAACAACACGTTTTTTTAAATGGACCGATTTCTGTTTCGGCAACATAAAAACACGTCATGTTGGCAAAACTGGGATAGCACTGTTATGATTTGAAATAAATTTGGGTATCAATCAGCGTGAAATTTTGTTTAGATTTTCGCAGAATTTGAGTTAGTGTTTTAAAGTTCTGAATGTTTCACAAATTATTTTTTTAATAAATTTTATTTCAAGTTTCTATCCTTGGTAATGTACTCAAAAATCTGAGTGCAAAAAATAAGTATGATTAAATTCAAATTACAATGCTCAAATGGGTGCTATAAAGAGGAATTTTTCAATACTTCCATAGTTAAAATAGTTTTGATTTTTAAAACGGCGAGTAAACTGCCGCTCGAATCTAGTCCGTCCCATATGTAAAAAGTGAGTGCTGCGATAACGCCATGAGAAGCTCGAAAAATGTTTCACCTTTTTTTACATTTTTAATCAACAATTTTTAAATATTTTTTCAACAATTATTTCAATATTGGTTTAAATAATACCCCTACACCAATTTTTACTAGAAAAAGTTAAAATTTATAGGTTAATTTGGTAAATTTTCGTACTGGGACTGGCCTGACTTTATTTGTCCATCAATAAAGGCAAGTCTGTCAGGTTATCAAGGTAGGCTTGAACATTTTCAACATAAATTTACCTGTCAACTGAAGGTTTGTTTTGGTAGTTTTTGAAGCATTTTTTATTAAATTTCTAAAAGTATGTATGTTTCAGGCTAATTTTGTTTGACGAATAGTTTTAGTATTATTCCTGAGTATGAAACTTTACCCGCCGACGAGACAGTCAATTTCTTTTGCTGCAGATAGAGGAGATATTTGAGTACACGTCTCAGCATATGGACCCTTGAAATTGACCGCAATCTGCGTTGGAAGTGGAACCTAATCCAGAACCAGGACCATGGGGTTTCATTCAATAAGGAACAGAACTGTCTTTTTTTTAATAATAGTTACAATGGTATGTAGTTTCTTTTTTTACCGTGATTGTCCCTTGCATGAGGAAAAAAGGCAGAATACGTATGGAGTATAACGTTTCAAAATCTATAAATATTAATTAAATATCATCAACTTAAGGCTTTTATTAAGTTCAATAGGCTCTTTGAGACATAGTCTGTGGGTTATTTAAAAAAATGCACATTTATTTGATCGATTTGTGAGCCACTTCTAACCAAGGACTGACTTGCCTTTATTTTGCATATGGGACAGCACACAAGTCATTTTTATTTTGGAAATTCTAGAACAAACATGACTTTTTTTATTAAATAGGCTTGAAGTATATGTTAAAACAAGACTTTTGTCGTGTTTATCTAAAAATCGACAAATATACATATGGGACGGACTTGCTTCGAGCGGCAGTAAAGCTCAGTCAGTAAAACTTACCCAGTGTTCATGGAGCAACAAAAAGGAGCCTATTTTATATATTGAAAGAAGTGCCACCCACCTGATACCGCCAACGAAGACCCGGTTCGGAATGAGCGTGCCGTACTTGGGCGCCGCCAGGGCACCCTCGAGCTGGCCAGCAGCGTTCGGTATCGCCATCGCGGCCGCCGCTGCCGCCGCACCGTGATGTGCCGCCGCAGCCGCCGCCAGCTGTTCCGGCGTCGTGCCGGGGTGTATGTGGGTGGCCAGCTTGCTTGCGGTCACGGGCCCGGTCGAGACGAGCGGGTTGAACTGCAGCGCCGGGCTGGGCTGGTGCGCCGGGTGGGCCGGGTTAAACAACAGGGAGGACGTCGTGGCGGCGATGTTTGGGAACCGGGGGTCGGGACTATCGGGACTACTCCGAGCCGCCTCCGAAAGCGAGGACACTACGTAAATCTTGGCTGGGCTTGCTAAGGCCGAATCTTCAATTTTCCTCTTCTTCCTGCTCTTCTGGCGCACTATATGCTCCTCTTCTCTTTCAACAGATTCTATCACACTTGCGGTCACGATTCGCCCGGAATCGAACCTTATTCTTTTAATTTTTTGATTGGAAACAGGATAACAATAACGAATACACTCAAACGGGTAAAAAACACAGTCTTCTTAATCTTCTCAAAAACCGTAACAGCTTCCTCTTCTAGTTTCTTCCAAGCGTCGTCTTCCTTCTCTCTCTCACTCTCTCTCTCTTTCTCTTTCTAACACACGCACGCACGCACGAACACAACGGGATCTGCAGGTCGTAATTCCGTTCAGGGGGGTGGTGATGAATGTGAGTGGGTGTTTCCGGAAAACTTCTTCGTCTTCTTCTATTGACTACTGCCTACAGGAACACACCATCGCTGCGGGAACGAAGAAAAACGGTAACGAGAGAACAAGAGAAAAAACGGAAATGAGAAAAAAATGTCAGTTTTGATCGCAACCGAGTTGCGTGGGAAAATGTCGTCGATTGCTGGGTTATTTTCGTTTTTGGGGAAATTTTGTATTTTCAATTAAACGTGAACTTTATGCAGATAATTTTAGAAAGTTTTTCAAGATTTTAGAACTTTTGTGCTCACTTCTCTTAAGTGCATTTGTTCAACTTGTTTAAAGCATTTTAAAAACCATTTAATTAATTTAAAATCCCTCTTTAAAACCTCAACTCCCACACCCGTGCAAATGTCGATGGATCCTCCACCCCAAAGTTCAACCGGGGTGTCATAAATTTCCCAGTTTCAGGCCCTTTAGGGCCCTTTGCGGCAACTGTTCTCATGTCGTTGATGTCCACTCGCCACCATTGGACCGTACAGTTCCCATCAAATGGTTGGTGGCTTGTGTGTGTGTGTATGAACCTGGCTAGACCGCAAAACGGAACCATCCAACCACCCCCTCTTGAACCAAACCTTAACCCATCAGGGGTGGAAAAAGGACTCCCGCGTGACCGGAGGGCATTTTCACGCCGAACGCGACAAACATGAATACCGTAAACCTCAACAACACTCGAAATATATTCCAGCAATAATGTAGCCTTTATGGGTCAAACCGCAAAGTACGTCGACGACGAGTGGGGACCGAGAGCAGGGGGGTCGCCAAAATTGGACTGTCCGGAACGGGAAGTTAACGTGCAAAGCTTTTAATGAGAAGTTGATTACTGTTGGCTAGGCAATTTCAGGGAGAAAGGGACGAGTTGTTTGTTTTAATTCCGCTGTATATTTTAATATCTTTACAGATACGTATTTCGTATACTTCTTGCAGGCTTTATCAGTATTCTTTTCTTGATGTGCAACCACGTGGACATTTTTTTGGAAAGGTTCTCCCTCCCCCCCGTGTACAATTGTCCATACCAAAAAAAACTTTTTTGTATGGAACTCCTCCCTAAAGGGTTCACGTGGTTTATGGATGGCCCCTTTATTTCAAACAATGATGGCTCTAATGATCCAATGTGGTGTTCAAATATTTATTTGATTGATATCTATTTTGCAGAAATTTGGTTAAGCTGGATAAACATTTGTTATGCCAATAAAAACAGAGATAGTTTAAAGAATTTTATTGACGCTTAGCAACTAAAACGCCTGCTTTTCCTTTTTCAAAAACGTACCATGAGATTTGAACACTTTGTTCGTGGTTCCCAATTTCATGAACGCTTGTTCACGATTTTGGGAACTCTTTTTTCTCCGTGTACAAAGCGGACAGTCCTTTGCCATCTTCTTCTAAGACACTAGTCATCTATCCACCTATCAGATAAAAGCCCGTAATTTGCAAAATTGCTTTCATATAATTTCACGTAAATTTATGGTCCGTGGTTTGGAAATATTTATTTTTTCAAACAAATTGGGGGAGTATTTTTTCCATGTTTTCAAAACAAATTACAATCAATTGTACAAGTTTTTTCTTTGGATGATTAAATAAATACGACCCAAACTCAATTATCTAAAATTCCGTCATCAGGGGTGACATTGGGCCATATGTACAAATTTCTGCATTTTTGTGTAACCCAATCTCACCCCCCAGACCCAATGTCACCCATGATGACGGTTTCGATTATGCGAAGGTTTGTCGTATTTTTTATTTACTTACTTTTATTATGAAATTCAAGTTTACGACCGCAATTTAGTGAAATTTGAAAGTTGAATTTTCTATTAAATTACCAAATGCATTTCTACATAAGTAAACTTTATTTAATTGAAAATATTTTTTTAAGGAATATTTTTGAAAAGGTTTATAAAAACCAATAAATAATATTTTACAATATTTATAAAAAAATAATATTACAGATACCGTAAACCGGGGTGACATTGATAGAATTTAAATTTATTTTTGGAATATTTTTCAAGTGTTAAGGTTTTTTTTTAAAAAAAATATTATTTTCAATACATGTACTAGGCCACAAAAGGTTTTCTCAATAATGCTTTGAAAAGAAAATGTTTCGTTAAAAGTTTATTTTTTTTATTTTGAATTCCAGGGTGACTTTGATAGTCATAGTTTTTCTTGTTAAATCAGGTTTAAGGTGTACAAATTTAATTTTTCGTGAAGGAGCGGCCGTGGCTGACTGGTTACGGTGTTCGCTTTGTAAGCGAATGGTCCTGGGTTCGATTCCCATCTGCTGCCAACGAGAAAGTATAGGAAATATAAATCTTGAAACTTTGAACATGAACGAAAAACCAAAGTCGCTCGACTCGGGGTTCGATCCCTCGTCCTTTGGATCGGTAAACAAAAATGCTAACCACTGGGCCATCGCGACTTGGTGAGCTATAACTGGAATTAGGAATACTGTTACTACTATATACGTGCTGGGTCCTTGTCCATTTGACAAGGGTTCGGAAGTTCTAAATAACGTTTGAATCCGATTGGTGCAAACGTTCTTCAGGGCGGGGCTTGTCGATAAAGCTGAAGTAACTCGCGCTCGGCTATCCAGCGTAGAAATGGGTCACCGAAGCTCGGCAGAGCTAACACCTTCCAAATGCCTATGCGAGTTATTTGCATGTATTATAGAATGTAGATCTAAAAATACATGGAAACAACTCAATTTGTAAGAAACGGCCGCGTGGTCCCGTTTGGTTGATTGCACACACACACACACACACACACACACACACACACACACACACACACACACACACACACACACACACACACACATTTAATTTTTCGTGAAATTTACCATCGCTAAGGTTGCTATTACCGTTTTTAAGAAAAAAAAAATCAATGTTTATATTCAGTTAACTTAGTTTCTAAGCTTTTAAATAAAACACATATAACTTTTAAGTATAATTTTTTAAAAGTCACAATTTTGCCTGAAATTTGATAAAAATAGTATTGTATATAAATTTATCGATTCATTTTGCATTTTGAACTGCATTCGAAACACGAATTAAAAGTTTTCACGTTTTATATTAAATTTGTTCTACTGAAAATGCCTATAAATTTGAACCACCTTTTAAGTTATATTCCACATACACAAAATATTTATCATCTTCATTGAGAAAATCATAACACTTTGAGAATATGTATTAAAAAATGCTATTCATAAACATTTTCTCAATTATAGTTAACTAACTATTTAAACTTTTCAACAATTTATGAAAACTTCTTCTTGAAATTCTTTGAACACTTCTATATCATGGTCAGTATGATTTCATAGTATTCCGTACGTATTAAATTTGTACTCTTCATGTCACGGAAAAATCTCAAGCCTATCAAAGTCACCCCGGCTACCAAAGACACCCCGTTTTGCGGTACTTCAAAAAACCATTATATGGCTAATGCAAATTTTACTTCAACTTTTTCCCTGCTTTAAAATTACCCCAAAAAATGAGGAGGCAAAAAATACTGAAAACTTTTCAAATCGATTGTAAATAATTTAGAAATCATTGTAGGGGGACAGCATCTAATTAAATCGTGCCTCCAATGTTGCCATATCAGAACATTGACTTTCAACTACAGCTCATAAAAGCGGTTTCAACTGAAATCAAGTGATTAATAACTCCATAGGAAGTGAGCAAGCAAATTCCTATATATAGTTTTGCAAAATGAGTTGTTAAAATAGTGAAAATCAGCAAATTTCTTTTTATGGAAGTAAAACATATACAGTATGTAAAAAAAGTATTTACACCCCTTGGGCACTATGCACATTTTGTGATGAAACATGTGAAAAATTTAAAGTTTGACAGGAACCTAGTACTACGTTTTGTTCAGAAACTCATGCCAAACATTTTGCTACAAAAAGCTCATGAAAAGATGATTTCTATAAAAAGTTATATAACAAATACAATTACGAAAATAAAAAAGGTGCAAAAAAAGTTTGTACACCTTTCGAAAAATTAACATAAATAATGTTATTTGTTGACAAATCACCATAAATCCAGTCTCCCAACTCCAAATAGGCATCCTTGACTGGTAAATAAAAAAATTTGGATTGAATATAAAGTTTACTAACTACTTAGTATAAAAGTTTATATAACTCTGGAAATTCTATATAAAACTTATCTAAACTTAATTTTGCAAACTTTTAATTCAACTAAATGTCAATATATTACCATAGAACTTTTTTTGCACCTTTTTTATTTTCGTAATTGTATTTGTTATATAACTTTTTATAGAAATCATCTTTTCATGAGCTTTTTGTAGCAAAATGTTTGGCATGAGTTTCTGAACAAAACGTGGTACTAGGTTCCTGTCAAACTTTAAATTATTCACATGTTTCATCACAAAATGTGCATAGTGCCCAAGGGGTGTAAATACTTTTTTTACATACTGTAATTTGCTTAGCAGAAAATAAAAATTAAATTAAATTAAAAAAAAAAATATTTGAATTGCAAAAGGTTCTCATTCCCTTTAAAGAACGGTCCCTCCAAAAGGGTTGAAAAACAGTGATTTAAATTAAAAAAATATGAAAATGAGTTTTCATGAAACACTCGATAGAGCTTTAAGCGATTCTAAGTTGTCAAAATCACGATCATCCAAAATTCGTCCAACCGTCTGCTCTCGTCGCTGCGCCTCATCCCACAACTTCCGGCTGTCCCAGGGACCGTCGAAATTCACACACACACGGGAAGAGCAAAAATCGATTCCGGAATGTGTCCCTCCCTCAGAAAAAAAAGTGGACCGTCGTACTCCTCAGAGTGTCCGCGTCGTTCTGGAGGGTTTTTGACAATGCTGCTGATGGTGGACTTTTTCCCCCCAGTTTTTCGGAGCGGCCACTCTGCCATCGGGGCAGTTTTCCAGGGGGGGGGGGGGGGGCGGGTGTTTGCTGCACACAAAGTTTAGCTCATTAAAGCAAACACGTGCAACAGAGAGAAGCCACCGAATGCTGTATTCTATATGGGTGATTTGTGGTACTTTTGGGAATGGGGGTGAAATGTTTTATGCTACTGCCGGCTGGGTGGGTGGATGGTGGGTGGTAATGGGTTTGGGCAGCATATTCCGCACGAACAGCTAGGGAAAACGGAACTCGGACAAATATGGGACATCATGTTTGGCTCGATAACGACTGCTGCCACTGCTGCTTGGACCTTGGAATGGTTCTAGAAAATTTGCGATGGAGCAGGATAAGAGAGGGAAATGCATGGTGACCACTTGGAGATAACTTATGCAAATTAGTGTTCACAAATATTGTTAAATGACACTGATAAAATTTTCAAATTATTTCTAAAAAATATACCACAAATTGATGAATTTCAAAATTTGTTCAACAACTTCCGCAGAAAAGTTGCCACCCTGTGACCGACCAAAGTACAGCCCAACTCTGTCTCATTCTCGCGTGCTCGCATCACTGCTTTCCAAACACCAGATTTTCGCCCAATTTTCCAATTGTTATGTTGATCACACCATATTGTTATGGGCTTCCACCCCCTCTGGGCTATTTATATGTTTGCACTCCCACACACATTGAGCACAACCTCGCCCTGCCTCTTCGGAAGCTGCAGCAGCCATCATGAATTGGATAAGAGGACCGACAATTTCCCCCGACCCCCCTTTGTAGGCCTCCAGGTTTGACCCCCATCACATTATTGAATTATTAGTTTCGATCGTTTGGTTTGATTATTTTTCATTATCTGAAACGACGAGTCGGAGTCCGCATCCCCTCCTCCTCGAATCAAATGATGATGCTGTCTCGGTAGGTGGGGAAGATGGTCGGTGCTCATTAGTGGGGATATTCAAACGAAATGCATTATGGATGAACTGAAATAGGGGGTGGAGGAAAATCTGGAAAAATGTTTGGTTTGGTTGCATAATTTTTCAAGTTTCAATTGATAAAAACTGGTAAAAAAATCTAAGATCAATCGAGACAAATTGAAACATTCAGTCCCACGTCAGGATCAGATTATGTATGTAATGTTATTTTCGAAATTCCTTTTAAATACTGCCGCTAAACTTCAATTTATTTGAGGTATGAAGAAACAACTTTTTGAATACATAAATAAAGATTGAAAAAAGCGATAGATTTGAAATAAATTCAAGATTAAAGAAAATTGATTTTTAAGAAACATTTGCAGATAGGAAGTATTGAAAGCGATACAAATAATTTTAATCAGCTGTTTCTTATAAATTGTTATTGACATTATTTAAAAATTACATCTAATGAAATCCTTAACTTTATATCGAATTAAGGTTTTCATAGATAATTTTCTCATTTTTCAAGTCTTAACTTTTTATTAATTCGATTTTTTTTTTTGACAATAAAGAGGTTATTTTCCAATTCAATAAAACAATTACAGTGATTCACACGAAAATTGAGAGAAAAAAATCGTGAAAATTTCAAACTGGAATATCAAGTTATATTCAAAGCCGGTCAAGAATTTATTAGTTTGTCAAATAATATGGCAAGTTTTCAATAAAGATTAAAAAAAATAGTTTTAGAAGGATCTGAACATTTAACGACTGCATAGTTTTATGTAACTGGAAATCGGACTATTTGCTGGAATTTCAGTTTTTTTATTATATTAAAACTAGAATAAATCTATTTTCATTTTTTTTTTTGCAGTGTGCCTCAAACTTACTTAGGCACATTTTTTTGTGAAAATTTATGAACCTTTCAAAACATTTTTCCAGGATTGAAAAAGTAATTCAAAAATGTATTGAAAATTTCATTATAACGTTACTGTGGACTTCATCATAATTTTAAAATTTGATGAATTATTTAAAGTTTGAAACCCAATTTAAATTCTCAAAATAAGAGCCAATATCTTAGCAAATAATGGTCAAATTTTCAATGTTTGAAAAAAAATGTGAAATTATCTGGTCATTTTTTAAAATTCATCAGATTTTTCAAATTTTTTCTTTCATAAATATTGAAAAAAATCACAAATATTTCGTATTGAAAATTGGAACATTAGTTACGGAGATATCGGTATGTGAAATTATGTGATATTTAGAAAACTAAATTTTTCTGTTTTTTTTTTTTGAGCCGATGCAAATATTTATCTATCAAAGTTTTTTGTTTTAGATAAGATTTTTTTGAAACAAAAAACTTTTTTTTTTGAAAAAAAAAAAGATTTTAGCAAACAATTGCTTCTCTATGGCTCAAAAGTTGGGGGTTTGTCCCTTAAACATAAAAAATAAATAAAATATGAATTAAAATCTTAAAATCGGCAAAAAAAATGTAACATTATTCCTGACAAGTTCTAAACAATGCCTACAACTTTGCCAAAGACACAAAAACGGTCAAAATTTTTTTCCAAAAGGCACATATTTCCAAATATTTACGTACTTATTTTTGTATGGAAAGCTCACAAAATTTTAAGCTTATAACCTACAAATAATGAGCTTAAACTAATACAATCCGTTTCCAAAATTCAGAGATAATGACTAACGTTAATATAGCAATTTTTATTTTTCACTTTTTCACCCAAAAATATTGCACAAGTTTTGAATTTTGAAAAATAGTGATTTTTTTCATAATATTAAAATAACGGATGAAAACTTTTTAAATTTAATTATTTTATGTTAAATGTAAAAAGCATTCTGCACACACGTTACATTTTTTTGTTGTATGCAGAGAAAAAAAATGATGGTAATATTCATCAGGAAATGGTGACAGATTTTGTGGCAAAAAAAAAAGATAAATTTTACCGCAGAAAATGATGAAAATATTCATCAGGTTCACATTTTTACACATTTTTTATGTAATATTACTCAAAAAAAGAGGATATTCAACCTACCAAATTTCAACATTCCAAAATTCAATTTTTTTTTCTGTGTGCAACAAGTTGCAAAAGGAAGTTTATTCCAACGAGGTTTACCGAGTTGGATATATACGACGAGTGCTGAAAAAATCATGTTTTGCATCAAGTTGCTTACAACATATTTGCAATTCCGAAAAACGCTTCTTGAATTGAATTTTATTTCAGAAAAACATGTTTTTAGTTATTTCACCGTTCAAAAAAAAAAAATGAAAATGTTACTACTCGTTCAATTTTGGTTGAAATTTTCGGAGCTTTCAGACAAAATGTAGACTTGATGTTGACTGTCATGCATAACTCTTCAATAGGTCATTGAGTGTTTGAACCTTCTACACCCCGATTTTTTTATTTTTCCTGTGTTCAGGTTGTCATTGTGAGCAACTTTTGTTCTACGAAAAACATTACTTCTTTTGTTTTATGTTTATCTTGTTTTAATTTTTAGTTTTTTAATAAGCATTCAGGTTGTTCAGTTTATGTTTGTTTTTGGTATTATTCTATCACCTACTTCCATAACATTTTGTCTATCTAATTTTTTTTCCTGTTTTTACAGCCACTTTTCAATTTTGTGCTTTTTTCACATTTTCTGCTATAAAATAGCACCATTATCATTTAAATTGTAAAAAATGCGTAGCTGCATAGTCCAGGATACTGTATACTTCTTTTTAATTAAAACATATTAGATGTAAGTTAAAAAATACAGGCCCTAAAAATTACATTTTTAAAAACATTTGCAACGTAACAAAAAACAAGTCAAACTTCCAACCCATGAATTTTCTAAAATTTTAAGAGTTCTTCTTTCGAATGCTTTTTAAGATCAAACATTGCATGAAAAATGTATTTTGGCGAATTTTGATCGAAGCCCATCTAGAGGCGGAATGGGTTGTAGAAGATTAAACTTTAGGAAAAATAAGGCTTGGGTTCAAAAATGAAAAAAAAAACAATAGTTATATCTGAAAGATCAGAATATTCTTAAAAAATATTTGAATGTATTTTTTTTTTTGCTGAAATTTAGGAATAGATGTTGAAGCTCATTTTAAATTATAACTTAATCAGCATAAAAAGGATATTTTTTTATAAATTGAGGCTTTTTCAAATGGCTTTCTCCATTGACAATTTTATTCGGAACCCATAATTGTATTTAATAAAAACATGATCTTTGGCCTTGAGGAGTGCGATGATTAAATTTCCGACTTTTTTTTATCGCTCTTTTCTCTCTCAATGGTCCTCTTTCACCGCCGGTATGTTTCGTTATAATTTAAATTGCATCCCACCCACCGCGCAAATTCCACGTGGCGGCACACCGGTCTACATCCCGACAACGAGGTCATAAATTATTCATCGTATAAATTGGCTCGCACTCGCTGCTGCTGCTGCTGGCAAGTTCAAATTCTCGTATTTATATTTAACGGAATTTAACGAAACGAGTCCCGCGAGGGGTGAAAAGATGATTCCTCGTTATTAATCACGCTGCAATGAATATGTGATAATGTGGCAATCGGTGCCGAGAGGGTCGCGACAAAATTTGAGTGGTTGTGTTTCCATAAATTGGATTCGCAAAAACACACCCTCGTTTCGGAACGGTGAAATATTGATGAGCGCTGATTGGAAGCTGGGCCCACGGAATTGATGGTGACATTTTGGTTCCAATTCAAGGGCTGTTGGAAATGGAAAATTCATGGAGATTCAATTTGAAAGTTTCACCAGTCAGACGAGGAAATTTCCAAACATAATCACAATAAAAATTTCACCGACGTCACCCTCGTTAAGATTTGGAAATGTGTTTATTATCGCAAACAGGCTTTGCAAAGTTCCCCTCTCGACAGGTGTGCGCTCAAAGTAATCGCATTTCAAAACAAAACGATCCCGCGTGGAATTCCAAATTTCCATCGAAATCATCCGTGGGACCAACCCCTTTTGAGCTGGAAATTCTCGCGCGATAATCCAATTCAATAACACTTATCAGCACGTTATCCACCCCCGCCGCACCCGCCCAGTAGGGTGGGTGGGGAAAGAATTTTCCATCCGACATTAAAATTTATTACACCTCGTCACAGCACCCCGGGAAAAAGCGCGTTCTGGGATCTGTCACGGTGAAAAATAGTTGAATTGTTCTTTTCATTGGTATACAAATTTGGATGATTCGGCGAGGTGTTATGATTAATTTTTAAACAAGGCTTTTCGAAATTCGACGAAAATTAAAATATTTGAAACCATTCTATTGGTCAAATAACAAATACCGTTTATATCATTTTGATATCTATATAAAGGGTTAGATCGAATGAAAATATTAAAGTTCCTAAATATCCTGAAAGGGTTGGCAAATATTATAAGATATGACCACTTAAGAGCTAAACAAAAAATCATGATCCAAAAATCAAACAATGTAAATTTCTCCAAATATTCGAACATCATAATTGGAAAATTTGATTTCTTTTAGATTTTCAGCTTTGAAATGTGTATCCTTTATTTATGAGCGCATATATAGGACACACTACTTTTTGGTAAAGTTCTTATCAAATCATTAAAAATTTTAAACTTTTGGATGGTTAAATTTTTTGTTTACAATGCAATGAGGCTATTCAAATTATATTTAAAGTTTTTGTAAAAAAAAGTGATTAAAAAACTCTTTTTTTTTTCTAGAAACATAATTATCATTGAAAAAACATTTACAAAACTGGCATTATGAGACTTTTTACAAATTTTGATATTGAGACTGCAAATCGGAAAAGACATTTTACCTTAATAAAAATGTTAAATGTTAAAAACAAATAATATGATTTATTATAAATCAGTTTGAATAGACATGAACAAAGAACACTTTATAATGGGTTTGTGAGCTATTAAAACTGAATATTAGGCCATGCCAAATTTTGTTTCAAATATTTGTCCATAAATTTCCAAAAAAAATTAGGGGCATAAAAATAATTATTGAAAAAAAAAATACTTTTCATAAAACAAACCTGGTAAAATCGATAATGCCTTGAATCATGCTTAATTGTGTACTTAAAATAATAATAAGGACTTTTTCGAATACAAATTTGGGAAATCAGACTTGATTTTTTTTTTTTGCTTTTTTGATAATACTTTTGGAATGGAATTTTAAATTAAACGTATATGTGTCAATTCACCGACCAAATGAAAGCAATGTTGAAAAGTATTTCTTTTCGATACATTATTTCAGCACTCGTGTCAGAGCTGAAATGTACAACCTTTCAGTATCATTTTCCGATTCTGTAAGTATAGTAGAGAAATTTTCATTTAAATATTTGTTTAGCTCAGATCAATAATTTTCATAAACCGTATAATTTTAAGGTTGATTAAAATTCAAAAGAAAAAATTGTTTGTTTTTTAAGTATCAATTTTGTAGCGAAGAATCAAACAATTTAAGCATTACTTAAAATACTTGATCTATTGAAAATTTCAATAAATAAATAAAAATTAATTCTGTTTCAGCAAATAATTTAAATTGTGATTCAGGAAATAATGAATTTTGGCCGAGAAACAATGACACTTTAAGAGTATGAAACGAATCCAATTTATCAATGTTTTTGTTTTGACACTAACTAAGTTTTACAAATTTGCTTAAAACTGCTGCTTGACGTACTTCCAACACTTCTAAACCAAGTTCAATTTGATTTCATACTCAGAATCACGTATATGGAAACCGTTATGAATTACTTCGACTTAAAAATTTATACTCCAAATAATTGGATTTATGTCGCACACATATAAAGTAAAAACTGCAGAGCAATTTAGGCATTTGTATAACTGAAAAAGTTCATTACAAAATATAATGTGAAATTTTAAAAATTTGTTACAGTTGTGCAAACTTTCCACAGTCCCAACACCACCCAAAAATCCCCGGACCCGTGTCCCTTTCGGCGAGATAACAATACATCATCGCCCGGTGAAAGGGGTTTTTCCTTTGGTTTTTATTACCACACCACGGTCTTTTCCCGCCCGAAAATCCCACCCATCATCATCACGGGGCGCCGACCGAGGACGAGCGGGGAAGGGAACCATCACCCTCTCCCCGGATCGTCATTCATCTTCGTCATTACTTCCATTATGGCGCCGGGGGGTGGAGTTGTTTTTGTTGCCATTGTTGATGTTGCTCGAAAGAGGATCATGTGCCTCCCGCGGGGACATATCCGGCTTAGATAGGGGGGGAGGGGGGGTCTGTCCCGAATTCAGGAGGGGTGAAGAAATCTCCTCGAGGAGCGATAAAATGACACATTAAAATCCGAAACAATCATCGTCACTTTGGAGCCTGGAGTTTCCACTGGCTGTCGCTGCTGGGCACGTCAGAGCTGCTAAGGATCACAACAGCGCGGCTCAGAAAACACTCTCGGAAAACAAATTTCACACACGACTGAAGGCAACTCTTTTGCTGGGACAAACTGTTTGGTGGAAGGTGTTTTGAAAGTGAGGGATAAGCCTTGTTTGATGATGGGTACGTAAGATGCTTTGAAAGTGTTTATTTTTAGTATGTGGAAGTTGTTTCGAATTCATCGATTTGCAAAATTATTGTGATTGAAGTTTTATAATTACAGCATTTCCATATGAAAAGAGCACAAACCAAAAGAGCAATTGTCTGAGTTTTGGTCATTCGATTTTTTTGTATTTTTTAATCAGGCTGAAACTTTTTTGGTGCCATCGGTATGCCCAAAGAAGCCATTTTGCATCATTAGTTTGTCCATATAAATTTCCATACAAATTTGGCAGTTGTCCATACAAAAATGATATATGAAAATTCAAAAATCTGTATCTTTTGAAGGAATTTTTTGATCGATTTGGTGTCTTCGGCAAAGTTGTATGTATGGATAAGGACTACACTGAAAAATATGATGCACGGTAAAAAAAAATTGGTGATTTTTAATTTAACTTTTTGTCACTGAATCTTGATTTGCAAAAAACACTATGTTTATTTTTTTAATTTTTTGATATGTTTTAGGGGACATAAAATGCCAACTTTCAGAAATTTCCAGGTTGTGCAAAAAATCTTTGACCGAGTTATGATTTTTTGAATCAATACTGATTTTTTCATAAAATCGAAATATTGGTCGCAAAAATTTTTAAACGTCATTTTTCGATGTAAAATCTATTTTTCAATCAAAAAGAACTTCCGTGAAATTTTCAAGTTACAGCAATTTTTGAGTGACTTTTTTTTAAAAAAAGTCGCAGTTTTCCATTTTTTCAACTAGTGCATATGTTTGCCCACTTTTGAAAAAAAAAAAAAAAAATTTTGAAAAGCTGAGAAAATTCTCTACATTTTGCTTTTTTGAACATTGTTTATACGACCCTTAGTTGCTGAGATATGGCCATGCAAGGGTTTAAAAACAGGAAAATTGATGTTTTCCAAGTCTCACCCAAACAACCCACCTTTTCCTAACGTGGAAACTAATGGTCCCATTTACAATGTTAAAATATGAAACATTCGTGAAATTTTCCGATCTTTTCGAAAACAATATTTTCAAAAATTTCATTACATTTCAAAAGGGTCCAACTTTTAAACATATCAATTATATAAAAAATAGTGTTTTTTCTGCAAATCAAGTTTAAGTGACAAAAAGTTAAGTAAAAAATCACCAAAAATAATTTACCATTTTTTTAATTACCGTTTTATTTTTTTCAGTGTAGTCCTCATCCAAAAAAAGATACAGATTTTTGAATTTTCATAAATCGTTTTTGTATGGACAGCTGCCAAATTTGTTTGGAAATTTAAATGGACAAACTAATGATGCAAAATGGGCAAACCGAAAGAACCAAAAAAGTTTCAGCCGGATTAAGAAATACAAAAATTAAAATTAAAAAAAAGATCAATTTCGTAAAGAACTGGTCATTAATCAAAAATTGACATAAGTTCTATTTGAAGGCAAAATTATTTTTACATACAAAAAAAATTTGCTAAAAATCTGGTGTTTTTACAATCCTTACAAAGTATTAATAGTTTGTATGGGGGGAGGGGATCATATAACCAGGGCTGCGGAGTCGGGTCATATTTCAAATGACTCTGACTCCGACTCCAACTCCGGCTTTTTCAGATTAGCTGACTCCGACTCCGACTCCGGCTCAGGCTTTGAACAAATGGTTGACTCCGACTCCGACTCCGACTCCACATATTTTTAAATACTTCAAAAGTTAGTTAACTATTATTAGTTAATTATTTTTAAAACATTGATAAATAGGATAAGCGTCATGTTTTTCTCAAGAAAAATATGTTAAGTAAAAGTTAAGTAAAGTAAATAAACGGAAAAAAAAAGTTTCTAGGTTACAAGTTTTATACGTTACGGAAACAGAAATCAAAAAATATCTTCAGTTTTAGAGGCATTTTGAGAAGAATAGTTTTGTAAATTTGGATCTATTTGCTTAACCTTAAATTTGGAAAAAAAATTCAAAGCTAACAAGTTTAAATCTTATTCTGTTATTTTTGAATGAATAACAAAAAGAAACCTGGCCTTAATGATCTATTGAACATTAAAATTCAATTTGCTCACTTTTAGGCTGACATTTGTAAGAAGCACAGTGACAGGCACCTTGTTTTTTTAAATTACATTTTTTTTTGTTTTTTTTTAAGACATACGAGCAGTTCTCTAGGATTTCGGTCATTCGATTTTTTTTGTATTTTTTAATCCGACTGAAACTTTTTTGGTGCCTTCGGTATGCCCAAAGAAGCCATTTTGCATCATTAGTTTGTCCATATAATTTTCCATACAAATTCGGCAGCTGTCCATACAAAAATGATGTATGAAAATTCAAAAATCTGTATCTTTTGAAGGAATTTTTTGATCGATTTGGTGTCTTCCGCAAAGTTGTAGGTATGGATACGGACTACACTGGAAAAAATAATACACGGTAAAAAAATTTGGTGATTTTTTATTTAACTTTTATCACTAAAACTTGATTTACAAAAACACTATTTTAATTTTTTTATTTTTGATATGTTTTAGAAGACATAAAATGCCAACTTTTCAGAAATTTCCAGGTTGTGCAAAAATCACTGACCGAGTTATGAATTTTTAATCAATACTGATTTTTCAAAAATCGAAATTTTGGTCGTAAAATTTTTCAACTTCATTTTTCGATGTAAAATCAAATTTGCAATCAAAAAGTACTTTAGTGAAATTTTGATAAAGTGCACCGTTTTCAAGTTATAGCCATATTTAAGAGACTTTTTTGAAAATAGTCGCAGTTTTTCATTTTTTTAAATTAGTGCACATGTTTGCCCAGTTTTGAAAAAATATTTTGAAAAGCTGAGAAAATTCTCTATATTTTGCTTATTTGGACTTTGTTGATACGACCTTTAGTTGCTGAGATATTGCAATGCAAAGGTTTAAAAACAGGAAAATTGATGTTTTCTAAGTTTCACCCAAACAACCCACCATTTTCTATCGTCAATATCTCAGCAACTAATGGTCCGATTTTCAATGTTAATATATGAAACATTTGTGAAATTTTCCGATCTCTTCGAAAAAATATTTTGGAATTTTCAAATCAAGACTAACATTTCACAAAGGCCAAACATTCAATATTACGCCCTTTTAAAATGTTTGTCTTGATTTGAAAATTCCAAAAATATTTTTTCGAAAAGATCGGAAAATTTCACAATTGTTTCATATATTAACATTGAAAATCGGACCATTAGTTGCTGAGATATTGACGATAGAAAATGGTGGGTTGTTTGGGTGAAACTTAGAAAACATCAATTTTCCTGTTTTTAAACCTTTGCATTGCAATATCTCAGCAACTAAAGGTCGTATCAACATAGTCCGAATAAGCAAAATATAGAGAATTTTCTCAGCTTTTCAAAAATATTTTTTCAAAACTGGGCAAACATGTGCACTAATTTAAAAATGAAAACTGCGACTATTTTCAAAAAGTCACTTAAATATGGCTATAACTTGAAAACGGTGCACTTTATCAAAATTTTAGTAAAGTACTTTTTGATTGCAAATTTGATTTTACATCGAAAAATGAAGTTGAAAAATTTTACGACCAAAATTTCGATTTTTGAAAAATCAGTATTGATTAATAAATTCATAACTCGGTCAGTGATTTTTGCACAACCTGAAATTTCTGAAAAGTTGGCATTTTATGTCTTCTAAAACATATCAAAAATAAAAAAATTAAAAATAGTGTTTTTTAAATCAAGTTTTAGTGATAAAAGTTAAATAAAAAATCACCAAATTTTTTTTTACCGTGTATTATCTTTTTCCAGTGTAGTCCGTATCCATACCTACAACTTTGCCGAAGACACCAAATCGATCAAAACATTCCTTCAAAAGATACAGATTTTTGAATTTTCATACATCATTTTTGTATGGACAGCTGCCGAATTTGTATGGAAAATTATATGGACAAACTAATGATGCAAAATGGCTTCTTTGGGCATACCGAAGGCACCAAAAAAGTTTCAGCCGGATTAAAAAATACAAAAATTAAAATTGAAGAAAAAAGACCGATTTCGTAGAGAATTGCTCATACATGAACATCACGCCATGGCTGAAGGAGATTATTATTGCAAATTAATGTATCTAAACAATTTCCTCGTGGAAAGGACGCTTAAGATGTCTTTTTCAAATATCTGTGACATAGAAAATATTTTAACCTGGAAATTTTTAATTTATATTAATTTTTAAATTTTATTTACTTTAAAAGGAGGCGCACGATACTTCGTGAATCTTCACCTGAAACGAAGCTTTATGGATGATCTTGCGCCTCCATCAAAATATATGAAAAAACTTAAAATATAATTAAAAAACTAATAATCACAAGTACAATATTTTCTATGTCACAAATATTGCATTTTTTTAAGGTACATTGATTTGTGGGTCTCGTGGCGCAGGGGTAGCGGCTTCGGCTGCCGATCCCGATGATGCTATGAGACGCGGGTTCGATTCCCGCCTTATCCACTGAGCTTCTATCGGATGGTGAAGTGAAACGTCGGTCCCGGTTTCTCCTGTCTCGTCAGAGGCGCTGGAGCAGAAATCCCACGTTAGAGGAAGGCCATGCCCCGGGGGGCGTAGTGCCAATAGTTTCGTTTTTTTTTATTTGCAATGATTATCACCTTCCGTCATATTGGCGTGGGACATACAGTATGAGAAAATTCGTACCAGTTGACAATATTTTGATTCTGTTTTTTTATCTATAATATTTGAAAAATAAATTAAAATCCTATATTTTGTTCCATGTTTTTATTAGTTCATTTTTGTACTGAATTCTTGAGACTTGTTCAACGATAATTTGCAACGATATCAAAATAGTTTACCTAAAATCAATATCAACATCAACAATCAATGATTATTTCAAATTTGTTGCAACTTCTTTTGACATTTTTTGTTAGTTTCAATCAATTTAAATGCAACACTTTGATTTTCTAGTACTCAGTTATAAACAAAATGCGCATGTTGAGTTCCAAGTAAGAGATTGTTATTATCGTTGATTATTTGTTACAAAAGTTAAACTGTTAGTGACTCTTTTTCGATCTGCAAAAACACTGATTACTATTTATAATCTTTTTATGTACCTCGTATTTTTTTCCTAAAAAATGATTTAACTGAAAACCTCTTAGACATTCGCTATCGGGGTAAAAGATGACTTTGTGTGTACTTTTTTCAGAAATAACTGGATGAAATTTGGTCAAATTTGAATTGAAAGGGCACATGAATATAGTCTGACCAAAGAGAATTCCCTTCTCTCTGGTCTGACTACATAACCAATATTTTTTTTAATTTTTTTTTGATTATGATACTACATACTTGGGTAAGAGGTTATCATTTAGTAATTATAGTGTAATAATACAATTAGTGCTTTTCAATCACATTTAAAAGCTTCAAAATATAATGGCATCTGATAAATCAATTAATATAAGTTGTTTTGTAAATTAAGCTGTTATATAGGAAATACTGAACAATAAAAAAAAACATATTTTTTGTTGAATTTAAGATAACTCCGGCTCCGACTCCGACTCCGGTTTATCAGAAATCTTCGGCTCCGACTCCGACTCCGACTCCAGCTCTTAAAATTTAGCCGACTCCGGCTCCGACTCCGACCCCAGCTGTTCGAGTTTTGACGACTCCGACTCTGACTCCGACTCCAGGTCCCCAAAAAGACCCGACTCCACCGACTCCGGCTCCGACTCCACAGCCCTGCATATAACCTCGAATCACGCTACGTGGCTCACATTTTTTCTCATTTTTCAATTAAAATAAAAACACCTCGTCTTTTGGCAGAAGCAAAATATTATAAGCGAGATGAGTCATGAGAGATTTATAAGAAAAAAGATGTTTTTCACCTTTCGATTAAGAATCTGATCGACTGAAAATATTCTATCGTTGAAAAAAAAATATTTCCCATATAACGTACCTTATATATCCTCGAAAAATACTACGCCATTTCTAGATGGCTTGCCTATTTGTTCCTGTTTTTTTTTCGCATTTTTCATTTAAAAAAAAGCACCCCTTCTTGTGAATTGCTTTAATAACTATCCAGATTCCATCGTTTTACTGCCTGGAATGTCATTTTGCGCCACTTTGCAGCAAGCAGCCCAAGAAGCAATTTAATTTCTCACCGTTCCAACAAGAACACACTTGCATCTCCCCCCCCCCCCCCCCAACGCGGACAGCACGCCATATTTCACCGTTGGCTTGCCTACTTGCAAAGAAGGGGGTGGGCCGGTCTAGGGAGGCCTCTGCATTAGCAAGAAGAGGAAGTACATGAAGAATGCCTTTTCCAGGTTCCGAGCTTTTATTACGGCATGTTCATTTTTTACGACTAGCCCAGTGGCGGAAGCAGTTGGACTTTCGTTTAATTTTCCGCACATTTTCACCTAGAGTGCTAGTTTTTGAGGGCTTGAAAAGGGAGCCCCGTCTTATCATGGTCAGTTAGTTGACCAGAGGACTTTAGATATATTCATCATATATTTAAAATGAATTTCAGAAAAACAAATTTTAGGAAACAAAGTTCCACTCACTTTCGCAGATTAATTTCTGTTCCACTTTGCACGTCTAATACGTCAGGTAAAGTTTTCGCCCCCTGAAGTTAGTGCCAAGAATTTCCACCGTAATCCTCGCAAAGTCTTCTTGAGTGTAGGCCGTATAATCCCCTTCCCGGTAAGTCCCAGCATCATGCGGGTTCTGGGCCTCAAAACGATGACGACAGCGGTGGCGGCAACGGGCTGGGCTGGGCTGTGTTTTGCCTTTAAATTATCGATTACTCTGGCACGGCCTGTGTAACATACTTTCCACTCGCTGGTTACGCCAGATGAACGGAGGCATGTGCGAGCCGGCGAACAACGGAACGATGGCGACGGCAGGATGACGTATCAGGCAGGCTGTTGGGGGGAAATATGGTGGGTTCATGGGGGGGGGGGACTATTGAAGGCATTTTCTAATGGATTTTGCAGGATGTATCGAAGATGTTGGTATGCAAAGAACATAGTAGAATCAATCCAATGCTACATGATTTCAACATATCCTCTCAATTTAGCAAATAATTTGTTAAAATGTTGAAGGTAGGTGAGCAATTCTCTCAGATTTCGGTCATTCGATATTTTTTGTATTTTTTATTAAATCAGGCTAACACTTTTTTGGTGCCTTCGGCATGCTCAAAGAAGCCATTTTGCATCATTAGTTTGTCCATTTAATTTTCCATACAAATTTGGCAGCTGTCCATACAAAAATGATGTATGAAAATTCAAAAATCTGTATCTTTTGAAGGAATTTTTTGATCGATTTGGTGTCTTCGGCAAAGTTGTAGGTATGGATAAGGACTACACTGAAAAAAATGATACACGGTAAAAAATGGGTGATTTTTAATATAACTTTTTGTCACTAAAACATGATATGCAAAAAAACCACTATTTTTTATTTTTTGAAATTTCCAGGTTGTGCAAAAAATCTTTGACCGAGTTATGATTTTTTGAATCAATACAAGTTTTTTTCAAAAAAATAAAATATTGGTAGCAAAAATTTTTCAACTTCATTTTTCGATGTAAAATTAAATTTGAAATCGAAAAGAACTTAAGTGAAATTTTGATAAAGAGCACCGTTTTTAGGTTATAGCCATCTTTAGATAACTTTGTTGAAAATAGTCGCAGTTTTTTATTTTTTTTAATTAGTGCACATGTTTGCCCACTGTTTACAAAATATTTTTGAAAAGCTGAGAAAATTCTCTATAGTTTGCTTTTTTGGACTTTGTTGATACGACCCTTAGTTGCTGAGATATTGCCATGCAAATGTTTAAAAACATGAAAATTGATGTTTTTTTTGTGTCTCACCCAAACAACCCACCATTTTCTAACGTCAATATCTCAGAAACTAATGGTTCGACAATGTTGAAATATGAAACATTCGTGAAATTTGTCGATCTTTACGAAAACAATATTTTCATTTTTTTAAATCAAGACTAACATTTCAAAAGGGCCAAACATTCAATATTACGCTCTTTTGCAATGTTTGTCTTGATTTAAAATTTTTGAAAATATTGTATTCGGAAAGATTAGTACTATTCGAAACACTTTTAGAGCTCTGAAAAAAAATTTTTTTTTACATGTCAATTTGGGCTTAAGGGTCAAAACTTACAGCCATTTGAGGGTAAAATAGATGCAAATTTAAAACTTGAATATCTCGAAAAGGCGCCAAAACAATTTCCAGCACTTTAGACGCTGAGAAAATCTCAGGGGTGTTTTTCTTTTAACTCGGGATATCATCATATGAAAAAGTCTTATTTTCAAGGGAAACCCATATGGGACCACCCTAACAAAATTCGAAAATTGAGTTTTCTAAGTCTCATCAAAACAACCCACCAATTTCTAGTGACCATATCTCAGCAACTAATGGTCCGATTTTCAATGTTAATACATGAAACATTCGTGAAATTTTCCGATCTTTTCGAAAAAACCATTTTGAAATTTTTTAAATCAAGACTAGCATTTTAAATGGGCATAATTTTCAATGTTTGGCCCTTTTAAAATGTTAGTCTTGATTTAAAAGTTTTCAAAATATTTTTTTCGAAAAGATCGGAATATTTCACGAATGTTTCATGCATTAACATTGAAAATCGGACCATAAGTTGCTGAGATATCGTCATTAGAAAATGGTGGGTTATTTTGGTAAGACTTAGAAAACTCAAATTTTCGTGTTTCTTTTTCTTAAAGCGGCTCTATCTCAGCAACCCGAGGTCCAATCTTCAATGTCTCTTAGACAAATTTTCTGAACTTTAAAAAAAAATATTTTTAGAAATGGTCACTCATGGTCACTATAGTTAAAAATTGAAAAACTGCAAATATTTCGCTAAAATCAAACTTTCGGTGGCTATATCGTGAAAACGGAGCCCTTTATCAAAAAATCTGTTGAGTAGTTTTCGATTGCAAATTCAATTTTGCATTAAAAAATAATATTAAACTTGTTTTTGCATGAAACTTCGATTTTTTCCAAAAGTCACTATACTTTCAAAAAATCATAACTCGGCTGACTGATAAAAAAATCTGCAATTTTTTTTCTTCCGTGTACCTATTATTTTCTCAAAAGTCTTTAACAATATCTACAACTTTGCGGAAGACACCAAATTGATCAGAAAATTCACTCAAAAGTTACAGCTGTTTGAATATTTACATACCATTATTGTATGGACAGCAGCCAAAATTGTATGGAGACTTGTTTGGATGAACCAATCACACAAAATAGTTTATTTGGTCGTAGGGAAGGCCCCCACAAAGTTTAAGTCAAATAAAAAAATACAAAAAATAAAAATGGTCGAAATCGGCCGATTTCGTAGAGAGTTGCTCAACTTTCAAATGCAACCTGGTGCTTAAAATTTGGCTTGCGCTTTTTCGAGATATTTAAGTTTTAAATTTGCATCTTTTTTTTACCTTAAAATGGCTGTAACTTTTGACCCTTGAGTCCAAATTGTCATGTCAATAATTAAAAATGTTTGTTTTTAGCGCTCTAAAGGTGCTCTGAATGTCATTTTTCTCTTAAATTAAACCTTGAATTGCCACGTTAAAAATTTGAATTTTGAAGGTCAGATGCTTTCTATAAATTTGGTCATAGATGGCGTACATTACGAGATAAAGTGTTGGTGTCTTCGACAAAGTTGCATGAATTAGAAAGCCCATCAACTTTTTAGAAGACAAAATATTCCCAAATTTATTCCTGTAAAGTTATATTTTCAAAACCACCCTAATCGTGAACCACCATATTGTGCAATCTGATGACAAATTTACAAAAGCAATGTTTGAAGCTCACGGTAAGGGTTGTACAAATTATAAATATGACGTATCGTAAAACAAAGCTATACTCAACAGATGTTCCATTTTTGTAGACAATTACCTGCAAAGAAAATGTAAAAAAATGTGTTACAATTTTTTCAATAACAAAATACAAACTGTATGTATTTGTCCTATTTGGTAAGAATATTGATGAAATTGATTAAAAAAAAACTCAACTGAAACAAATTGAAAAGCATTTCTGTATTCTCTATACTTTTAGTACATGGAGAAGAACCAGTTTCCAAAATCGTGAACAAGCGTTCATGAATTCAACTATGTTCGTGGTTCCGAATTTTATGAACATTTGCTCACGATTTTAGGGAACTGATTTTTCTCCGTGTAGTGTTGAGAAAAGCTAAATTTTGCAACGAGCTGAATACATTTTTTTGCGATTAATGAACTAAATCTGCATTGTTTTTGTTTTCAAAGAAACTGGGTTAAATGGTTGTTGTCTATATAGGCTGTATTTCTGGTCATTTTCAAACATGAAGTCAAGAACCTTCGTTCGGCAACAAAGCACTATCACGACAGTTTGGAGTTTATAGTTTTCTTTTTGCGTGTAATTATACAAACAAATATAAAAATGCATTCAAACCGCTTCAGATTCAGATTCAGTCATTTTAGTTTAACTTTCATTGTTAATTACATTTCCCTCCCTTAATTTACATGTGCGGTCACTTTATTGAGCCATTGCCAAGTTTCTTATATGCTAGTACTCATAAATTGTTCAACAATGTGTGTGCAACAAATCTTAAACCGGTGAGGAATCACCACTTTCAAACCAAATCTCTGTATTTTGCACAATAAATCTCTGCATCATTTAAACAGCACAGAGACAAATGGATGCAGTTTTATTGAGTTTTGAATATTTTTCACAAATTATATAAAATTAACAACTGCTGAAAGCTTTTTTTCATTTTCTGCGGATAGCTTTCAAAAATATTAAAAAAATTGAGAAACCAAAACTAGAGTATCTAACCTTTCGTGATGCTAGTCATTATAATATTTGTTTGATTTTTTTTCTAATTTTTGAGTTCTTGTGTGTGTAAATTATATCATGTTTTATCTTTAAGTCTGATACTAAAGCACTTTGTCCCAGGAAATGGAAATTGAACGTTCTTACCCTAGCCCAGTCTACTTGTCTATGACTCGCAGTCACAACCACCTCCTCGTCGTAGTGCGGATCGCTAGCAACACCTGCCTATCTCAGTCTCTCAGTGAGGGGTGCTCTCTACACGACAAATGCCACCCGACTTCTTACACATGTGCTGTGCCGTAGCTCAGACCATCATCTTGGCCGCTTTCCCTATCTTCGCGAACCACAAACTTCACACAAAATAATCACACAGACATCAGTCAGGGAACGAAAAAAAACTAGCAACACTGTCTGAAATACGACAAGGGGAAAATGCTTGAGGCACTGCGACCAACAAAAAAAAATCAACAAACAAACTAAAGGCCAGCTAAATCCACGACTAATTTCACTTCTTTGGTCAGGTTTTGCTTCTTGTTTTGCAACCAACAAAAAAAAGAGATTCGTTGGTTAGTCGCTTGAGCTATCACCTCTGCCGATGTTCACTTTCATTTGAACAACTCTGATTTCGCTCTGTCTTTTTTTCGGGTTGCTTCAGCCAAATTTCACACCAAACTTTGGTTCTGAAGCCTCGGACATTTGAACTGCGCTTCTAAATTGAACTTTTGTTTTAATTTGCTCACTGCGGAGAAAAACTATCAAATCATGCCCGGAAATTGTACCCGCAAATGAGTTGGCCAAAATTCCTGTACATTCCTGACATTCCGCAACTTCACCCTTGGACCGGTTTTGACAGGGCAGCGGAAAACAATTTCAAATGTCTAAACCCGGCATTTGTTTTAGGATAAGGCAGTGTAATTGTCATTGAGTGATTTGAAATTAATTAAATTTATTTCAATTCTTATTTTGAAAAATGGACATCAGCACAAACTTGTGCATGACCGATTCTTGTCCATCGATTCCTTATTTCCAAATAAGCAATTTAGCTTTATTAGTTCCTCCAAACCAGTTCCAACCCGAGCAGACGGTAATAACTTTGGAATAATATTTTTTGATATTTGAAAATACTTAGCCAATAACATTTAATGTTATTTATAACAAGTTTTGTTATTCGCCGTTATGATTTTTTTGTTATTGGAATGTTATTGTAATAACAGACTTATATCATGTTTAGTTATTCTTCGAACGATTTCTTTGTTATTAATTATTGTTATTTTAACAACTAATCCGATCATCCCAATAACATTTGGAGTTATTCTTCCATAACAAAAAATGTTATTCCCAAGTTGTGTTTGCTTTCAATCAATATCAGACCAATAATAAATTTTGTTATGATAACATAAACTGTTATTCAACTCTTATGCAAAAATGAATTTTTGAAGAAGAATCCATAACACTTTTTGTTATTTTAACAGAATTTGTTATTGAAATGGCATGAATTTTGTTATTACCGTCTGCCCGGGAAATAAATTTAAAATAAACACTAGAAAAAAATTCCAACAAATATTGTTGGATGTAAAATTGATTTTTTAATCGAAAAATATTTCATTTAAATTATGATAAATTGAACCGTTTTAAAGTATTAACTATTTTTAGGTTTAATTATTTAACGAAATTGCTTTTTTCTATTTAAAAAAAATATTTTTTATCACATAGGCAATTTCTGAAAACAAATTGTTCGAAACCCTGAGAAAATTATCTACAATTTGTTTTATTTAACTTGTGTAATATTTATCGAATCCTTGAAAAAATTATTTTCAGACCACGATTACATTTCAAAAGGGCTTAAAATTACTTTGCCCTATTGAAATGTAAATAGTGTTTTTTTATTCAAAAAGATGTGAAAGTTTCACACAGGTTTATGATCAATGGTGTCAAAACAAAACAAAATTCGAATATATATTTTTTAAGCTTCACAAGGAGGGACAATATATTTTTTTAATAAAAACACAATTGAATAATTTATCCTAAAAATGGCTTTAATTTAAAAACGGTGCACTTTACTTCACAAAAGTCCTTTTTGATTTAGAATTAAATTTTACATTTTTTGATTTTTAATGTACATTTTTTGAAACTTTCCAAATAAATATTTTATAACGAAATCAAACATAAAATTCAAAGGGGGTGAAGCTTGCCAAAAATGAGTTTTTTTGATTAAAAAACACTTTAAAAAATGGGTTATTTTTTGAGAGTGTAACTTTTTTTCTGAATAGTCCTTATCTTAGCCTTAGGAAAGTTTTATCTAGATACGAAATTTCGAATGTTTGAATGTTTTCTATAGACAGCAAACAAATTTGTATGGAGACTTGTATGAAGAAACTATTGCAACATTAGTTTCATATGGCATATTTGGGCATACAGAAACGATTCACAAACATTCATACAAAAAAAAATTAAAAAAAAGTAAAATAAGATTTTTGTTTGCAAAATACTGCTTATTATAAAAAATAATTGAGGTACAAGAAAAAAATAATTTGAATCATATTCAAGTTTTGTTTTATAAACTGTTTTAATAGTAACCAAAACGATAATTTAAAGCTTCAATGCATCTTGATCAAACTATGCTATCGTGTTCCCGGTTTTAGTGATGCACAGCAGAAAAAAACAATTTAAATAATTTAAGTGAATCTTTTTTTCAATTTATTAAATTAAAAACCGTTAATACTGCATTGAATTTGAAATTGTTCAAAAAATATTTTTTACTAAATTTAGTGCAACATTTTTATTTTTTTTAATCTGTGTGGTACACACGACTAGATGTCACTCGCGATTCGTAACAGCACTAAATCAACAAAACATTTCATCTAAACTGACGACGGCGGCCGCCAAGGCATTAGTCGTGCCACGTTTAACGTCCGGATTCCCCACTCAGCTACTACAGGTCGATTTGTTTAAGTTGAATATTGTTACTAAGAAATTTTTTAAAATTATTTATTTTAGTTCAAGAAAAGAAATTATTATTTCTAGGGACTTTAATAAATAATCAATAAATATTCACATAATTTTTGGAAAGATCAATCAAACTGAAATTATTGAAAATTAAAATATTAAAAATCAAGATCATTTAAAAAATTGATCTCAAAATTCCTCAAGATTCCGCATTATGAAATCCGTCCTGTATCACACCAAAAAAGAAAACAACCTCCCTACAATTGCTGCTGGTAATCTGCAATGAGCTGCCCCCCTTTCTCTGCGCTACGCGGTTTGTTGTTTGGCTATTTTTAATTGTTTTGAAATGAATTGAAACCCTCATGCTAACCGGCGGCAGCAGGGTGACACTCACTCACTCAAATGACAGAAACAGGAGCGGCCAGCAGAAGAAGATGAGTGCGGATAAATAAAAACATTGAAATAAATAAATAAAAGCGTACCGAGAGATAGTGGCTTGAATTTCTTGCACTGTACGTACGTTTAATGAGCTTTTCTTTTGATTGAACCCTTGAATGTTGAAGCAATATTTTTTAAACATTATGAAAATATTAAAAATGCACAAAAGTGTTTCGTTAAAGATAAACTATCTATTTGGAATTATGAATTTAGAATGAATATTTTGTTTATCCAAATAATTTAAAATTAGTTGGCAGTAGAAGGTTAATGAAACACACAAAGTACACGGTTCGTCATTGTCGCTCTGATGGTGAATTTTGTGCAAAGTGGTTGTGATCATTCGTCTGGCGAAATCTGGCTGAAATTTTTACAAAAAAAAATCATCAGCTAAGACAAAGAGCAAAGAAAATGTTTTTTTTTGTAAATTTATCTGGCTTAAGACAAATTAAGTATCCAATTTATTTGACGGTAATGTTTCTAACTGCTATCCAATACTGAAATACCACAAAAACATGATAAAGTGAACAAAACAAGTCCTCTTTCTCCCCGAAAGCATAAACTCGATTAGGGTCATATGCAAGTGCCACCGTAGAAAATAAAAACTTCCTCTCAAGCATCTCCCGGCAAGAACCACCAAACGCCATCATCGTCATCATCAGTGATTGGCAGTCACATAAAATACGTACTTTGACAACATGCCATTCATTAGCCCGCGCACTCCCACTTGTCACACCCACCCCCCACTTCACGAACCCCTTTTTCCTGGTTTTCTTCTTTCTATAGTGCAAATCACAGACAGCAGCCGATGGCAGTCTAAAAGGCCACAACCGCCAAGAAGATGGTCCCCGGAGAACCCTCGGGGCAAAACATTGCACCAAACATTGCTGGATGGTGGTATTTTCTTTTTGTGTAATTGTTTTCAAGGAAAATTTACGGAACAAAATTACATTGGGACAAAATGTTTTTTTTTTGCCTTTAAGAAATTGTACATAGGCTTGTTTCAAACTGTTTTCAAAAGATGTGTAACGGTGTTACTTTATTCGCTGAACTGAACAGCATTCAAGTAAAAATTAAAATATGCATCTTTTCTAAAACAAAATTTAATTTTAATACTTTTTCGATTAAACCATTTCTCAAGAATTGAAAACTATTCAAGAGCCCACTCTGAAAACAATTTGCCTTTTTAATCTAAAACAATTAAAAAATTAAATTACTGTTCAGTTTAGATCATTTGAAGGATAAGCTGAATAATCTCAAATATTTTTATGATTGTTTCTATCGTAAAAAGAATTAACTTTGGCAAATATATATTTTCATGAATTTGTAAATGCATGCCTTAAGCATTTCATTAAGTTAAGATTTAAAATCAATTCAATTTTTTTTTTCACCTAATGCTACACCCAAAATTCCGAGTCGAGAGAATCGTTCCCTCAAAATTTATTGAGAGCTCAGCGCCAAAATCGAGAGAATAATGGTACCAACTCACACCACCATAAAAAATGAATTCATTCGAAAATTGATACAATAAATCTCCAACTTAGTCACCAAAATGTGGTGGCCTAGGCAGTTAAGTCATTGGGTTAGAATGTCAAAGGTCTCTGGTTCGATTCCCGTAGTCGACACTTTTGTTTTTTTTTTTTGTTTTGACGGATGAACTTTTGTTGCAAATGAACCCCGAGAGAATACTTCTTTCGCCCTTTTCGAGCTGTGTTCTCTGTGTCCGTAAATGGTACCACTATTCTCTCGTCTCGAGGCCATTATCCTCTCGGACTAGCGCTGTCCAGTTTTGGGTGTGGTATGAAAAAAAAATATAAAATTATTAATAATCAAACTTTCTTATGAGTATATTTCTTTACAATGATTTTCTTGTTCAATTTAACAAGGATGTTTTGTTTTCTAATTCAAATAAGAGCAATTGATATGATAATTTTATATTGAAACCCAAAATATGACAAAAAATTTTTGATACTTTGGCTCAATCCTGGGGGCAGATTCAGATTAGCGGGTCGTATTACATGGAAAAACAAATAGTTGAACAATTTTTGAAATTTCGTTAGGCTAGTCCCATACATTTTTCCCTTGAAAGTTATTCCTTTTCAAATGAAGGTATTCCGGGTTTAAAAAAATACCTCCAAGATTTTTCAGGGATTATCGTGCTAAATCTCCTCTTTCGAATGCAACATGGCGCTTGAAATTTGGCATGCGCTTTTTCTAGATTTCGCAATTTAGGAAAGTTTCATCTTTTCATTTTTTTATTTAATATTTAGAGGTTTTAGGGTACTATAATGCCATCTTTTGAGCTTTAGTTCATGACGGATGAATTGATTTTGAATCTGTTTTAAATAAAAAAACAAGAAATTATTTTTGGTTATATTCGGCGTTTGAAAAAAATCGTGTTGAATTTGCATTTCAATAGTACTTTTCAGAAATTTAGTTAAAGTCTCGAGTTTAGTTAACTTTAGTTTAGAGGCCCAATAAACAAAATTTACAGTTTTTGATTTTGCGTGTTTTTAAATACCCCTGGCATTTTTTTTTGTTTATTGAATCTTTTGAAAAAATCTTCAGAAGAGTACTGTTTTGAAATATACACATTAGCAGGCTAACTTTTCCTTCCATCTAAAATTTCATTTTAACAAAATATTTTCATTAACGTAAAGATTTTTTTTAAATTGTTGAAATTTCTCTAAGTCGGGATAGCCAATTACTTTTGAAAAACGAGTCAATCTACAGATTATTGAATTTTGGTGAATTTCAATCCAGTTTCATTTTAATAACACTTGGTCCCAGTTATTTGCCCAAGTAATACCAAAATGTGATATTCCCGTGTTATTTACCCCTGCTCGGGATGTCAAAGTCGAAGGCAACATCAAATTTATCAAAAAATTTCTTGGATTTTCAAAAAAAAAAAAATCATAGCATATCGTCAATTAATGCAATCGTTCGGAAATAAGAAAGGAAAAATAATTATCACTTAAGTGGTCATAACTTGAGACAGGGTTGCCAGATCTTCAATGTTTTGTATTCATTTGAAAGGTCTTTTGATTACCTAACCAACGATGGGTCGGATGGTGGATCCGGACATAGTTTACATACTTTTAAGTGAGATCCGGCATCCAAAAAGTACATCAATATCACTTCAGTGGCCATAACTCGAAACAGGGTTGCCAGATCTTCAATGTTTTGGACTCTTTGGAAAGGCCTTTCAATTGCCTGACCAACGATGGGTAGGATGATGGATTCGGACATAGTTTACTTACATTTAAGTGAGATCCGGCTTCAAAAAGTATATAAATATCACACGGACATAGTTTACATACATTTAGGTGAGATCCGGATATATGTGAAAACACATTTTTATACATAACTTTTGAACTACTTATCGAAACTTCAATCTGTATAAAACTCGATCTATGAGACCCTAAACCAAGTCGAATGCAACAGGTTCGGCCAGTGCCGAGAAACATGAGCTAGTTTGTTGGTCACATACATACATACACACACACATACACACACACATACACACACACATACACACACACATACACACACACATACACACAGACATTTGTTCAGTTTTCGATTCTGAGTCGATATGTCGGTATAGTCGGTATACGACGTTTTTATACAAAGTTCATTTTTAGAGCAGGATTATAGCCTTACCTCAGTGAGGAAGGCAAAAGTACAACAAAAAGTAGAGTTTTGCTCATAAACTTTGAGTTAAATTCACGGCAAATATTTCCTTACCATTTCCACACAATTTCCCGTGCGCCAAAGCGTCGTGTGTCGACGTAAGCCATTATATCGATTAAAATTTCCCTCCCATACCGGAAAACCCACCAACCGACTGCCGTCTGCGGCCGTGGTCACCGCCAGCCAACGCGTTCAGGCCAGCCAGAACCACCCTCGCAAAAAAGCAGGAGAACTGCTCCTGTTCCTGTGGCCTCTTCTGCTGCTGCTGCCGATTCTGGTTCTGCTGGCTGGCTGGCGGTTCTGCCTCGAAAATATAGGTTACGGATAATTTATTTATTTTGGCTCGCGCGCGCTATCTCTCCTACTCTCGGAGGGCTCTCACCACTATTATGACGAGTTGTGTGTTTGTACACACATAAAACGCTGCACACAAACTAACGCACACACACGCTCACGTACATAGTACACACACGCAAGTTTATGCGGAGGTTTTCCCGGAAAGGAGCCGGTCTGGTCCTGAAAGTGTGTCCACTTTGGAACAAGTTCGTCCTGCGAATCGGCGATATCACCCAAAAGTCGTAAAGTCACTCACACACCCCTGCACTATCAGGAAAACTCGGAAAATTGGCTTTTCCTTGCCTCGTGCACACACGCACACACACACACGAGAGGATTATCATCCGCAGCGTGTCTTTTTTTTGTCCGGCCAGGGTATTAACTGCTGACTCTTGGTCCTTTAATCCGTGGCCACAAACAGGCCAATGTTTGTGCCGAACGAACTCGCACAGAATTTGGCGTAAAGCTACATGCTCGCAATGTAATTCACTCGTTCCGGTTAATTTCATGTAAGCTCCCCTCGATCCCTTCTTTATAAATGGTAAATATTTGGCAAAAATTACTTGTTTTCTCGGTTGACAAACTGCAAAAGCCATAATCCTTGGGTGCGATCTCAACGAAGTGTGCAGTCAGTTGTCAGTTGGCAACACCAGTTCCCGTCATTTCATCCGTAACTGAACTCTTCAGAAAAACCACACCACGACCGCGAATTCGCGAAAATTTCCTCGAAAACCCCCCTATCGAAACCCCAAATCCTGCTGACAAGCCAAAAATTTCTCACCCCGGAAGAAGGAAACTTTGACTACCGTTCATGTGCCAGTTGTGGCCACGGCGAGCGAAAAACGGGTACTGACCAATGCTGTCGGGGAAAAGTGATGCATGCTGCCGACCAGCACCACGGGTCTGATGTGCTGTGGAGTCTGCGAAGTTCATTCCCAGCCTGCGTGAACTCTTTTCTCCCACTGAGATTTGTTTTTTCTACTGGGAGCGCGTTCATTTTCGGCTGGGATTGGCGAGAAACGTTGCCAGCGACACTCCAGACGAGATTATCCGAAGTCTACGTCAAAATCGCGAAACATTTTTAAAGTGATTTCCTGATCGACTTGGTGTCTTCGACAAAATTGAAGGTTATGTTGAGGACTTTTCGGAAAAAATAGGTGCATTGAAAAAAGATCCGTCTTTTATTATACTTTTTAGAGCTGTTTAGGAGACAAATTTTTTTAATCATGTTTTTTGGAATATAAAATAAAAAATGCTTTTTTTAGCAAAACCAAACTAACAATAGAAAAGTACTATACATTTTCTTAATAAATGGTATCATTTTCAAGTTATTCTTTTCTTTTTTTTTGCTTTTAAAATATTTTTGAAAAGCTAAAAACAATCCTACCATGGAACTTAAGAAAACTAACAATTCGTCAGCTGTGTGCTATCATGTGACATATACCGTTTTGGTCGAAAATTAGTTAATGATGACGTTTTGCTATACTTAACAAACACTACAAGATTTTGGAAACTCGCTTCCGTTTCCTGAATATCGCTATACACACTTGTGACATAGACCAATTCATCATCAAAATGATCGTGCACACTTGTGACACGTCATACAAGTTGTTGGAAAATGTGGAAATTTTTCTTGTTTTTCACAAATTTATGTTGATACACATTTTCTGAAGGCAATACAATCTTTTGTTTTTGAAAATATACTGATTAAGTCGGTCAAACTATTGACTTAAGCCTATTTTAGTTTGTATAGGAACTCTGTGCACACTTGTGACACGTAGTACAATTTTACTTTCGAAACACACTGGTGACACGTGCTTTTCAGATTTTTGATTACATAATTTACTAAATCTTTTAACTGGTGTAACCAAATTAGTTGAAACTTGGAGCGTTTGTTAAGCGATAGTATACGAATCGATTGCTTCAAAAAGTATGGCTCTACCATTCATAGTTTTGAAAATATTTATCATCAAACTTTTTAAATCGATTTTCTCAAAAAGTACTAAATGGTCGTTGTCACAAGATAGCACACAGCTGACGAATTACTTTCTGTGTAACAGCTTCCAAAAGAATTCGAATCGATGAAAATGAACTGTCACTTAAGTAGTCAGTAATTTTGAACTGACGATATCCCGGAAACTATTGGTACGATTTTTAATGTTAAAGAAAGAATGTTTTGAAAAAATCTGATCTTTTAAATGAAAATATATTCAAAATTTTGAAATCAAGATTAACTTTTTAAAGCTTTACAAATAAATAATTTTCCTAATATCATTGTTTAGACAACATTATTTTTTCTTTGAAATTTTTTATATATTGAAAAAAAAAACAGAAAATTTGGAAGAAATTTCATTTTCTTTTTAAATTTAAAATCAAACCAAAAAAAAAATCAATCCAATAGTTTCCAAATTATCGTCTACTGAACATTATAGACTAAATAGGTGGCACCTAAATAAACATTTTCATCGATTCTAATTCTTTTGGAGGCTAATTGCGCAATTTTCAAAGTTTCTGTGAAAAATCGTAGGAAACTTTTTAATTTTTCAAACCTATTTTTCAGGGCTTTTCTTCAAGAAGTATTTCTAAAATGCCTAAAAATAAAAGAAATCGAAAAATTAATACCAAAAAGCAGCTTAAGCTTGAAAACGGTATATTTTATAGGTACTTCAGCTGCAAATTCAATATTGCTTTAAAAATTGATTTCTGATTAATTGTTTGTCCAGGTTTTCGATACTTTCAAAAAAATCAAAAATTAATGACTCCTAAACCAGATTTGGCACCATATTCACTATGACTCAGAAGGTGTTTTTTAGTCCCCCGAATCATATCAAAAAATTTCTAAGAGAAAAAAATGCTTAATTTGGGAATTCAACGTTTAGTTATTAGCATTACCCTGCGTTTAGAATTATTTTAGAATGGTTGGGGTTTATTCAAAAATCTATTGATTTTTTGTAAATTTGGGAAGTACAGAACCGCTAAAATTCTTATTTTTAATTTTGTTTTGGCAAATCATACAATTTTAAAAACCAATGATTGCAAAACAACTGCAAAAAAACTAGTGTAAAATGAACTTTAAAAGACTTTTTTCATTCAAATATTGAACTGAAAAACCATTTTAAATTAAATTCTCACATTTTTGAATTTCAGCTTGGCTGGCAAACTTACATAGAAAACATATAGTTGGACTATTTTGCAATTTGATTAGGGAGGTCTCACACACTTAACCCTTGAAAATTATATATTTTCAAGCTAAGATATCTCAACCTTAAATGAAAAAATCTTTAGATTTTTTTCAGCGCTTGTAGTGCTATTTGGCATGTACTTTTCAAGATATTTGAGTTTTTTTTAAATTGCACCTTTTTGACGAATAATTAGCTGTAACTTTTGGCCCTGAAGTCCAAACTGACTTTTCTATTTTTTCTAAATTGCATAGATTGACAAGCTCAACAACTTTTTAGAAGACAAAAAACCCAAAAAATACCAAAAATATAAAATCCTACTCATGAACCACCCTGATTTTCTGTCAAGTCAAAAGTTGCCATTTCTCATTTGCAACAAATCAACAAATTGGCTGTAAATTGGCATTTTACAAAAATATGAATAATTTTGGCTTAATCATCAGACATTATTATCAAGCAAAGCAATTATTAATTGTTAGCAGTTGATTGTAAATACGCATATTTCCATTAAATTAAGCTGTTTACCGATTTTTCTAATTGGGCTAAAACATTTAAAAAAATAAATTAATATTTTAGCCAGCAACCAGTTTGATGGCAATTGCCTCTGTATGATGGGGCCACCACGTTCATTCATCAAAACTTTCTTTCGCGAGAAAGAATGAACTTTGTCGGCAACCATTCACGTTTCCTGATCCCTTTTGCGAATCTTCGCATGCCATCACACAAATACCAGCACACGCATACTAGCAGCAGAGTGAAAGAATTTCCCTGCGCTCAGCTGTGAGGAAACAACAATGAAGCATCGGCAATGAGCAAAACCGTGTGCGTAAATGTGTAGGTATTGGTGTGCGAGAGAGAGCGAGAGAAAGTTTCCCCTGAGAATACTGAAGAAGAGTAGCCAGGTTTGGGAGAGAGGGAGATTCCTTCCGACAAGCGACAACCGACCACCGACTGATGACGACGATCTCGACATTACTGACGTTGTAAAGCCTGCCCCCTGCCGCCACCACCCATTATCATCATCATCACACCCCAACCACCCACCACCCTCACCCTCACTCAACGCGGTACCGCAAAACCATTCGAGCATGTTTTTCTTTGCTGATTGAAAAAAACAAACATTACGGGGGCCGACACAACACATACACACAGCCAAATACACTGACAGTTTTGTGTCTGCCAGGAATTGCAAAGGGGGGGTTTACTACCGATTACTTTTTTACCCTCTTTCCTCTGTTTTTGGTTGTGTGCGTTTGCTGTGTAAAAAGCAACGATGTTTGCACAATTTCCGTTTCGCGAATTTGTTCTGGCAGGAGCTCAAAATTGTTCGTGTTTGATTTTTTTTTGAAACAACAAAAGAATGAACTCTGTTTCTCAATGGGAGGATTTTGATAAGCATCTTGCATGCGAAATACATTTTAGGGGAAAGTGGGGCAAGTGTAACAAGCTAAGGAAATGCTCGTTATAACCCATTAAAAAGTTAAAAAATCTGTCGGATTTTATTATAATCATCTTATTCTAGGTCTTGACTAAGACTTTGTTTAAACAAGTTTTTAAAAAATCCTGTTTTTTAATGTGAAAAATTGATTTTAAAATTTTTGATTTTCCGTACGTTCTACTCAACTATTGGGGCAAGACGAGCAACCCGTTGGGGCAAGAGGAACAATGCATGAAAAAATATGGTAATTGGCTAACAATTGAACTGTTATCACTTAGATACATCAGATTAGAATGTATTTGAATGGTTTCTTCCATTTTTAGATTAAATAATAATATTTTACTAAAAAATTTATCGTTTTTACGAAAAAAATACTACTTCGATGATAAATAGTAAATTTTCATAATATCACTATACTTTGTACGTACAATTTTTTTTAACGATTGTTTATCAGTTTTTAAGTACTTTCATGTATTTATTTCCCAATAAAATATGTTGTTACAGCAATTCGTATTTTTTTCCATACTAAAAATCCATATGGTACACTTGCCCCACCTGAACAAGATTTTTTAAAAGCTCTCAACAAAAATAATCAAAAGTTAAATCATACTTTGTAATAGGTGCATGTTATTTGTAGGGACACTACTGATCTAGGAAAAATAGCATTTTGATAAAATGAGCCTTAAAACGAACCCTAAGCCTTATTTTGTACTTTCCAAATATTATAAGAAAACAAAGGTTTCGAAAAAAACTTCATTAAATCTTATGCCCCGTGGCGTTTACGTCATTTTGGCGGTTATGTGGTAGTAGAATCAGCTAATTGCATTGCTAGCAACAATTCCTCATACTGGAAATAATCAAAATTGTAAAAATTACGGCCGTAGGAGCGATTGTTCCTCTTGCCCCATATGGTCGTCTTGCCCCACCTTCCCCTACATCAATAAAATAAACTAATAATAATATTGATTGTTTGGCTCTTTTGAAATGTTAGTCTTGATTTAAAAACAGTTGCAATTTTTTTTCGAAAAGATCAGAAAATTTCACGAATGTTTAATATTTTAACATTGAAAATCGGACAAAAGAAAATGATTGGTTGTTTTGATGAGACTTAGAAAACATCAATTTTCCTGTTGATTGCAATGATTCATGGCAATATTTCAGCAACTAGGGGTCGCATCAACAAAGTTCAAAAAAGCAAAATATAAAGAATTTCTTAGCTTACCAAAAACAATTTTTTTTAAAGTGGGCAAACATGGGCACTGATATAAAACTATGAATAACGGCAACCATTTTCAAAAAAGTTCCCTAAAAATAATTGGATTTTACTTCGAAAAATAAAATTGAAAATTTATTGCGACCAATATTTCGTTTTTTTAATCAGTATTGATTCAAAAATTCATACCTAAGTCAAAAATTTTATGCCCGTTCTGGAAATGTCTGAATTTGATGTTTCCTAAAATATATCCGAAAATACAAAAAATAAAACTAGTTTTTTGGCAAATCAAGTTTAAGTAACAAAAAGGGAAATTAACAATTACCAAAAAATGTTTTACAGTGTATCATTTTTTTCAGTGTAGTCCTTATCCATACCTACAACTTTGCCGAAGACACCAAATCGATCAAAAAATTCCTTCAAAAGATACAGATTTTGAATTTTCGTATATAATTTGTGTATGGGAAGCTGCCAAATTTGTATGGAAATTTTTATGGACAAACTAATGATGCAAAATGGCTTCTTTGGGCGTACCGAAGGCACCAAAGAAGTTTTAGTCGGATTGAAAAATACAAAAATTAAAATTAAAAAAGACCGTTTTTTGACTAATATGGGTTCGAAAAACTCGAATTTGATGTTAAAAACAAGAAAAAAAAACAATACAAAAACATCGAAAAATAGTTGTTTTTGACTATTTTATTGAAAACATTAGGCATAATAAGTTTTTCCCTGCATTTTTGATTTTTTGAAGAAAATTTTTGTAAAATATTGACCACAAATTTTTAAATTAAACTTAAGATGGAAAATTAAATTATCAATCTTTATTCAAATATTATGAAATGAGCCGTGTTAAAGAAATTGACATCTGGAAAAAATTAAGAACTATTTTTAAATTCTTTCTAAAAAGTTCCTAAATTTGCTGAAATTCTTTTTTGTTTAAAAAGTTGTTTATTTTTTCATAAATTCATAGATGTCGAGCTATTTTTATTGCGAAATTGCTTAAAAAATAAAATCAGGGTTTAAATTTAATTATTTTTATTTAAAATAAACCCTAGCAAAAAAAGTTTTCTTTTATAACTTAGTTGATCGGACTATGATTACTGAGATATTTCCTCTCCAAGTTTAAATTTTGTAAATACAGTCCAGACACAATTATCCGATTTTCGATTATCCGTAGGTTTGTATGGGACTTCGGATAATCTAATCATGAACAAAAAACTTTGTTCAATATTTTATCATCGATTCAAAAATTCTTAATCACTTTAGCTTAGTTTAGAAGTTATATTCAAGCTTAACAATAAAAAAAAAAACACAATCCACAAAAGTCAACGACGAGTCTGGACTGCAAAGAGTTTTTCTCATAGTCATCACATTAGCCCTAAATTTTCAATTAACGATATGTTTGAAAATATCGGTTCGATTTTTATTTTTTTTAACGGGTTTCGAAAGCTAAAAAAACAATCGAAGCATTTAAAACGGTGTAACATAAAAAAGATAAAATATATTTGTGAATTCTAGCTAAATTTGTTTATATTATTAACTCAGTCCTCTATTACTAAATTAGGATTCATGTAGTTTTCAAAAGGTAAACAAAAAATCTTTGAAATTCGCTTTAACCTCCAAGAGAAATTCGCTGCAACGTTCCCAAATTACAAATTTCTTGCCTGATCCACCAAAAGTGTCCCCCCCCCCTCTTCCAAACTAATCCCCCAATCTGTTGGCTTTGCATTCCGAAAAAAAACGCCAAGTCCATTCCTTCCGCGAGATAAACTTTTCTATCGCGAGCCACCAGAGCTCGTAAAAAAGGCGCTCTCCCCAACTTTCACTTTCGGACCCTGACTCTGCGCGTGCTCGCGCGCACCAACTCGCGAACTCTTGAGACCCACGGTTTGACTAATCCAAGACCACGGCTGACAAAAAGAAGTAGAAAGACAAGAGTAACAACAACAAAGTTGCTTCGTGGGTCCACCAAATGCGTGTTTGGTGCTGCGACCAACGGCAAGCAAGTTTTTTGACTTTTCTTCTTAACTGGCATGTTTTGTTTATTCTTCTTGTTTTGAAGAGATTTGGACGAAACTTTTTTTTTTTTTGATCCTAGATCACTCAAGATCAACTTCAGATTCTCCAAGTTTCTGGGGTTTAGTGCAGTTTAATAATTATGATAATACAAACATAAAACCCAGAAATAGTTGATTGTTTTTTTTTTTGTATGATTTGATTGATTAAAGAAGTCCTTCCAACGTCATCGTTGAGCGATGGCTCGGCAACCCATCTCATATCATCGCAGCTCGGGAGGCATCTGAAACCCAATTCGATTTGTGATTTTTTCAAGATTTCAAATCAAAAAAGGGGAAATTTTGTTCTACAAAATCGCTAATTCTGCCCTGTTTTTTTCATCAGGCCTTTGGTTTGACCTCCAAACATGTTTAATTAATTGAAAGTATAATGGTAAACAAAGGTTAGTGCCACTCATGGGCGAAGGTTCTCGAATTGATATCAACCTGCTACCGATACCAATGATGTGATTCATAATTCAATTGGAGAGCTATCGGGGAATCATTTCTTCTGCCGGATGTCACTATTTTTATCGTGTACTCTTTCTCAGCAATACCGGCAGCAGCACCACTATCTATTGCCTCTGTCTATTTCTGAGCAGCAGAAACAGAGTGTGGCAGTTTGGCCATTTCCAGCCACCGACGTGTCACTTGGCATGCAAAACCGCACCATAACTGTACACCACGTTCGTCCGACCCATCGGAATGGCACCACCTAGTATGTGAAGCTTCGTTTTTTTTTTGTTGTTGCTGTTGTTGGCGAAGAAGCAATTTCACCCAAAAAAAGAAAGAAAAAAAAGCGTCGCCTCTCTCAATGAAGCCCCCCATGGCCTAGGTCCGGACCGTCCCTCCGGAGACAGTCCGGAGTCCACACGGTCCGAAGCTCCCGGGGTCTGGTCGTAGAGCGAGTGGAATTTAATTTCCAGAGATATCGATTACAGAGTCACAGCAGCAGTGCTCCGCATAGTGATACTGTCGAGTGGTTCAGTACTATCGCAGTGTCTTGTCTAATTGCCATTAGCACACCGACAATGGACTCCCCCGCGTGAGAGCGAAATTAGGTTTTCGATGGGCAGTGGCTGTTGGCTTCCGGGAAGACGCCGAATCAAATCGTAATTTTAGAGATCTTCAGGCTATTTGATTGTTGCCTTTAATTTATTAAGCCCTAAAACTAGATTGAATTTTCAAGGATTATTTCTGAAACTTTGAAGCTGTAATATTTATGAACATTTCCATAAACTAGGGTGAGTAGGGCGAAAAAGTCAACGAATTTCCCTAATTCGATTTATCCATTTATCTGTCTTCTATTCTCTTTCCTTTCCTCTGACAAATTTGAAAGTAGCTCTGCAATTTGATGTAAAAAAATAAAAAAAATAAACGAACGCCGAAATTTAAACCGTAGAACTTTGGTTGAGATCCTATCTTTTTGCCACTGTGCCACGACAGCTTGTTTGTAGCGGTGAGGCAGAACGCAAACATTCGCTCTTCGCTGCGCAGCAATTATTGGTTTGGGTGCAGTTGGAAAACAATATATGATCAAAACTAATTGTTTGAAACAACAACGCTGAATATTAAAAGTGATCCAACTAAAATCCGCTAAAACGGATTTTTTATGAAAACATACCTTTTGTAATAATGTAATCCACAACTGCTTATTTTTTAGGTTTTATTTTTTGAGTTGAGCAATTCTCCTCCAAAATTGGAAATGGATTTTTTTTTATTTGGCTCAAACACTGTGGGGGCTTTTTTATCACTAAAGAAGCCATTTTGTGCCATTGGTTCACCCATACAAATCTCCATACAATGTTGGCAGCTGTTCATACACAAATGAAACGTAACACAACTAATATTGAATGTTTCGCTATTTTGAAATGTTAGTCATGATTTAAAAAAATTCAAAAAAAAAAATCGACAAGATAGGAAAATTTCACGAATGTTTCATATTTTGACATTGAAAATCGTTGCTGAGATATCGACATTAGAAAATGGAGGGTTTGGTAAGACTTAAAAAAAATCAATTTACTGTTTCTTTTTCTTTTATTCGCTTTACAGCGTTTGTTGGACATTTTCAGAACTATTCGAAAAAAATATATTCAGGGATGGACAATCATGGACACTATTATAAAAAGTAAAAACCCGGAATTTATCGGACAAAATTTAACTTTCAATGGTTTTATTTTGAAAACGGTGCACTTAATCGAAAAAAATGTAAAGTACCTACTTTCCGATTGCAAATATGACTTTACATAAAAAAATCGAGGTAAAAAAATTTTAAGTAAAAGATTTATTTTTTTACAAAAATCACTATTTCAAAAAGAAATCTTAACTCGTCGGCAAAACTTTGGTCAATACTTCTAAATAACTTGAAAATTTTGACCCCTGAAAAATGAAAAAAAAATAAAAAAAAAATAATAAGTACGGATGCTGGTAAATTGATTTTTTGTGAAAAAAGATAATTAAAAAAAAAATCCCTATTTTTTCCGTGTACTTATTTTCTCTGAATACTCCTCAACAATACCTACAACTTTGCCCATGACACCAGATCAATCGAAAAATTCCTTGAAAAGTTACAGGTTTTCGAATATTTACGTACCATTTTTGTATGAACAGCTGCCAAAATTGTATGGAGTTTTGTATTGGTGAACCAATGAAACAAAAGGGATTTATTGTTGATAGAAAATTCCCCTACAAAAGTTGTGCCAAATAAAAAAATACAAAAAATAAAAATGGTCAAAATCGTCGGATTTCGTAGAGAAAAGACAAATAACTTTAATTACAATGGTTGAGCAACGATCTCAAAAGTTGGATTGTTTGCAAGTTAAATTTTATGTATTTTTTACTACTTTGTATGTACCAAAAAAGGCATTTTGCCTTCTCAGAAAAAATAGTTACCCTCTGAAAAAATCACCTTATTTTTTATTCGATTTTTCACACCAAAAAACTGAATCCTATAAAATTAATTCAATCTCATTTTATAAATGTTTTGGATGACAAAAAATATCAGAATTTGAGCATAAACACAAATTGACCAAAATTCATTTAGCAGTGTTGCCAATTTTTAGAAAAAAATATTAATAATAAAAAATGTGGAAAAGTCTGTAAACATTTTTTTTACATTTTTTAGATATAAAATCAAATTTTCAATTGAAAATAAATTTACGAAGAAGTTGATATCGTAAATCGGTTTGAAGTCATAGTCACCTAAAACTATGTTTTTGTTAAAAACGTTTTTCTAGTCTTAAGATTTTTTTAGTTAATTAGGCCGTTGCAAATATTTTTCAAAGTTTATGTCCCCCTTCAAAATTGGTCTGAAAAATCAGGGGGCAAAAAATATTTTTCCAAAAAATTTCAACGTTTCCATGAAATAGAAGTCTAATCAATTGAAAACAATCTTAACATGCATTTTCTGCATTGATAATCATATTGAGCATGATTGGGCTTGTTTAAAAATGTTTTGAATTTTTATGAAATCCTAATGTACAGCGCCTTAAAATTTATATTTTTCGGAAAAAAATAAAATTTTCGTCAACAAATAGATATGTTGAAAACAAATGGCAAAACAACTGGACAGGTGTATAATGTATTTTAAAACATTTTTTCATTAAAATGTTGAAACCGTGGCCCGTAATTTCAATTATTATCATTATAAAAACTACATCTTCAAACTGTGATATCCCTACCTGTAGACAGAGTACAGTCATCCCACATATTCGGAACACCCAGAAATTCGGAACACTTTTATGATAATTTGTCAATAGCATGCCAATAGCCAAGCTTTTCTGTCGACCTTACTATTTTTAGAACCTTCATTTGGACATTATCTTGCTATTTCACTAGTAAAAGTAGTACTTTTTGAACAAAACACTTCATTCCAAGACTATTTTGTCCAGAACAGCAAAACACTGCCTCCAAAAGGCCTGTTTCATAATTGTGGGATGTTATTGTGCCTTCCACAATTGTGGAACACCTGAATTTAACAGATATTTTAACAAAAAAAAGTTATCAAACCATGTATAAAACATCACTGAGCATGAGTTACATTGGTTTCAGTGTGTGAAGTCATTATTTGGTTATAAATATGTACTCCTGGAGAGATCCAAAGTTTGTTTACATTCGTAAGAAAAAAGTGTTCCGAATTTGTGGATTTCAAGGGTCAAAGTAATTCTTCAAAAACTTCATATAAAAGTTAAAATTTGCAGATGTTCGATACAGCATTCGAAAGATCGCAAGAAAAGCTTTCAAATGAAGGTAAAAACGAATCATTAAGTTCAATTATCGATTTGATATGATTTTTTGATATAATATGTGGGATGACTGTAAATACAATCTGGATCTGTCCAATTTGGATGAACGTCAGGATTCTTGCGTTTGCCTATGGTATGAACAGCTTCACAAAATTTTGGCTAGTTCATAATACAGTCCAGACTCGATTATCCGAAGGTCTTGGCAAAATTTCACATTGGATAATCGAAAAATTTGATAATCGGACCACCAAAAAACATCTTTTTTCGCTGTCTTATTTTTTTTTTCCTAAACTACTCTAAAGTTAATTAGATTTTTTTTTATCCAAAATGGCGGTGATGAAATATTGAAAAAATGTATTTATCAAATTTACAGGCATTTTGGTTCATTTTGAATTTCACTAAAATGGGATCGCAGAACGCAGAGCAAGAAAAAAATCTTTGTCCATGATTCCATTATCCGAAGTACCATACAAACCTTCGGATAACACTTTTTTGTCAACCCATAAAAGCATTATTTACACAAATGTTTTTGAATTATTTCTTAGCATTGCTATTGTCCCTACTTCACTGTAATTTTTTTTACAAAACCAGTATCAATTCACTTCAAAACAAAAAATAAATCAAAATGTCACCAGAATTTGGAAGTGTAAATTTACTTGCAATTTAACGCAAGCAGAGCAAAATCACGTTTGTCTTCTCTTTTGCTTACCCCATAACATAAACCATTCCTGAAAGTCTAGAAAAATACACTGAAACACACACAAATGTAGAAAAAAAAACAACAGGAAAAAATGAGCAGTAGACAACAATCTTTGCAGCCACCCAACCGGAGACTCAGGCAATTTTCTCATTGTAAATATAAGGGAGTAAGAAGCAAGCAAAAACTGGGAGGTCTTTTTTTTTGTTTCTATCTGTGTTGACTAGAAGTTTGTGTTAGTGTTAATAATTGCAGTGGAAAAAATCAATTTACACTGAATAATTTGACCTACATATTCTTGTAAGAATTAGTTTCTAAACATAAAACTTTTCCGAAGATACCAAATCAATTTGTAAATTCATTCTAGCAATAGGTTTTCAAAATTTGCAATGACTTTTTGTATGACCAATCGTTTTGTTGTAATGCTTTATTGTACAACTTTATAAACAAAATTAAAGAAACTATAGCAAAACACCTCCAAATCCAACAAACAACAATTTGCATACACTCCCCAAGTGTGTAATTCCGTCTACGACAGAGTGTCACACCACCACACCACCCAAATATTTAGAGTCCCCCCGAAGGCAGCAAAAAATAAAATAAAATAAGAAAAAAAAAACACAAGAGAACAATGTGTGTCTTGGTCGTATAGTCTCTCGTCGCTTTGCTCGTGCTCGATGCAATGTTAAGGTTCGGCACAGCTGCTGCCCTGGCGTGCGCCGCCGTCGCTAGTCGTCGTCGATATAGGCCAATTAAGTGTGTAAGTGCGTCGTAAAACGAGTGTATGGTGTAGTGTTTCCATCGCTCTCTCTCGCTCGCGCACTCTCCCTCTCACTCTCGCCGATGGTGGTACTTTGCTGAGAGTGTACTCGAAAGACACCGACCGTACAGTGGCGGAAGAAAAACTTTAACACTTTAAAATATATTCGCTGAAATTCATAATTAATTTAGTAAAACATGGTAGTACTAAGAAGATTTTCTAATAAATTTGCTGTCAAATAAAACAAAACAAACTATTGTAAACTAACACAACCTACTTCTCTTGTTTTTCGATTTCTTTAATTATGTTTAGTGTGTTTCTTATGCACTTATCTTGATATTTTTTTTTTGTTTTACATTACTATTTTCAAGCCTATTTTACATCCTTCTATAATTATGTTTTGCCTGTCTGCTATTATCCATAATTTATTAGTCAATTTTTAATATCTTAAGAATTATTTTGTTCACTTTTATTGATGGGCCATATATGACCCAAATATCCAAATTTCCAAAACTAGCCTATAATTTTCGTAAGGTCATTGAAAGCGTTTTCCCATCAGTAACCAAAAACATATTTTTTGAAAATTGAGACCTGAAAGGGAACAACTTGTAGACATCTGGGCAAAACAAAACTTTCTACATAGGGGAAATTATCGTATGTTTGGCAGGTTAAATAATCGCTCCTAACTACATACAATTTGCTAATTTTCACTTTTCAAACTTTGTTTATGTTTTTAACATTGGCAGAACCGCATGTAACAAATAAGATCATCAAATCGAAGATTTTGCAAAAAAAAAATTAAATGCTATATTGTAAGTCTTCAAAATTGGTAGAAAATGTTTTTTTCTTCCGAATTTTTAGATCGAAGCCCGTCTAGGGTTGCGTTGTAGAGGGTTAAGTTTTTTTTTTGATTCTGTGAAGCACAGTCTTATAGAGGGTTAAGTAAAACCTAGGCCAATGCAAATTTAATTTAAAGTAATTTTTCCTCTTTTCTATCTCTCTAATTTTTCCTATAAAATCAGTGCACAAAATAAGATTTACTGCCTGAATTTTTAATTTTATTCAAAAACTTGTTCAATTGATTTTAAAGTGTCTAGTTTTGTGTTTTTTTTACAAATGGGAATATTATAAACTTTTATCAATTTTATTTTAAATATATTTTAATCAAGAGATCAAAAACATTTACAAGAGTTAGAACATTAAAAATCAAGATATCGAGAGTTAAAAAAAGTAGGCTAATTAGGCCATTGCAAATTTAATTTATTTGAAAAAAAAAACTTGTACAACCAGCGTCAATCACCTATGTCACGAACAGAAAATTGCATAAATTCAGCTAGTAAAAGTTTTTTTTTTTTTGCAGGGGAGCTATCCTTTAAAGAGTATTTTTTGAACGCAAAAATTTGAGAAACATGGTAGAATTTTACCAAAATTGCCAATTTTAAAAAATAATAATCTTAAAGTCATTTCCAAGTAATTTTTTTCACTTGGGTGTGCCCTTAAAAATAAATTTTGAAATGACCAAAAATCACATTTTTTTCGATCCGTTACTACAATATTATTGAAACAAGTTGGAAGTCGATTTTTTAAAAATGCTTGAGATCAAATTTTCACACTTTTACACAAAAAATTAATTGATTTATTTGATTGTGGGTTTTGCTTTAATATTGCTTTTTCGTCGTATTATTTGGATTTTGATTTTGTTTTTTTTTTAAATTTAGAAACACAATTTCAAACATTTTTTTATTGATTTTTTTTTCTGTCATTCTAGATCTAGATTATTCTTAGTAATACCGTCAACAGATTTAAAAACAGATTTAAAATTTCAAACAGAAGTTTTCTTCAAACTGAAGTTTATCTTTTACAAGGAACATAAATAAACTCGTTTTTAAAGAATGAAAAAGAAATTTTTTTTTTCAGTTTTTATGGATGTTTAAAAATATCAAATCATCAAATTATTTTTTTTTTAAATCTCAAGTAAGCCTTAATCTCGACATAAGCATGAAAAAAGAGTATTAAACGCATTTTATACAAGTGTTTTGCATTCATTAGTTTTCAAAAATGAAAGATTTAAAGAAAACAAAAAAAATGCAAATAAAACTTTTGCGAATCTGGAAACGATTCTGCATTTTTAATTGATTTCAGCTGATTGCACTTAAACTTCCATTGAAATTCTGATGTTTCTTGAAAAATATTTTTGGCGACAAAAACTAATAATAAAATTTACATTGGCCTATAACAAGATATAATAATATAAGCTTTTGTTTTTTTTCTCAACTGTTTTTTATTTGAATAATTTAGTCAAAATCCTTTGATTTTGGATATCTCCAAGAGTTTTTGTATATCTTTTCATCTGTGTTTTCTACATTTTAGGCCATTGCAATTAATTTCAAAGTTTATGCGCCCGCCCTGTCTACTGGCTGAAATCTGGCTGAGTTTTTTTTAAAGGTCCAATAAACCAAATTTTCAGTTTTTGCTTTTTGGATGAATTTAATACTCCTGACTCAAGGCGGTTTCAAATACACCCAAAAAGCAAAAACTGGAAATTTGGTTTATTGGACCTTTTTTTAAAAAAAAAAAACTCCAGAAATGTTTTCAGAAACCCAAAAAAAAGAAGTAAAAATACATTACTATTTCATTTTTTCGACAGCCACTGTAAATTTACTAGAGTGGGTGCCCTTTGGCGCGGGTTAGTGTTGGTGACAGAGAAAAAATTATCAATTTTATGCAGACTTTTTTTCTGCCTTCATTCCGTCTATTCCCTACTGCTTTCTTATTCAAATTTCCCCCGAATTTCATCGAATGATAAGCTAATTTAAGTTTTTATACTCTAAACGGCACGATAAAAACTTACCTTTTGCAGGAAAACTCTGCCAACTTTGCGAACCGCACCGGGGGCGCAGGAAAATCCTTCTGAAGGGAAAAAACACTGCGAGAAAAACATGCAGCTCGGTTTTTACAGCCTGTAAAAAAACTCTTTTTTCTTTCTTGCTTTTTGCTTTACTTTTGCTAGATGGGCACACTTTTTTCGATTTTATTGCTTGATCGCACACTTCTTTTCACTTCTCCTTTGCTTCTTACTATTGGGTTTGCTGCTGCACACAGGGAGGAGAGACAGAAAAAAACGCAATGTGGTTGTAGTATTGTTACAACCTGGGTGTGAGCGTGTGTTTGTGTGTGCACTGGTATGTATATTAGTAAGAAAATTTTCTCGAATCCTTTCTTCTCAAGGCATAGGAGGCACACACAGAGGAAAAAGAAGACTGCGCGAATTGAAACCGAAACCAATCGAACCGAAAAATCTATCCCACTTCGTGGGAATCGCGAATTTTCTTCGTAACTTTTTTTTTTCGGGGGAATTTCCTTGAAAATGTTGCTCTTTAACTTTTTGCTTCTACTTCTTCGCTGTGGTTTTCAAGGGGCAACTGCGTTGAACTGCGAAACAGAACAAGGGAAAGAAAAAAGAACTAATTCGCTACACACTGCTGGGCGAAAACACCTCACACGAAACGAGCAAAGCTGGTAGAGGCACCGAGATTCGAACACACGACGTCGACCGTGTCGTTTAAGACACCGAATCTGCTGCAGGGCACAATTTTCCACCGATTTTCAAAAACAGGGCGACGGGGAAAAACACACCTTTTCGCGGATGAAATTTTTTCTGCACTGACAGCAGCCGTGGAATGGAAAAATCAAGGGAAGAGAAATTTTTTTAAAACTGGTTTACTCTCGCTCTCCTGCTCTTGATTCCTCTCGCACTTTTTTTTTCTATTGTTCGCTCTTCAAGGGTCTCTTTTTTATTCTTTACCTTTCTTCTGTCACACTTTATCTTTCCTATTTTACTACTTAAATCGTTGCTTTTCGTATAACTTCTTTATTTTCTACACTTTTGAAAACACTCCCTTCTACCTTTAACTACCTTTAACAAGAGATTCGCATCAGCTGTGAGTCGATTAACAGTGTGAAACTGAACAACTAGACACACCACCGGACACACTGTACAGAGAGACCGACTGAGAGTGACACAACGAACACAGTCAACTGAACTGAACCCAAAAGTGGTTGGAATGGTTGCGCGAAGAGTGCGAGCAGTAAGACACACAAACAAACAGATTGGGAGAGAGAGCATGTGCGCGAAATTCATGCACACGCGACAGACACACACGCATACCAAAACGCGTATCCGGACTTTCTTTCTTTGCTGCGAAGAGAGAGAGAGAGAGAGATGTTTGTAAAGAGAGTTTGAAAATGAATGGTTTTGTGGTGGAATGCTGCAGCTGTGTTGAAGGCATGAATGGTGGCAAAAGAAACGAATGAACATCTGCTCGAAGAGATGCGGTGGTTGAATGTTTGAATCGAGCAGTTCAGTTAGATGAATTCTTTGAATCTCAGGAAAACATGGTTTGATAACTTATCTTGGTTCTCCTGTTTAAATAACATGTTTGTCTTTATAAAACTTTTCTGATACTTAGGACCAGTAAAACTTTCTTATTCATAAAAAGAATCTAAGTTGAAAATTAATGTGTTACAAATCGAGCAAAATTAAAATCATTTATCACATTTTATGACCGATTAGGGTCCAATTAGAGAGACCAATTTCCCAAGATTACGAAAATTCTGAAAATTTGATCATGATTCTGATCAATATTTTGGGAAAAAAAAAACAGTAGTAAAATCGTAGTAACAGTCGTAAAATCGCGATAACTCGTGATGTTTATAAGCAAACCCCTTATGTCTCCATATCATTTTTTTTTTTGTAATTGTCTGCTCTACAACTTTGTAGAACATTGCTACACTCTAAAAAATAACCCTGCAAAGTTAGAAAAAACACGAAATTTTAAAATGAAAAATGTTGTTCTAAATGAAAAAATGATCCTTCTGGGTCAATGTAGATTCAAAAAGTACATTAAATTTCCCATAAAATTACATGTTCCAAAATTGTTTACAGTCGAGCAACGGAAAATGGGAGAATTTTTAAAACTTGTTTAGTGTTTTTTTTCGATGAAGAATACGTTTTTTCGGAATTCTGAGTACGTCATCAAATCGGGCGTCTAATTTTACATAAAAGTCCCTTTGACACCAAATTTCTATCTCATCACCGTTTCAGGCTGCAAATTATTGAAAAACACCTCTTTTTTCGCATGTTCAAAAATGGAAGGGGTCGTACCGCCCCTCCGTCACGAGATATCAAAAAACGGACCTCGGATTCGTGATCAGGGACATAAGTCACCCCTTAGGACAAAGTTTCACGCAAATCGAAGAGGGGTCGGGGCAACTGCTGTGTGAGTTGGCGGAGAATTACCCATATACAGTATGTAAAAAAAGTATTTACACCCCTTGGGCACTATGCACATTTTGTGATGAAACATATAAAAAATTTAAAGTTTGACAGGAACCTAGTACTACGTTTTGTTCAGAAACTCATGCCAAACATTTTACTACAAAAAGCTCATGAAAAGATGATTTCTATAAAAAGTTATATAACAAATACTATTACGAAAATAAAAAAGGTGCAAAAAAAGTATGTACACCTTTCGAAAAATTAACATAAATAATGTTATTTGTTGACAAATCACCATAAATCCAGTCTCCCAACTCCAAATAGGCATCCTTGACCGATTAAAAGAAGAATTTGGATTGAATATAAAGTTTACTAACTACTTAGTATAAAAGTTTATATAACTCTGGAAATTCTATATAAAACTTATCTAAACCTAATTTTGCAAACTTTTAATTCAACTAAATGTCAATATATTACCATATAATTGCTAAATAAACATTTTGGAGTGGGATAACACCGTTTTGGGGGTATTTGTATCGATAGAATATATTTTTCGTTGAAATTTCGTACCAACCCGGAATTACGTCGTAGGAAAATCCGCCGGCATCCGAAACGGTCCACGATTCACAAGTCAACCTATGTGGAATCGGAAAGGGCATAAAATTTCAGATCTTTTGATACCCAAACATCTAGGTTTTCTTTAAAACTTACGTTTTTGAATACCTAAGCAAAAACGTTGTTATGGTTTCGTTTGAGCAACCTGCCAAAAATGTATGGAATTTCGTAATTTTTGTTCTCGTGGATCAAACTTACTTTTTGCCCAGGTATTTAAAAACGTAGGTTTTAAAGAAAACGTAGATGTTTGGGTATCAAAAGATCGGAAATTTTATGCCTTTTCCGATTCCACATAGGTTGACTTGTGAATCGTGGACCGGTTCGGATGCAGGCGGATTTTCCTACGACGTAATTCCGGGTTGGTACGAAATTCCAACGAAAAATCTATTCTATCGACACAAATACCCCCAAAACGGTGTTATACCCACTCCAAAATGTTTATTTAGCAATTATATGGTAATATATTGACATTTAGTTGAATTAAAAGTTTGCAAAATTAAGTTTAGATAAGTTTTATATAGAATTTCCAGAGTTATATAAACTTTTATACTATGTAGTTAGTAAACTTTATATTCAATCCAAATTCTTTTTTTTTAATCAGTCAAGGATGCCTATTTGGAGTTGGGAGACTGGATTTATGGTGATTTGTCAACAAATAACATTATTTATGTTAATTTTTCGAAAGGTGTACATACTTTTTTTGCACCTTTTTTATTTTCGTAATAGTATTTGTTATATAACTTTTTATAGAAATCATCTTTTCATGAGCTTTTTGTAGCAAAATGTTTGGCATGAGTTTCTGAACAAAACGTAGTACTAGGTTCCTGTCAAACTTTAAATTTTTTATATGTTTCATCACAAAATGTGCATAGTGCCCAAGGGGTGTAAATACTTTTTTTACATACTGTACATATATGAATAATGTATTCGGAAAATAATTAAAATTTTTACAAGAAAACATACAGTATCATGAAAAATGTTTTGCCAGATATAAATAGGAAGCGTGACAGTAAATAAAAATGCCTTTGAATATAATAGTGAAAATTTTAGGAAACTGCATTTTCATTTCAATAATTTCGTTGATGAATTACATGTGTGATATTACTATCCAACACCCAAAAAAACGAGGGGATAGTCCTCACGAAAAGAAACGTGAGGAAAGGTCTATTTTGCGAGAGGATAGTCCTCTCGTGTGTTCATTCGTTCATTGGAACAGTTCGTCCTATTTAGTGGCTTATATGGACAAATGACCGCCACTTAATCACCGAACCATGGTGGCCCATACGGCAAAGGCACGGTTCAATATGCCGAAGGTCTTGGGTTCGAGTCTCGGTACCGGTACTTTTTTTGATAGATGAACTTTTTTGAAGATGAACCCATGAGTAAAGTACTCTCGGTAATTTCGGGATTTATCCTCTCAGTCCGCACACAGTACCATTTTACTACCGAATCGTGCTCTTTATCCTCTCGTATGCCGATGTCCAGTTCTGGGTGAATGCTGAGCTAATTAATTCAAAGTTGCTAACAGAGTTTACGGGTGTTTAAAAATCGATTAAATCTACTGTAGGAAAATGTGTTACAAAATTACCTTCCAAATACAAAAAAAAAACATTTTTACTAATATAACATAATTACTGTCGAATTTTACAAATTACAAATTGTGAATGCATGGTGTTTGTGCTCTATCACTGCTTTGAAAACATTCTTTATTTTTCCATTTTGTTTTATTTTTCTTGTCAAAATGAGCTACCATAAAACAGAATGACATTGATTTCAAGGATTTTAAATTAATCAAATTGGATAAATATTATTATCCCTTACAATGAAAAAAAGAAGTATCAAATTCCTAAATTCTAGGAATTTCGGTTCCTTTCCTTATTAAGGATTCCAAAAAACCCGATTACTAAATAAGAAAGAGAGGCAAAATTCCTAGAATAAAGGAATTTGGTACTATTTTTTTTTTATTTCAGTGTATAGTGATTGTTACATTTATAATCATGTTTCTCAGGAATGTCTGCCAACAATTATGCAAATTGTATATATTACGTAAAATTTATCATTAAAAGATAAATCTATAAATTTCAGATGAGAAAAATACTTTTTCAATGAAATATAAATTTTTGTTACCTCCTATTCATTTTTTGTAGCATGAACCATCAATTTTGAGAAATTAATAAGCTTAGTTTTATTAAATTGATATTATTTCTGAGTTATGTTACAATTACAATTAAAACTTTTATTATAGAAACTAGTTAAAACTGTTTTTTTGTGTACAATTGTGTGAAGCCGAATTTGAAGAAAAAAAATACAAGAGGTACTAATACTTTTTAGTCCATTCTAACCGTTTTTAGTAACATTAGAACTTCACACATTTTCTTCAAATTCAATTATTCTGAAAAGTTTAAATTATCTTCTGACCAATTCCTAAACAAATATGTTGAGTATTATTTTGCTACGAATCGTGAACGTAAAGGGTTGACCAGAGTCTGCGATCAGCAGAGAAGCGAGTCAGACGTGCGTCCCTCACAAACCAAAAAAAGTGCTTAAAAAGTGCAAAAATGCCTCACGGCAAGAAAAAGAGGCGGTCCTCACCAGCAGGATCGGCAGATTTGAAGAAGCTGAAGAATGCCGAAGCGCTACCTGCAAAGCCAGGCAGTTTGAGCAAGGACGCTCAAAAATTGTCTGGAAACCAGTTCGCTACCCTCCCCGTGGACGTGAGCGAGAAGGAAGAATTTGAACGACGGGAAAAGTTGCCACCCATTTATGTGAAAACATCGTCATCGGATTCGGTGCGAAAGTGGCTGACCGGATTTATCAAATCTGGTGCTTTACGAGCTTCCATTCGCTTGTGTGCTGATGGACTCAAAATTCTGCTACCTACCAGAAAGGATTACAACTACGTTCGGGATTTCCTGAACAACACCAAGATTGAATACTACAGCCATGACGATCCAGGTAACCGGCCCATGAAACAGGTCCTCCGAGGCCTGTATGACATGGATGTGAGTGTGTTGAAAGAAGAGCTCAAAACTCTTAAGTTGAACGTGATCGAAGTCTTCAAGATGACGAGACACAACAAGGACATCAAGTATCGTGATCAACTGTACCTGGTTCATCTCGAGAAAGGATCGACAACGCCGTCTGAGCTGAAAGCAGTTCGGGCAATTTTCAACATCATCGTGACTTGGGAACGTTATCGTCCAGTGCACCGTGACGTGACGCAGTGTTCGAACTGTTTGCAGTTTGGACATGGTGGAAGGAACTGTTTCATCAAGAGTCGTTGTGCAACCTGCGGAGGTGAGCACAAAACACAAGCTTGCGAAACAATGAACGAGAACATCGAAGCCAAATGCTTCAATTGCGGCGGCGACCATTCGACCAAGAATCGAAGCTGCCCAAAACGAGCTGAGTTTGTAAAAATTCGGCAGCAAGCGACGACGAGGCATCAACCAAATCGTCGCAAAACACCACCAGCATACACGGACGTGGATTTTCCTGCTTTGGCGTCACCTGGAGCGGGATCTGTTCGAGTGGTTCCAAATCTGCAGCCATTGCCGTTGAATCAGCGGCAAAAAGTTGCAGTTGCACCTCCTGGCTTCAGTCAGCAACCGAGGGAAAACCAACCAGCATCAACGGATGAAGGCAGTAGTGACCTGTTTTCACCACAAGAACTTCTGAACATTTTCATCGAAATGACAACAACATTGCTTGGTTGCAAAACTCGTGCGGAACAAGTAAGAACGCTTGGAGGATTTATCTTAAAATACAGTTCGTAGTTTACTCGTTCTGATGATTTTGAATATTTCAATGAATTTACTTTTTTAGTTTTAAGTTAGGATTAGTTGTTAAAGTGTTTTTTTTTTTCTTTTTTTACCCAAATGTATTCGATTAATGCAAAAATGTAAAACAATTTGAAGTAAATAAATGAATGTGAACAGTAAATAAGAAAACGAAAAATATAACAAAGATGAAGAGCATTAGGCTATACCACTTAGAATGTAAATGAAATGTAATTATTATAAGAAAGTTCAATAAAGACATATTTAATTTAAAAAAAAAAAAAAAAGGGTTGACCAAACATGCGTGCTTTTCCCCCTAGTTAGTGCGGCATCCAAGCCATTGCTGCGTGAGAATAAAGTTCCAGTTGCTTTGAAAAACCAGTTTGACCGATGAGGCACATTCGAGCAACGACTAACGTCTGTCACACTTTATTTCGAACGGGATGAGTATAACTGCAGGCGTTCTAGACATTACGGTTGGTTGTGATTATTGTTTCGATTTGATGTAAGTAGAGTTATTCTCTAGAACTTCAGATTTTTTTAATTTATATTTTTTTAATTTATATTTTTTATTGGAATGAAACTTTGTCCATGCACAAGAAACTATTTACATCATTAGTTTTTCCATCCAAGGCTCCATAAAATGTTGCGGTTGGTCATACAAAATATGAAGAATTTGATTGTTATGATTGGAACATTTGAAAAAAAGGACCTGAAAAAGACCCGAAGCACTGATTTTGACATCTGACTTTTTAACCCTTTAAAGTTGAACATTCAAAATACATATTTCTTTAATTTTTGATTTTGTTTTATGTTTAAGGAAAGAGAGGGGAGATAGCTGAGAATGTTTCCTGAAGTTTTTCTTTTTTAACTTTGCTGGCCGGACTTCTCGGGCTAAAGTACCGCCTTTCAAAGTTAAATTTAGTGAAAAATGATGTTTTGTCAGTTCCATCTATTTATCCCTTATTTTTCAAATCGCGATTTCTCGGAAACTATTGAACTATCAAAAATTAAAAGTCTGTCTGTAGTCTGAGCAGATTTTTTTTATCAAAAAAAAAAAAAAAACTTTAAAATTTCGATGGAAATTCTGGTGCAACCAGATGAAATCTATTCAAAATGCATTTCACTGCGCTTACAATTATTTTTAGCATGTTTGGGTTTATAAAAAATCTCTAGAATTTTTGTAAATTTTCGCTGTACAAACTTTTTTTCGTTAAAACTTTTGTTTTCGTTACTTCTTATTTTTTTATGAAAACTTATGATTGCAAAACAACTGAACCAGTATAAAATGCATTTTAAAATACTTTTTTCATTTGAATGATAAGACCGACCAGGGCTTGTTGTTTCAATTGCTATATTATTTTTTTTATATATATAAAAGATAATGGAGCTTGGTTACAAAAATGAAACTCAACTTAAATTGATTTTTAAATAACGTTGCTTTGTATTTTTTCAATAGTTGTCATAAATATTCAAATGTTCCGAGAAAAATACGAAACACGACTAGCGCTGGGAATCTGTTACTCAATCACTCCTGGACCCGTTCACTTGTACAGCACCGGGGCGGCGGCCACGTACGGTGCCGAGTAGGCCAACGGAGCAGCAGCAACGTACGGGGCGGAGGCGTACGCGGCCAGCGGGGCCACCGGAGCGATGTTTCCGTGGTAGGTGCGCTCGTACACGGCTCCTCCTGCGGTGTAGGCATAGGCAGCTGGGGCGGCGGCCACCAGAGGGGCACTGTATGCCAGCACACCGGGCTTGGCCTCCGGCTTGGGCTCGGCCGCAACCGACGCAACGGCGATCAGGGCAAACAGGCAGACCTGGGAGGGAGAAGAGTTGGGTTAGAATTGTTCTTGGAGTTGAGAAATTGGTTTAAGAACTTACAATCTTGAACATTTTGAGTGAGGTTTTGGTGATTGAACAACGGGAAGTAGTTGATTGAAGATTTGGGTAATGGTAACTGATGCTTTTGGTCTGAAATCTGGTCGTTTTTATACCTAAACCAATTTTGAACCGAAGTTCTTTAAACTTCTTGCATCGAACAATGTCAAAATATCCAACGCTCGGGGGAGGTAGAACTTTCGAGGACACGCGACTTGGCTGGGACGTGACTCTACGCAAAGGACATCGAAGTTATCGTCCAACTAGAATTAATAAAGTTACCATGCCCGAGTACATGTCTTGCGTTCGCGTGATGGTGGCATTGATTATGACCAGGCATGTGCCGATTGATTGCCAACGATGACACACCGTATGGTAATCGTGGAACAGCTGTGAAATACCAATTGGTTTTGGTCCGATTCTTTAAGCAATTGCATGGCTCAGACTGGTCACTGGTTAAAGTGACTGCCTAAGTATGTTCGTCTCTATTTTTGGAAATGTCTATATTCAACTAGAGGCATCGTGATAATCGGTTGACAATATCAATGAGAGTTCTTTGTCCTTTTTGTGGATTCACGTCCAGTTATATTGCGTAGACAAATCAACCCAAGGAAGTCCTCGAAAGTTCTACCTCTCCCACCCAAAGACTTTGCTTTTTAAAACTGATTTACCGTTGGTGAGTTTTCGTATAAAAACGATCCGATTCCAGACCAAAAGCATCAGTAACTACTAATCAAATCTTCAATCAACTACTTCCCGTTGTTCAATCACCAAAACCTCACTCAAAATGTTCAAGATTGTAAGTTCTTCAAAGAAATTCTAAACTCCAAGAACAATTCTAACCCAACTCTTCTCCCTCCCAGGTCTGCCTGTTTGCCCTGATCGCCGTTGCGTCGGTTGCGGCCGAGCCCAAGCCGGAGGCCAAGCCCGGTGTGCTGGCCTACAGTGCCCCGCTGGTGGCCGCCGCCCCAGCTGCCTATGCCTACACCGCAGGAGGAGCCGTGTACGAGCGCACCTACCACGGAAACATCGCTCCGGTGGCCCCGCTGGCCGCGTACGCCTCCGCCCCGTACGTTGCTGCTGCTCCGTTGGCCTACTCGGCACCGTACGTGGCCGCCGCTCCGGTGCTGTACAAGTGAACGGTGATCCAGAGGGATCGAACGAAGGAAACCCAAGGCTTTATTTGTGATTAAACGTGGACTCCTAATACCGACAGTGATATTTTTTAGTTTGAACAAAAAAATAGCAATCAAAAGTAAACATATTTGAACAAAAAAAAAGTATTATTTTTATTTTATTTACAATTGTTTTGGCCTGGGCATCTTTTTGTCGTATAGCATTGTTCATGGATCAAACTAATTTTTATCTTGCAGAACGACTTTTAAGTACCTATCCATCTTATAAAAAGTACACATCACATACGTCATCAATCAGTCCAGTTGAAGAGGCGATATCTGACACCAGCAACCCCAGATATTCAAAAATCTCGATTAATCTAAAAAACATCTCAATAACTATCTTACAATGAACAGTAAGAATGAATTCACTGCAGAAGTCTGGTCTTCAAAAGTCAAAACAAAACTTATTTAAGTCACAAAAATTTCATTATTTATCCTTAAAATCGAACGTTTATTTTTCTAGACAGTGTCATTTGAAAAATCGTCGCTTGTGGTAACGACCATTTAGTAATTTTCAAGAAAATTCATTTTTATAGATTGATGGTAAATATTTTCCAAGCTCTGAATGATGAAATCAACTTTTTTGAAGCAACCGGTTCGCATACTTTCGTTTTGCAAACGCAACAAAGTTCCAACTTGGTTGAATAAAAATAGAAGCAAAGAACCAAAATCGGTTCAAAAAATCTTATGATTTTTGAAAAAAAGCGATTTTTGGAGAAAAAAAAAACATTTTAAATCTTATTTGCAATCGAAAATGACTGAATTCTTTTTTAATAACCGTTATCAAGTAATATGCACTCATAGGTCAAAATTTGCCAGATAACATCTTTTTTTTTATTTCAGAAACATGTTATGAAGTAAAAGTGTTTTTAAAAAGCTAAGATAATCTCCTTTTTTTAAGACTATTAAAAAAATTCTTCTTTTCAAGGTTTTCGTTAATCGAACAGGTGGTTCCTGCACTGATTAAAATTTTATGAAAAGTGAGTATTTATCAGAGTCCTCTGATTATTAATCATTTCATCGCTTGTGTGCAATCTTGTGACAACGACCATTTTCAAAAAAAAAAAATAATTTAAAAATGCACATTACTTGAACATGATTTTTGAAAAAAAGTTCAATAGAAACGAAATTCGTTTGCAAATTAATAATATATCCAAAGCAAACAATACCGCATATTGGGAAGTTAAGAGGTAGTATTTGTAGATATTGCTCGGTTTGTTCTAGAGGTCGTATCGAGGTGCTTCGATTTGGATGAAACTTTCAGCGTTTGTTTGTCTATACATGAGATGAACTCATGCCTCTACGACAAAGGGAAGTGGGGTAAAACGGGCATGGAAGTTTGAGGTCAAAAAAACATTGAGCTTCAATTTATTTTATTAGTAATTAATCAATTTACAATTCCGTATTTCAAATAACCTAAAAGAGTTTTGGGGTACCATTCAACTATGATTTGAACTATAATTCATTTTGATGTAATTGGATATTCTAGCAATGAATTTGGCAAGAGAATGAAAAATTAAAAAAAAACTTCTAGTCAAATTTTTCAAAAAAAAAAAAATTTCCAAAATACTTGTTTTTTTGCACAGTTATTTTAATTTAATCTAATTAAAAATGTATTTCCCAGACAACATATTTTTATTTACTCGATCAGGAATGATTAGGATTAGTGAAGCTAGCATTTACCCGTTCCTCTTTTTCTAATCAAAACAAACTAAAGAGGGATGGGGATCAGCTTGAAAATTCACTAAGCCCAAGAATGATCAATAGTTCAAAATTTTACCTAAATTTTCACGCTGATGCCTTGCAATCCTTTTACTGCCCATGTTTGCATAAATGTCAAATCTGAAAAAAACAGCAAGCTTAGAAAAATTAGTTGTTAAGTTTTCGCGAAAAAAACTGGATTTCCTCCAAATTTCTAGAAAATGTACTGGATGTTTTCTGAAAGAGCACTCGATTTTGAACCAAACTGCATCAATAACTCAAAAGTTGCGAAAATGCATGTATATGGGACATTTATGCGAACAGGGGCTGATTATCTTTTTAGCTTTAGCGTGCTTTGTTTAAATAAAATGGTAGATGAGAGCTTGAAAATTCACTTACCCTAGTCAAAATTAATGCATTTACATTTTTTTTGTCAAATTATTATCCAACGCGTATTTTCAATTTGATTGTTTAATAGAAGTATTTAAACGTTTCGAAAACTACTCAAATGATTGAAAATCTCCACTTCAAACATTGTAGCATGTCAATACGATTCCTTCGAACAAAAAACACTGTTGAATGACTTGTTTTTACCATATCGTTTTTTCGTTTTTTTCAATGAGTTCAGACTTCTTATTTTAAAATTTAAATTTCATGATTTAATTGTATTAAAAAATGATTCGGTTGTGTGAAAAAAGAAAATAAAACAAATAAGTATAATTTTTGTTGAATATGATTTGTACTTTATTTATGAATCATTTCCAGCCGTCAATTGTCCTAAATCCTCGGTCTTCTAACACCACCTCTTACAGCAGATAGCGTCCATAGGCGTACGGAGCGGCATAAGGGGCAACGTACGGGGAAGCGGCCGTGTACGCAAGGGGAGCACCAGCCAGGGCAGGGCTGGCAGCGTACGCAAACGGAGCGGCAGCCGTGTAGGCAGCATAGGCCGGGTTGATGACCTGCGAGTTGTGCGAAGTGACCACGGCCGAGTCTCCGACGTGGGCCAGTCCGGCGTATCCGGCGGTGTAGGCCGCCAGGGCAGGAGCTCCCGCCACCAGAGGGGCGCTGTAGGCCAGGGCAGGGGCCACCAGTCCGGGCTTGGCACTGGCGCAGGCGATGGCCAGCGAGGCAATGAAGAACTACAGAAGAGAGGGTTGAGAATTTTAGAAGGTTCTAAAATTTGCGGATTCTAGAGCAACTTACCAGTTTGGTGAACATTTTGGGTTGATTTGATTGTTTGATTGGTTGAAATGCAACTGATAACTACAACCGAATTGCAATCCGTTTTTATACCAAATCTAGTAAATATAAGCTCATCCTTTTGACCGAACAGCTGAAATGTATCGAAAAGTACGTGATTGAAGTAAATTACGGTTCGATTACGCCAGATGGTACGCCGTCGCAAGGATACTGTCCGGGGATGGCGCTTGACTACTGATGGGATTGATAGCCATTTAAACTAGAGTTGTCGGTTGGAATGGTGAACCGTTATTTGCAGGCGAAGCGTGGCAGGATGACATAGTCGGTTGTGCAATTGGCATTAAAAGGAAGGCGTTTGCAACCAGCAGCTGAGTCAGCGAGCTGTTGGCACGCGACTTTGACTTTGAGTGTTCTTGACATCAACCATTTTTTTTTTCAAATTTATGTATATTGAACGAGCGATATTAGAGCAAATTAATATCACAATAGGATGAAATCAAGTTGTATTGAAAAAAATGAAAATGTCTCAGATCAAATCAGCAATATATTTTTGGTTTTTTTCTGGGGTCTAAAACAACCTCTCCAAATTTTAAGCGATTGGTTGAGCCCCCGGTTGGCGCAAAGTGATTGAATATTGTATGGCAGTTTGTCTGGAAAAAACCTTTTTTTTACATTTAGATGTTTAAATTTTTTATTATTGATCAACTTAAAAAAAACCAAAACCTTTAAATAAAATTTGTACCAGACTTACAATAGTGATTATTTTATTTAGTCGAAAATCATTCCATACCGGGAAGGATTCGCACTGATGAAGCCATTACACTACCGCAAACAAACAAACAAACTTGCACTTCTGACAGTTTTCCAGTTTTTTTGTTTGCCTGGATTTGTTTGTACAAACGTGAGCCTGCATATATATATATAGCATGTGTGGGTTTATTCCAAAAATAATTTTAGTGAAGCTTAGTTTTTTACCCTGAAATTTTTATTTGTGGAATCTTACATTAAAATTTATTGGAAACTAGTGATTGCAAATCAACTGAACAGGTGTATAATACACTTTTCAAAAAAAAAAAATCATTAAAGTGTATTTTACCTAAAAGAGCATTCAGCTAGTAAAATTTGATGTTTAATAAATGTAACCACCCTCAGGTTTAAGAATTTTCTCCATGAAAAGAAGTTACTTTTTGCGTTTCTCTTTGTTTCGTGCAAAAATAAGTATCTGTGCCAATTTTGAGCCAAATTGGGGGTCGCTTTTCATCGTTGAAGTTTATATGGGGAAAATCACGAAAATGTATGGGGAAAAACATCGTTTCAGTAATTTTCTGCTAGGTGGCGCAGGTCTCGCCCAAAATTATCCAAGTGTGAGATTCTCGAGGAAATTTAATTCCCTACAACTTTGTCGAAGGGTGCAAAACGATCCGAGTTGATCATTGTTATCCGAGCATTCGTTGGTGAAGGTTGTCTGAATCAACATGACTCGTCGCGTCCCGGCGCAAAACGCCGGCAATATTGCCCTACCTGCGGCTCAAGCAGGCAAAAAAGTGGGAATTTCCAAAAGGAAGGTTGAGGCCTCAACTGATGGCCAAAAACCGGGGATTTCCAAAAGGAAGGTGCTTTTGGAAGTGACATCGAACAGCAAAAAGACGAAAAAGAGCGACGGTACTGTACCGATGGATGAGGAGGAGGAGAACTCTTCGTCGCACGAGGAGCAGCTATTGAAGAACAACAAGTTTGCTGGACTGCCTGACGAGGACCAGGTAGCGGAAGCAAAGGAGAATGAAGTGAAACAGCGAAAGGAGAAACTGCCTCCTTTTTATGTGCGGCAATCAGCAGCAACGATCGACTTTCGAGCGGGGCTGGTTGAACTCATCAAGTCTGGGAAAGTCCTAGGCAACATTCGTCTGTGTCAGGACGGATTTAAGGTGCTGGTGCAATCCAGGCAGCACTATCAACTGGTCAAGGATTACTTGACCGAAAACGAGGCGGAGTACTTTACCCATGATGTCGTCATGGATAAGCCGTACAAAATCGTCGTCAGAGGTCTGTACGACATGCCAGTGGAGGAATTAGCTGCCGAGCTAAAAGTTTTGAAACTGGATGTGTTGGCCGTGCACAAAATGAGCCGACGCAACAAAGACATCAAGTACCGTGACCAGCTCTACCTGCTGCATTTGGCTAAGGGATCGACGACGCTTCCTGAGCTGAAGGCAATTCGAGCGGTTTTCAACATTATCGTGTCGTGGGAGCGATACCGACCAGTGCATCGTGACGTCACACAATGCTTCAACTGCCTGGGTTTCGGGCACGGAGGTAAGAACTGCCACCTGAAGCGTCGTTGCGCCAAATGTGGTACCGATGCGCACATCACATCCCAGTGCATCCAAGATTCGCTGGTGAAGTGCCTCAACTGCAACGGTGAGCACTCGTCAACCGACCGAAAGTGCCCCAAGAGAGCTGAGTTCGTGAAAATTCGGCAGCAAGCATCGACGAAGAATCAGCCTCAGCGTCGTAGAACTCCTCCAGCCCTGGTGGAGCAAAATTTTCCACCTCTTCAACCGCGACGCCAGGTCCCGAACTTGGCACCGTTGCCGTTGGATCCCAGGAAGAGAGCTGAGATGAATCATCCACGGCCGGGTTCCAGCCAGGAGCCGAGACCGCCACCACCGGGCTTCAGCCAGGAGCCAAGACCAACCCAAGAACCAGCAGTTGAGGAAAATGGTAATGATCTTTACACCTCAACCGAACTCCTCAATATTTTCAAACAGATGTCCGCTGCACTGCGTGGATGCAAAACCAAGACCCAGCAGATTGAAGTGCTGACCTCGTTCGTCATCCAGTATGGATCGTAGGTCCCTCAAGCTGCTGAATTGGAACGCTTGCTCCATTAGGAGAAAGAATTTAGAGCTGGTGGATTTTCTTCGCGAGAAGGAGATCGACGTAGCTGCCATCACGGAAACTCATCTGAAGCCCGGTGAAAAAGTTTATCTGCAAAACTACAAGATCGCGACGCAGCTCGATAGGACCACCTCTGGAGGAGGAGGTGTGCTTGTCGCTGTTCATCGTGATCTCAAGCCACGCCGGCTGCCACACTTCAAGCTGGACATCATCGAGGCCGTTGGGGTGGAAATTTCCACTTCGGTTGGCCCAGTACTCTTCATTGCTGCATACTGCCCACGTCAGGTGAATTCCAGAGATGGTTCAGCAGCAAAACTGAAGGGCGATATCCAGAAGCTGACACGGCGGAGCGCAAAGTACATCATTGCTGGTGACCTCAACGCGAAGCATGAAGTTTGGGGCAACAGCAGGAGGAATCGGAACGGAGTGATTCTGCACAACGATCTGCAAAACGGATACTACAACGTTGTGAGTCCAGATCGTCCAACGAGGGTGGCTCGGTCTGGGAATCACTCAATCATCGACTTCTTCATTACCAATATGGCTGAGAACGTGGCTCATCCTGAGGTGTTTGAAGAGTTGAGTTCTGATCACTATCCGGTGGTTGTGGAGGTTGGAGCTTCCGTTACTCCGCAGCGGCAACCAACCCGGAAAGATTACCACAACGTTGACTGGCAGCAGTTTCAGCAAGTGGTAGACAGCAACATCGACTATGATCAACACCCGGAAACTTCTGCTGATATTGATCGTTCGCTGGAGGTGATCCAGCAGGCTATCAACCAAGCAGAGGCTGCCAACGTTCGGGAGGTTCCTGTTAATTTTAAGGTAACTGATATTGACGTAGATACTAAACACTTGATTAGACTTAGGAATGTTTATAGGAGACAATATCAACGGACTGGGGACTATGACAAAAGATTTCAGTGAACAATTTGAACAAAATCATACAAGACCGACTTGACAATATCAGAAATCAAGAATTTTCAAAACATGTAAGCCAGCTTGGGAATTATTCAAAACCATTTTGGAAACTTTCAAAAGTTCTTAAAAACAAACCAAAGCCTATTCCTCCTCTTATTGTTGAGGATTCTCCTTTGATTACATCCGAGGAAAAGGCAAATGCACTTGGGCTTCATTTTGTTAGTTCACATAATCTTGGCGCTTCCATGACCAGCCGTAAAGAAACATCAGTTGCCAATAGTATTTCAACAATCAATGACTCTACCTTTGAATTTCCTGCAGATTCCCATGTTTCTGGTGAGGAAGTCAAAGTTGCAGTAAAACAAATGAAAAATATGAAAGCTCCTGGCTTTGATAACATTTTTAATCTGGTGTTGAAAAAACAGAGTGATCAGTTCTTTCAACATCTAGCCAAAATTTTCAATAAATGTTTGCAACTTGGTTACTTCCCCACCACTAGGCAAAGTCATACCAATTTTGAAGCCTCAAAAAGATCCAACATCGCCAACAAGTTATCGTCCCATTAGTCTTTTGAGTAGTCTGTCCAAACTCTTTGAGAAGGTCATCTATTCAAGGCTTTTGGATTTTACCAACGATAATAATATAATTTTGAATGAGCAGTTTGGCTTCCGAAAGGGCATAATACTGCTCATCAGCTTACGAGAGTAACTAAAATCATCAAGCAGAACAAGCTTGAGTCTAAATCAACTGCTATGGCTTTGTTGGATGTTGAGAAGGCTTTTGACAATGTTTGGCATGATGGTTTGATACATAAACTGTATTTATACGGTTTTCCAATGTATCTTATCAAAATTATCCAGCACTATCTTTCGGAGAGATCGTTCAGGGTTTTTCTGAATGGGATTGCTTCTGGATTATTCAACATTGATGCTGGGGTTCCCCAAGGAAGTATTCTTGGCCCACTTCTGTACAATATTTTTACATCTGATTTGCCTACTCTTCCTGGTAATGGTGTGTTGTCACTTTTGCTGATGACACTGCCGTTATTTATAAGGGTAAAATAACCAGATATTTAGTTGGCCGTCTTCAGAAGGGTCTTGACGTTCTTTCCGAATACTTTGGCGACTGGAAAATTCGCATAAATGCAGCCAAAACTCAAACCATCATTTTTCCACTTTCCAAATCGGCCCGATTTGTCCCAAAGGATGATGTTTTGATTAAAATGAATGATGTTTCAATACCCTGGTCAAAGGAAGTTGTCTATTTAGGTCTCATACTTGACTCGAAACTATTGTTTCGGCAGCATGTAGATAAAATATTGAACAAGTGCAGCATTCTCATCAGGTGTTTGTATCCTTTAATTAACAGAAAATCAAAGCTATCTTTGAAAAATAAGCTAGCAGTTTACAAACAAATAATTTACCCCGTTATTGAGTATGCAGTACCTGTTTGGGAGTGTTGCGCTAGAACTCATAAATTGAAGCTCCAGCGTGTCCAAAACAAGGTACTCAAAATGGTTTTGAATGTTCCTGGCTGGACAAGATCAAGTGAGGTTCATGAATTAGCAGAAGTTAAAATGTTGGATCAGAAGATTCAAGAAAAATGTTTGAAATTCAGGGAAAAATGTGCTATATCTGAATACCCCTTGATTCAAGGATTGGTTTAGTTTATGGTAAGATTAAGTTAGTTTTAGGTTAGGTTATGTTTTCTTAACATTTTTTTTTCCTCATTGTACCTAGTGTTACAAAAATGATAAATCATATACTTTTATAGTTAAGAAAATGAACAGTGTTTAAGTCACGAAAAGCAAACTAAAGCTGAAGAGCCACAGCTGACCACTTATTATGTAAACCAAATGTAATTATTATAAGAAAGATTCAATAAAGTATATTTAATTCAAAAAAAAAAAAAAAAATCCGAGTTGATCCTGATTTTTGGTGATTTTTCTAGACAAAAATATTTTCTTATATACTTCCTATACACCCCTTGTATACCTTCAATTATATAAGCCGATTTATTTTCATCGCATTGCTAATAACTCATCAGGATCAACTCGGATCGTCTTGCACCCTTTTACAAAGTTGTAGGTAATTAAATTTCCTACAAGAATCTCACACTTGGACAGTTTTGGGCGAGACCTGCGCCATCTGCTGCAAAAATCCTAGGCGATGTTTTTCCCTATACACTTTTGCGATTTTCCCCATATAAACTTCAACGATGAAAAGCGACCCCTTAGCCTTAACCGATTTGGCTCAAAATTGGCACAGTTACTTGTTTTTGCCTAAAGAATTGATTCAGGGGGTATCTCTTGCGATTTTCCGAAATTTTCAATTTTTCTTGTCACCCTAGTGACCATGAACGGCCTTGATCAAAGACGACCAACTTTTTCAAAACTTTTTTTTCGTAAAATCGCGATAACTTGAGATGTTTACAAGCAAACCCCTTATGTTTATATATTATTTTTTGTAATTGTCTGCTCTACAACATTGTAGAACATTGTTACACTCTAAAAAATAACCCTGCAAAGTAAAAAAAACACGAAATTTTAAAATGAAAAATTTTGTTCTAAATGAAAAAATGACCCTTCTATTCTATGTACGATATGTTTGTGAAAAAAAAATTATTCAAACCATGTTATTTTCCAACTTTTTCGATCAACAAATCGATGTCTCTGTGCTCTCTTATGCTAACTAGATTGGGAAACCAGCAAGCTTAGTACAAGAGAGCACAGAGGCATCGAAATAAAAAAAAAATACTCAACACTATAGAAAATATGCGCATTTTTTTGAATTTTTGAAACAACAAAAAAAAACAAAAAAATGCAAAATATCAACCTGATAAAAATTAATGCAGATTCTTTTAAGATTGCAAATTTGATTACAAATAAAAAAAATGAACTTGAAAAATGGCAAAAATGTTGCGGTTGAAAAAAAAACAGACCCGACTCGATTATGCGAACTCCTCGCAAAAAATCACTTCATATAATCGAATCTTCGGATAATCGAACCTCGAAAAAAAATATTTATTCTGTCTTTTTTGGCTTGTTAAGCTCAAAAATGTTCTGGATATTTAAAATCTAAGATGATGCCCAAAATCAGATAATTGTGTCTGGACTGTAGCATCGGAACTAGTTTTTGCATAATAATAAACTGAGTTCACAAATTTGAATTTAAAATATGTGAATTTGATTTATAATGCATACACATTTAGATTTTTCATCCCGTTCGTTATTTAAAACATCGTCAAGATGAACATAATTTTACCGAAATCGTAAAAGTTATATTTTTTTTAATATAGAATTTTACCGAATTTATACGGTTACGTTCTTCAGTTGAATAACCATGAAACATGCAACAAATGAATTTGGTGGAAATTTAAGTGATAAGTAGTTCAACTAAAAACCTAAAATTATCCCATTTATTCAAAGTCCTACTTTGTTGCAAATGATTTTGTAAACAGTACTTTAGGGGTTAAATACAAAATTATATCGATAATTCCATTAGTTTTCAAAATGCTAAAATGTGTGTATGAAAAACTATATTCAAGAATTTTATAATTTACTATTACTTTACCTAAAGTTATAAAATATTTTTAAAATATTAATAAAAACACACAGACTGTTTTTAAAATTTCAATTTTTAATGTATATTGATTTGTTCTTATCTCACTATCGCAACAATAACATCAAAAGTCCTGGATCGAGTTCATCCAAGCCATAACGATCTGCATCTATACACGCGCATTCAGTCCTCGGTTGGTGGTTGGTCACTTCTTCAGCAGCAGCTCCTCCTTACAGCAGGTACGGGTTGTACCGGTAGGCCGCGTACGGGGACGCCACATAGGGGGCGGCGGCGAACGGAGCGGCAGCATAAGGCGCAACACCGAACGGGGCAGCAGCATAAGGAGCAGCGGCGAAGGCACGTGCCACCGGGGCAATCGGGGCGGTGTAGGCCAGAGGAGCTGGGCCAGCAGCATAGGCCACTGGAGCGGCGACCTTGGCCACGGCCGGAGCGTACGCCAGGGGAGCGGCAACTGGGGCGGCGGTGTAGGCCAGCGGTGCGATTCCGTTGTAGTTTCGGGCGACGACCTGCGAGCTCTGGGCGGTCACGAAGGCGGGACCAGCCGCGGCCACAACCGGGGCACTGTAGGCACCGTAGGCCGCCGGGGCAACCGCGAGTCCGGGCTTGGCACAAACACACGAGATGGCCAGGGCGGCGATGCAGATCTGTGGAAGGAGTTGGGATAAATTGATAAAAGTTGATTTGGAGAATCAAGAAGTTCGGGTACTAACCAGCTTGGTGAACATCTTGGATTTGATGGGTTTGGGACTGTGGGTGTATTGATTGAAATTCAAAACTGGACTACCGTTCTGTCTCCTTTGTTGCTTGTTTTATATGATTATTGCTTTGCCATTTATTTTTTGTGGATTGCCCCTTCTAGGAGCACTGCAAAAAAAACGACCATGGCGAGTTACTCACTTAAGTTGAGTAAATTAAATATCGCAATAGTACAATTTCTCGCTTGAATTTAAAATCTATAAGTTTCGAGTCAATATTTTTATTTTTTTATGTCAAAATCAGGGAGTTAGTGCAAGTTCACTATATTAAATGTTGTGTTTGTTTGAAATTTTCAATGAAATTTTTCATGGATATCAGATTCTGGAATTTTTTTACATTCTTCTCTAACCTGTAGAAGTTTCGTATTACATGCTTCTTTATATATCATAATTTCTTTTTTTTAATCTAAAAAACACTTTTTTTTAAACTGCACTAAAAAATTTAAGTTTTTCATCGCCAATTTAAAATTATAAATAAAATATTATAGGATTCAAATGGTTAAAATGATTTTTCTGCATAAAGAGGTTGATTTATTATTTTCATCAAATAAATATTTACTAGATTTCAAGATTTTTACTTAAACTCGTTCATTTCAAGAGCAGTTCTCTCAGATTTTGGTCATTCGATTTTGTTTTGTATTTTTTAATCCGACTGAAACTTTTTCTGGTGCCTTCAGTATGCTCAAAGAAGCCATTTTGCATCATTAGTTTGTCCATATAATTTTCCATACAAATTTGGCAGCTGGCCATACAAAAATGATGTATGAAAGTTCAAAAATCTGTATCTTTTGAAGGAATTTGTTGATCGATTTGGTGTCTTCGGCAAAGTTTAGGTATGGATATGGACTACACTGAAAAAATGATACACGGTAAAAAAAAATTGGTGATTTTTAATTTAACTTTTTGTCACTAAAACTTGATTTGCAAAAAAAAACACAATTTTAATTTTTTTTTATTTTTTGGCATGTTTTAGAGGACATCAAATGCCAACTTTTCAGAAATTTCCAGGTTGTGCAAAAAATTTTTGAGTGAGTTATGAATTTTTGAATCAATACTGATTTTTCTAAAAATTGAAGAATTGGTCGCAAAAATTTTTCAACTTCATTTTTCGATGTAAAATCAAATATTGCAATTAAAAAGTACTTCAGTGAAATTTGGATAAAGTGCACCTGTTGAAGCGAGTTAGGAGATAAATTTGTAAACCCTTTGAAACCCTTATTCCCCTTGCCCAAGCTGTACCTTCTCGCATCAGAGATCAGTTGTGATCTCCAATTCTGATTTGCAGAATCCCACTCCGCGAGTGTCGTAGCTCTGCTGGACATCGCGAGAAAGAGTGTCTCACCGGTCAGCCGAAGTAGTTTTACTTTAGGACTTCAAAGTCGAGAATAAACCGTCACCAAGTGACCCTCGCGTTTTAATAAACGTTTGTTTCAGTTCGCGTGAATAAACCGTGTTTTAATCTTGTAAAGTGCGAGTTTATGTGTAGTGTCCGAAAATCGTTAAAATACCAACGCGCGAACATTGGTCCTTCGGGCACCGGATTACCGGGCGGTTTTCGGACAAACGGACCTGTCCACTGCGAAAAAGTGATCGGACAGTTTGTGTGCACGAACGTTTAAGTGCAAAAGTGCATGTGAAAAAGAACTTCTGGGCTACGGCTCAAACAGTGGCGTTTATTCGCAAAATAAGTGTCTCGCGACTCCACGGAACGCGGAAAACGGTGGAAAATTGGAAAATCCGCGGAACAAAAGTGCTGCCTTTGTGCGAAGGAAGAAAGGGGAGTCCAGACAAAGCAGGTGCTATTGTCCCGGGAATTGCGCGGTCTACTACTGCACCATCTGCGCCATTGCAGTTGCGCAACGCGCGCGCATTTCTCGCGGCACCTGGGCGCTGCCGTTGCTGTTGCTGGAAGGAGATTCGGGACCAGGAGCGGAAACAGGACAAGGATTGGTCAAGGAAAGGGTTTGGCAGGGAGTATTGCATGATTGGGTGGCATGAGGCGTGATTTGGCTTAAGCTGATGGCAATAAAAACGAAATTGATCGCATTTGTGTCTATTTTCTCCAAAATTGCGTGTCCCTTGGTCTGGTTTGGTCTGGTTCTCAAATCTGGCAAATTTGGTTCTTGGTCTGAAGTTCTGGTTAGCTCCCATCGCTGCAGTCAATATTTTGGGTTGAAAGTTCGCTGTCAATTTCGGGAAATCGCGGTGGAACGTCGAGTAGATCGTCAGTCAAGTCAATTTGCAGGGCTGTCAATCGTGATTCGTGTGCAAGATGGATGAAGATCTGCGTTCATTGACGAAGCGTGAGCGCAGGTGGCTGAACAACTTGGCTGTTACGGACGATTTCCTGAAGGAGTACAGAGCTGAAACGGATGAGAAGCAAGTTAGCGTTCGGATTGAGCTGCTGGACGACATCTACAACAAGTTCTTCGACAACCGCTACGCCATCGAAGAGCTGCTGAGAGAAGGTGAAGATGACGAAACTGCTGAGGACAAGGCGAAGCGTGAGAAGATGCTGAAGGATTCGGACAAGGTGGTGACAGATTTTGAGAAGCAGTACATCGACCTGAAGTCTCGGCTGAGGAGAAACTCCCACGCCCACCTGCTCCACCTGAAGTTGCTGTGGATAACCAAGTGGTCGTTCAACAACCTGTCTTCTCAAGGTGAAGCTGCCTGATATTCGACTTCCGTCTTTCAGTGGCAAGATGCAGGAATGGATTTGCTTCCGAGATACGTTCTTGAGTCTGATTGATCAGAACGGTCATCTTACGGACATGGATCGGTACACATACCTCCGCTCGTCGCTGTCTGGTGAAGCCTTGCAGGAGATCAACAACATCGATTTCACTGCAATCAACTACTCTGTGGCCTGGCAAGCGCTGATGGAAAAGTACGAGAACAAGAAGTTGCTCGTTAAGGCCTACCTCGACATTCTGTTCGAGCTGGAACCGCTGAGACGAGAAAGCTACCAAGGTCTGAGCCATCTCGTAAGCGAGTTCGAGAAGAGTCTTCAGATGCTCGCAAAGCTCGGCGAGAAGGCGGAAAACTGGAGCACCCTGCTCGTTCACATGATCTGTTCACGGCTGGACAGTGCGACGCTGCGCGAGTGGGAGAGTCACCACAAGTCTAAGGAGGTTCCTACGTACACGAAGGTGATTGAGTTCCTGAAGAGTCAGTGTTCCATCCTCCAGTCCATCGCACGTGTGAAATCGAGCAATGCTGATCAACGCCCATCAAGGCCTGCGGTGTGTAACTACGCAGCGAATTCGTCGTCTGGTAGGTGTCGGATCTGCAACGAGCCCTGGCACACACCCTTCCAATGTAACAAGTTCCAGACGATGAGCCTGCAAGAAAGAATCGATTTTGTGATGCAGAACAGGTTGTGCCGGAATTGTTTGAAGCCTGGACATCTCTCCAGAACCTGCGAAAGAGGACAGTGCCGTCACTGTCGCCGTAATCATCACACGATGCTGCACATCACAAGATCCTCCGTTCCACCCACGCAAACAAGACCACAGACAGCGAACCCGAACAGACAGCCACAGAACAGACCAGCCAACACAAACCAGAACCAGCAGAACACTGCCACGGACACTACAAGTAATGCGATCGCCAGAACCGGACAGAACGCATCAGACACAAATCAGCAGAACACAAGCCATGCATGCATTGCACTTCCTATCACGCCTACCCAAAACATTCTGCTGTCGACTGCGCTCGTGAAGGTGAAGGATCGTCGCGGAAACACTCTGCTGGCCAGAGCGCTACTAGATTCCTGCTCCCAGCACTGCTTGATGACGAAGTCCTTCTCAACCAAGCTGAAGTTCAAGCAAACTCCAGCGTACCTGTCCATTCAAGGAATTGGACCTACAGCTGCAGTCTCAACCAAAGTTGTCAGCGCAGAAGTTTGCCCTCGTTCGAGCGCCATATCGTCGTTCGCAGAGGAGATGGAATTCCACGTGTTGCCGAAGCTAACCATCCCACTGCCGACTGCAACGATTGATCCCGAGCATTGGAAACTCCCAGATTGTACGCAACTTGCCGATCCTCAGTTCTTTGAGTCGAAGCCGATCGATCTCATCATCGGTGCGGAGTTTTTCATGGACCTGCTCCGGGAAGGAAAGCAGAAGGCGACTGAAGAAGGGCCGACACTCCAAGAAACGGTGTTCGGCTGGATCATTTCTGGGCGCGTACCGAACAGTACGGCCACCGAGCAGTCGTCTACGTTTGTCGTCTCCACTGCACAGCTGCAAGCGGATCTCGCAAAGTTCTGGGAACTCGAAACGTGCCGCAACATCAGCACCCACTCACTGGAAGAGTCTGCTTGTGAAGAGTTCTTCGACAAAACCACTGTACGGGACGAACAAGGCCGTTTCGTTGTAACTCTGCCGAAGAAAGACGACGTTATTAGCCGGTTAGGAGAGTCGAAAGCAACTGCCGTGAAGCGGCTGATGGGAATGGAGAGAAGATTCGCAGCGAATCCAGAACTGCAGAAGATGTATGCTGACTTCATGCACGAGTACGAAGCTCTCGACCACATGGAAGAAGTTGTCGATGATGCTTCTTCTGGAATCAAGTACTATTTGCCCCATCATGCTGTTCTCCGGCCGGACAGCACCACAACAAAGCTGCGAGTGGTGTTCGACGCTTCGTGCGCAACGTCCACTGGTGTTTCGCTCAACGACGGGCTCATGGTCGGTCCCGTTGTGCAGGATGACCTGTTCAACACCGTGATTCGCTTTCGATTCCACCGCTACGCACTCGTCGCTGACATCGCCAAGATGTATCGGATGGTTAGGAACGCCGAAGCAGATCGGCCCCTGCAACGAATCGTCTGGAGAAAGTCCCCTACCGAGCCTGTGCGTACGTTCGAGTTGAAGACCGTTACATACGGTACAGCGTCTGCGCCGTATCTCGCCACTAAATGTCTGCAACGATTGGCTGCTGACGGAGAAGAAAGATATCCACTCGCTGCCAAGATTGTCAAGCAAGACTTTTACGTGGATGACTTGCTCACTGGCGTAGATGATCTGGAAGAGGGAATGAAGCTGATTAACGAGATCTTGGAGTTGATGGAGTCTGCTGGAGTATCGTTACGCAAGTGGAACTCGAACTGTAAGCAGCTGCTGTGGAGAGTCCCCGAGAACTTGAGGGATGGTCAGTCCATTTTGGAGTTCGACGCTGCAAGCTACACCGTGAAGACGTTGGGACTGATCTGGGAGCCTCAATCGGACACCTTCCTATTCTCCACGCCGACTTGGAACAGCACAAGCGAGATCACGAAGCGTGTGGTTGCATCCGACCTTTCTATGCATTGGGATCCGCTAGGAGTAGCTGGTCCAGTTGTCGTCCAAGCGAAGATATTTGTACAGCAGCTGTGGCGACACCAGTACGATTGGGATGCACCGCTTAAGGAAGCTGATCAAGAGTTTTGGCTGGAGTACAGACGAAACCTCAAGGGACTAGAAGGCCTCTCAGTTCCTCGCTGGATAGGAGTCGAACGGAAGGCCAAGTCAGTTCAAATCCACGGATTTTGCGACGCCTCAACCAAAGCATATGGAGCGTGCTTGTACGTGCGGACTGAGTACGAAGACGGCGAAGTAGTGGTGAACCTTCTTACGGCCAAGTCTCGAGTCGCACCAATCCCGAAGCCGAAGAAGAAGTCGAAGAAGAAGACGTCGCAGAAACAGCCAGAAGAAGAGCAAGCAGAGCAGTCGAATCCTGAACAAGACGAGTTGGATGCCGAGCAGACTATTCCCAGCCTGGAGTTGTCCTCTGCCCTTCTGCTCGCACACCTGTACGACAAAGTCGCCAATTCTCTCCCTTTCAAGCCAGAAGCGTACTTCTGGACTGATTCGATGATTACGCTGTGCCAGATCAAGTCGCCGCCCTCGAGATGGAAGACATTCGTCGCGAACAGGGTTTCTGAAATTCAGCATCTCACTCGAGGCGGTATTTGGAATCACGTCCCAGGAACCGAGAACCCGGCTGACATAATCTCCCGCGGGATGACGCCAGCCCAGTTGCAGTACCAATCTCTCTGGTTCCATGGACCCTGCTGGTTGAAGCTGGACAAAGCGAACTGGCCACACGTTCAGCAAATCCGTGAAGAAGATCTCGACACATCGCTCCTCGAAGAACGCAGCGTTGCTGCAGTGTTGCCAACGATCGAACCGAGTCACATCTTCAGCCTGAACTCGTCGCTCACACGTCTAGTACGTGGTGTTGCGTACGGTATTCGATTCCGCCACAACGCGAAGCAGGCTCACCAAAATTCGAAAAAGCTCGGATCGATCACAAGTGAGGAGTACGAGGATGCACTGAAGCCGTTGGTGCGCATCGCACAGCAGGAATGCTTTCAACAAGAGATCGCTGACCTGAAAAGAGGTCACCAAGTGCAGAACAACTCAAGGATTGCTGCACTGAACCCACAGCTGGTAGATGGTCTACTCTGTGTTGGCGGCCGGCTGCAGAATGCCAATGTCTCAGCGAGTCGAAAACATCCGTACATCCTGGACCATCGCCATCCTTTCACCGAAATTGTTATCGCTGACTACCACGTGAACCTGTACCACGCTGGACAGCAACTGCTGCTGTCAGCTGTGCGCGGACGGTTTTGGCCGACCAGCGCCAGGAACGTGGTACGCAAGGTGATTCATTCGTGCGTAAGCTGCTTTCGAGCTAGACCACGTGTCCAGAACCAACTGATGGCGGACCTCCCGCCCGAGCGAGTCAACCCGTGTTTCGCATTCCAAAGAGTTGGCGTTGACTATTGCGGACCGTTCTATCTGGTTCACGGTCTGCGCCGTGGATCTCCGGTGAAATGTTTCGTCGCTGTTTTTGTCTGCCTCGTCACTAAAGCGGTACACCTGGAGTTGGTGGCAAACCTGACCACAGAAGCGTTTCTAGCAGCACTCAAGAGATTCTCAGCCCGCCGCGGTAAACCCAAACTGATTAAGTGCGACAACGCAACAAACTTCGTGGGGGCTTCGAGAGAATTGAAGGAGCTGCACAGACTGTTCCTGAACCAAGAGTTCCAGGCAAGAGTGGTCGCGCAGACAGCAGCAGACCGCATTGAGTTCCAGTTCATCCCGGCGCGCACCCCGAACTTCGGTGGACTGTGGGAGTCCGCCGTAAAGTCGTTCAAGACGCTGTTGAAACGAACCGTAGGAGCTCGCAAGCTGTTCTACGACGAGATGCAGACAATCCTGACCCAAATCGAAGCGATCTTAAATTCAAGACCTGTGACCCCGCTAAGCAACGACCCGAACGACTTTGAGGCCCTGACACCGGGGCATTTCCTCATTCATCGTCCACTCGTGGCCATCCCAGAACCAGATCTGGATGGCATTCCGGAAAACCGACTTTCAGCGTGGCAAGCAGTTCAGCACTATGTGCAAACCCTGTGGAAGACGTGGACAACTCAATACCTCTCCGATCTCCACAATCGGACCAAATGGACCCAGCAGAAGGACAACATACGAGTCGGCACGACGGTGGTTCTGATGTGCGAAAACATCCCACCACTGAAGTGGCCCCTGGCACGTGTCACCGAGGTGCACCCAGGGCAAGATGGACGTGTCCGAGTTGTCACAGTGCGGACTAAGGACGGTACATTCAAGCGAGGCGTATCTAAGATCTGCGTCCTCCCAATACGCGACAACACCGTACCATCTTCGCAGCAAGGGGAGAACTAGCTTCTCCTCCACCGGCGGAGGCCGGGAGGCCTCCGCACTCCCAGTTAAGTTGTGTATTATTTCTCCATTCAAAAAGCTAACCGAGTTCTTTTTTGCCAGTCGTTCACGCCCACGCCCCTCTGGTCCGTCCAAACCAGACCCGGCGAAGTCACGCAAGTCCAGTTGTCTCGTCCAAATGAGGTAAAAATGTGTCGTTTCGGTGTTGGTTGCATGCATGTTGCATTAAGGAGTAGCTAAGCGCTACAGTCAGGTCATGGGTTAAGAATAAAGGAGGCCAAGCGTCAACGGTAGCCACAAGGGCACCCCACAGTCGGTATCGGAACTAAAAGCCACCCCCACCATTTGCTACTTTGAGGTACGATCGAATCTTCGACGGCGAGCCGAGACGGAGTGTACAATCCGTTCTCGAGGTCCGTGCAGCGGTCGTCAGCGAATCTGATCAATTCGCCAGGCGGTCACAACGCAGAACCTACGCAACAGAAGCCAGCAAGTCAACGGTCTACCAGCAGAGCACCCAAGAAGTACGAGTTCCGAACCACATCAGCAGTAAGCAGAGCGTCGACGTCCGAGGGACGTCCGCGGAGGCCACGGACGGTGGTCTCCGCAAACCAGGCAAGTCGTTTTATGTTGTGATTATAAAGGTAAAAAAGCACCCTCTCATTTCTCAGATAGCACGGCACGAAATGCGCGGACCAGCCCGCGTCACGAACCACGGCACTACGCCCCCGCAAGCAGCACAAGATCTGAGCCGAGAGCGCAGTGCAACAGTCCGGTTGGAGCAGTCTAACCCCAGCAAGTACACCGCAGCAGTACAACCAGTCCCGAAGTGGTTACACGTCGCAGCACGAGAACGTCAAGAAGAGCAGCTCAAGAAGAAGACAACAACAGCACCGAATCTCAACAACAGCGCATACTCCAGATTACGATCGTCAAGATTCAGCAGCATGATCAGCAGTCCAAGCATTGCGGTCAACAGTCGGCGTCGAAGCATGTATGAGCACTAGCAGCAGCATAATCCAGGTCGAAGTAGGCCGTCGGTGCAGCAGTCCAGTCCAAGCGATGAGGTGTCTGTACGTGTGATTTGCAGCAGTCCGAGAGCAGAAGAAGACTGAGCCAATCTACAGTCCAGATAACAAAAGAACCCGTATCGTCCACAGAAGAAAAATCTATGTACTCGTCCCAATCTTGACCCTGATTCTTTTGTGTTAGTATATAAGCCGATCGTGTAATAGTAGAAAGTAGGAATCAAAACAAAATTAGTGATAAGCTATCGAAGAGATCTCCCAGGATAGCTGTAGGAGGAAGAGAGAGAGAGTAGATGTTTTGAAACCTGGGAGCTTTCAAGGCGGCCGGTTATGTTGAAGCGAGTTAGGAGATAAATTTGTAAACCCTTTGAAACCCTTATTCCCCTTGCCCAAGCTGTACCTTCTCGCATCAGAGATCAGTTGTGATCTCCAATTCTGATTTGCAGAATCCCACTCCGCGAGTGTCGTAGCTCTGCTGGACATCGCGAGAAAGAGTGTCTCACCGGTCAGCCGAAGTAGTTTTACTTTAGGACTTCAAAGTCGAGAATAAACCGTCACCAAGTGACCCTCGCGTTTTAATAAACGTTTGTTTCAGTTCGCGTGAATAAACCGTGTTTTAATCTTGTAAAGTGCGAGTTTATGTGTAGTGTCCGAAAATCGTTAAAATACCAACGCGCGAACAGCACCGTTTTCAAGTTATAGCTATTTTGAGGTGACTTTTTTGAAAATCGTCGCAGTTTTTCATTTTTTTTTTTAAATTAGTGCACATGTTTGCCCACTTTTGAAAAAAATATTTTTGAAAAGCTTAGTTGCTGAGATATTGCCATGCAGAGGTTTCAAAACAGGAAAATTGATGTTTTCTAAGTCTCACCCAAACAACACACCATTTTCAAATGTCGATATCTCAGCAGCTAATGGTCCGATTTTCAATGTTAAAATATGAAATATTTGTGAAATTTTCCGATCTTTTCAAAAACAATATTTTCAAAATTTTTAAGCCAAGAATAAAATTTTAAAAGGGCGTAACATTGAATGTTTGGTCCTTTTGAAATGTTAGTCTTGGTTTAAAAAATTTTAAAATATTTTTTTTCGAAAAGATCGGAAATTTCACGAATGTTTTATATTTTATCATTGAAAATCGGACCATTAGCTGCTGAGATGTCGACATTAGAAAATTGTGCGTTGTTTGGGTGAGACTTAGAAAACATCAATTTTCCTGTTTTGAAACCTCTGCATGGCCATATCTCAGCAACTAAGGGTCGAATCAACAAAGTTTAAAAATGCAAAAATAGAGAATCTTCTCAGCTTTTCAAAAATATTTTTTTCAAAGGTGGGCAAACATGTGCACTAATTTTAAAAATGAAAAACTGCGATTATTTTCAAAAAAGTCACCTAAAAATGGATTTAACTTGAAAACGTTGCACTTTATCAAAATATCACTAAAGTACTTTTTGATTGTAAATTTGATTTTACATCGAAAAATGAAGTTGATAAATTTTTGCGATCAATTCTTTTATTTTTTGAAAAAATCAGTATTGATTCAAAAATTTATAACTCGCTCAAAATTTTTTTACACATCCTGGAAATTTCTGAAAAGTTGGCTTTTGATGTCCTCTAAAACATATCAAAAAATAAAAAAAATAAAAATAGTTTTTTTTGCAAATCAAGTTTTATTGACAAAAAGTTAAATAAAAAATCATTATTTTTTTACCGTGTATCGTTTTTTTCTGTGTAGTCCATATCCATACCTACAACTTTGCCGAAGACACCAAATCAATCAAAAAATTCCTTCAAAAGATACAAATTTTTGAATTTTACATCATTTTTATATGGCCAGCTGCCAAATTTATATGGAAAATTATATGGACAAAGTAATGATGCAAAATGGCTTCTTTGGGCATACCGAAGGCACCAAAAAAGTTTCAGCCGGATAAAAAAATACAAAAATTAAAATTCAAAAAAAAAGATCGATTTCGTAGAGAACTGCTCTCAATCGAAAAGTTGTTTGAAATTCACAGAAAAAAAACCTGTCAAAATGTGGAATAGAGAAACGATTTTTCTGGCAACCTGGCAACCACGATTATCAATGAAATATGTGAAAAAATAAGATTAGAGAAGCATTGGTTAATTTAAACATGAAAGTCAACCATTGAACATCCATAATTTTGAATTGAAGAAAAAAAATTAAGTTTATATAATTTTACTTCGATATTTATAATTATAAAATTTCCCGGGAGTCTCGCCTAAATTTCCCGGGAATCGAGAGGTCTAAAAATGGTGGATTTCCCGGGATTTTTTTTCCGGGAATTCCCGCTCGTCACCCTCTAGCTTTAATGAAGCCCATATTCATAATAAGTCCATATTCTATGGCATAGAAGGACAGGTAATTGATAATTTCTCCTATGAGTCATACATTATGGTTAGGGTTAGTGAAATTTCACGATTTCGCGGACAGCGTGAAATTCGTGAAATTTGTCTTTTTCCGCGAAATCCCGTGAAATTTTATGTTTGTGTGAAACTGTTACGATTTTTCTCAAAATGATTTGTCTAACTCAAATAGGAATAAATATAATCTTATGAACTACTGTAGAATTAAGTGAGTGAATACCCTTATTCAATTACTAACATAGGGTTAGTGTTTTTTGACGATTTCGTGGACCTTCGCCGTCCACGAAATCGAAATTTGAGAAATTTATCAATTTTACCAGTCATGTTTATTTTTTTTTTCAAAATAACAACAAAATAAATATTTGATCCATACAGACTATTTAAGTTAATTTTATTAGTTTTCAATGGAGCACCCGCAGTCGAAAAGTTTTTGAAAGTTCGCTCCATAAGAAATACATTGTAGAAAAAAGCAAAAACTGCTCGAATGGAAGTGCTCCATTGAAAAGCTTGATATGCAACATTTGAAGAATTGTTCAGATTTTTCAGTGTTTTTAGGAACTTACTAAGTTAAGTAGGTAATATTTCCATTTGCTGTAATAACAATTTTACTCCTATTTTATTTGAAAGATATTGTTTCAAAAGGAATTGACAGAATCATGATTTGTTTTATTAAAAATAAAATGAAAGCTTTGAAATCAACTTTTTAATTTTTTTTCTGAGTCCTGTTTAATTTTAACGATATTTGATTATTTGAGTGGATAATTCCCGCGAAAGTTTAAAAAATACTATTTTCCATTGTTTTTGTTTTCATTTTGTATACAAATTTTGATTTCGTTACAATTAAAGTTTTTTTTACTTTTGATTTAAAATTCACATTTTGAAAAGAAAGATAAACACCTTAATCTTCCCGAATCCCGCGGCGGGCGCTCTAAAATTCTTTGTGTAAATATGGGTATTCGGCGCCGTCGCTCCGTGCCATACTTTCATACACTTAGGAGCCCAGGGCGGCGAAGTCCTTGTAGATAAAAGGAAGACACTAGTGGTTGGTACTAGCAATGGTGGCCGACAGCAATAAAGTCAACTTCGTTTTTTTTTTCGATAAACACCTTAAAGAAAATATTATTTTGCTAAATGTCGCAAAAAAATCAAATTATTTCACTCATTTTTGCTGGACAAGATTGTTAAATCTTGCTTTGATATGAAATTCAATGAAATGAAGCAAATCAGCAAAAACTTTTTTACTTTATAAGTCGAATATTAAAAAAGCAGTTCAATAAATGAGAATACGCATGCCTTACATTTTACTTCAAAATATATTTAGAGCCCATCCATAAACTATGTGGAATATTTTTTGAAAATTACGAGAATTTTGTTTGTGTCTCGTTCAAATTTATGATTTTTTCATTGAAGAATAAAACATAATGAAGCATGAAAAGTAGTTTCTTTGATACTAACATAAGATTTTCAAAGTTATTTTAGCATTTTTTACGGTCCGCGAAATTTGCGTGAAATTTGGTGTTTTAAAATTGAGGTCCCCGTGAAATTTGCAATTTTCGAGCGTGAAAAATCACTAAGCCTAATTATGGTGATCTGATAACCCTTCTCAAGATATAGCCACTTTATTATATTGGCGAATGCTAAATTTGTGATCTTTCTTTGAAAAGCTTATTTTTGTATTATCAATAACTAAATGTGTATGTATAAATATTCAATTTCATTCTCGTTTTATCGAATGAAACTGGATTCATGTAATTGATGGTTTCCTGCAAACCAGTAGTATTCAACCACTAATATTAAAACATAAGAAGTACTTAATTGATTCGAACTCTCAAACCAGATGAGATGATAAAATTGTATCAACAGAGTGTCATCGACCAACAAATATTTCAATGTCACCAACAAAACCGTCACGACCACCACTGTGCCAACCTTGAACTTCTAACTGTACTGCGAGTACGAGTGCTCTTTCAATAGGTCATAAAAGTTTCCCAAACTAGGCGAAAATCCATCCATCACGCGCACGCATTTGCGCTACTGTTTTAGTGGCAACATTTCACCTCACCGCGTGTTCCGCGGCTTTCCCAACCCCGTCAAGGTTGTCCCAATAGCTGAACTACTTCCATCCGATTGCTCGGAGAAGTTGCTGCGGGGTAATCGCGGGGTTTTGCGCGACTTACTTATCGGGCTATGCTTTGAATTTTAATCACCCGCCGTGGTCAGTTTACACTTGACGAAAAGAATGTGGTGTCTCTTTGATGAATGAAACACCTTTCGGCTTGGGGGGAGCATTTTCGAAAAATGTGCCCACCACCTTTGAACTGAATTCTGCCGACATTTTGCGAACGATTTGTTGAGAATGCCTCGGAGACTTCCCTCCGGAGAGGGGTAAGCAAGTGCTGGTCAAAAACAAAATTGTTTAATCATATAAAAGTACGTACTGACGGTTGAAGAATCATAGTCAACTCGACCACTTCAATCAATACACACTCAACCCTCAAAAACAATCCAAGATGTTCACCAAGCTGGTTAGTACCTAAACTTCTTGCTTCTCAAAATCAACTTTTATCAATTCATCCCAACTCTTTCCACAGATCTGCATCGCCGCCCTGGCCATCTCGTGCGTTTGCGCCAAGCCCGGACTCGCGGTTGCCCCGGCGGCCTACGCTGCCTACAGTGCTCCGGTTGTGGCCGCGGCTGGTCCCGCCTTCGTGACCGCCCAGAGCTCGCAAGTCGTCGCCCGGAACTACAACGGAATCGCACCGCTGGCCTACACCGCCGCCCCCGTTGCCGCTCCCCTGGCGTACGCTCCGGCCGTGGCCAAGGTCGCCGCTCCGGTGGCCTATGCTGCTGGCCCAGCTCCTCTGGCCTACACCGCCCCAATTGCCCCGGTGGCACGTGCCTTCGCCGCTCCTTATGCTGCTGCCCCGTTCGGTGTTGCGCCTTATGCTGCTGCTCCGTTCGCCGCCGCCCCCTATGTGGCGTCCCCGTACGCGGCCTACCGGTACAACCCGTACCTGCTGTAAGGAGGAGCTGCTGCTGAAGAAGTGACCAACCACCAACCAAGGACTGAATGCGCGTGTGTAGATGCAGATCGTTATGGCTTGGACGAACTCGATCCAAGACTTGTGATGTTATTGTTGCGATAGTGAGATAAGAAGGAAACAAAATATATGAAACAAGAATAATGAAAATTTTAGTTTTGCATTTTGTAGACAATTTAATTCCATTTCGGAATCTTTTTCAATCTAAATTAATTTAAGAGGCTACATACATGTAGAAAATCACAAAATTTCATATTACAGAAAAATCACTTAATTCACTAAAAAGATGATTTTCAATCACTCCTGAAAGTTTCATGAAGATATTTCGTGACTGAACTGAGTAAGAGACGAATTAAGTTCATAATTTTGCCATGCGCAAAGCGAACTGTCAAACTTTGGATACGTTTTTCTCTAAACACCGAGTTGATTTACGGGTGCCACGATATCTCGAGATGGGATGGTCCAAATTGGCTGAAATTTAGGGTGAAGACTCTCAAGACATATTCCGTGTGCATGACAAAGCCTGATTTTGAAATTTTGCTTTTTAAAAAAAATACAAAAATCAAAAAACTGACGATTTTTTATACAAAAAACATAAAAATATTTTTATCTTTTTTTAGAATTAAGTTTTTGAAAATCGGTCTTCGTCATGCACACATGACCGGTTCAACGAGTCTTCACCAAAATTGTGAGCCGATTTGATCAAAGCAGTGTTGAGATATCGTGGCACCCGTTTTTTGAAACTGCTAACTTTAAATAGTTATATCTCGGCAAAGGTATATCCAATTGTCTTCATATTTATTTTGTTAATAGATGAAAATATATATTTTAATGCCTTGCAAAAAGTTTTAAAAAATAGTTTAAATGTGTGCTCATACCAACCTCTGACATTTTTGACGATTTACATGTATGTAACCCCTTAATGACGTTGGCAAGTATTTTAATAGATCATTCGCAATTGTTGGTTTTCTTTTCGTCAAAAATAAATTGTCGATGGCGCCGGGAATTTTAAGAACCTGAAGTTGGAATTAACAAGGCTTACGATAGTCGAAATTAAGATTGGAAGTTGATTTGGAGTCGTTGGGGTCTTGTCCATATGGAAGCTGTCTTTATCGATTGAGTTCGCTCGAATCAATGGATTTGTGCTCATTTGCTTGTAAAAGACTTGGGCATTATTCTCCCAGGCGTTGTAATTGGATTTAAAACGGGAATATCATAACAAGAAACCCTCACTTCATTTTTTGCTTCACTAAATTTTACCGACTTCCGACGCAAACATTTCTCATGTGACAACATTTAGTGTAAAAACTAAAAGTCGCAAAACACTTTATTACTCAGCGAAAACTATAACATCAAACTGCCAAAATATATTCAGCTGTAAAAACAATGACACGCTTGATCTTGAACATAGCGGATAATTCGAAAATCACGTTCACTTCAGCACACAGCTCTTTCTTTAAAACATTTAAAAAAAAACTGGGCGACACAATGATTTTCATCAATAACCTGAAACATTTCAAACAAATTAGTTTTTTTATGGTTCGAATAAAGCTAAGATTTTTTTAATGGCTGTGCTCTGTAACAACATTCGTTTTCGTGTGATTTGTATTCTAAAACATATTTTATATTGTTTAATTGTTTATTTTTTTAAAAGATTTTTGTTATGGTAAAATTGTTTAATTGTTTAATTGTTTAATTGTTTAATTGTTGAATTGTTTAATTGTTTAATTGTTAAATTGTTAAATTGTTAAATTGTTAAATTGTTTAATTGTTTAATTGTTTAATTGTTTAATTGTTTAATTGTTTAATTGTTTAATTGTTTAATTGTTTAATTGTTTAGTTGTTTAATTGTTTAATTGTTTAATTGTTTAATTGTTTAATTGTTTAATTGTTTAATTGTTTAATTGTTTAATTGTATAATTGTTTAATTGTTTAATTGTTTAATTGTTTAATTGTTTAATTGTTTAATTGTTTAATTGTTTAATTGTTTAATTGTTTAATTGTTTAATTGTTTAATTGTTTAATTGTTTAATTGTTTAATTGTTTAATTGTTTAATTGTTTAATTGTTTAATTGTTTAATTGTTTAATTGTTTAATTGTTTAATTGTTTAATTGTTTAATTGTTTAATTGTTTAATTGTTTAATTGTTTAATTGTTTAATTGTTTAATTGTTTTTTTCGGGCGGAGAAGAATACACCTAGTTGTCAATGTCAGCCACTTGCGAACTGTCAGTGAGAGCCGCCTTCAATTTGTGTTACTGTTCTTATATGGTTAGAGTAGTATTGTGTTTGAAAGAAAATAAATTTAAAAAAGTTTTTAAATTTGCAAATGTTTTTTCGGACTGAGACAATTCATTGAATACAACAGAGGATAAAATAAAATAATTAACTTTATTTATTGGTAAAGTTTTGATAATTTTTGATAAGATATAGTTGCAAATATGTATTCATGAGATATATTTCCAATATGACCGTAAATCAATCAATGTTATGTCTTACATACATGTACTTAAACTTATTTAGTTAGTAGTAGTTAGTCAATGTGTTTAAATATATAAATCGTTCAGTACAACCCGTGCTGTGGAGGAAGTGAAGCAAATTCTCTGAACGAAAATAGGAACAAAAAGGGAAAAACGGCGAGCTGGAGGTTGACATGAAGCAAAAGGAAGCAGAACGTTTTCTTTTTTTTTTTGGAAAAAATCATCATAAGTAAAATTTGCCTAAAAATTAAGATCGTTCAATTTAACATTAGCCACCGTTTTTCAAACAATCGCTCTGCAAAGCCGGCATCTCGGAAGAATGATCATGTCACAGCGAATTCACTTCACTTCCTCCACAGCTCGGGTTTTGCATTTTATTGCAACCAGAATGGAAAATAACAGAAAACAAAGTCCGGCAGTACCGACGCTTACGGCGCTGTAGTTTCCTCCGCTGTCGGGTGCGGTTCCGGATAAAAACAGAAGGATCGCCTTCTACAAGCAGGAAGCAGCAAACAAAATACTGGCCCCTCACGCCTGTGGAGTCACGAAGGAACAAGACAAGGAGGTACTCTACAGTTCGGCTGAGCTGTGGAGGATCTTCAACGAGTTCAGCACCCAGTTAAAAAAAAAATATTTTCATTATTTTTTATGTAACTTTCATGATTTCCGGTCCTACCCTCGTCTCGGCACCGAAGAGGGCCTAATAAAAATAAGTTATGAATAAAAAAAAATGGCGGAGAAAGTTGCATCATATGAGTCATGTACGATCTTGAGCACTATTTTGAAATGTGCTGCAAGAAAATTTGTATTGTTAAGAAGGGCAGATGACGACTGACTGGAAATTTAAGTGGGAAGAGAAATTATCTTGCACAAAAAAAGAAAAACAACAACAAGAAAATGAATAAGAATAAGAAGACCTCTTCGCTTCTCCCTCCCAGGTCCGAAGGCTTGAATGGGGAGAGCACCCAAACCTCTTTTACTCCAAGGAACCTTCCACCCCAGTGTTTGAACTGACGACCTTTGGATTGTGAGTCCAACCGCCGCCAGCGATTCCACCGGAGTAGGCTTGGTTTGGTGTGTTGTTTGTACTTGTGGCATGGAGACGACTCCTACATCTGGAATGACTTAACGGCCTAACAACCAAGGCCGGGACCGACGTTTTACTTCCTCATCCGATGGAAGGTTGCAGCAGATGGGAATCGAACCCAGAATCATCATCTTACTAAGCGGACAGCGTAACTATTCGGCCACGCACTGCCACCTTATTGATCTAAATTTTGAAATTCAAAATTTGCAGTTTTTCGAATATCTTCGTACCATTATTGTATGGACAACCGCCAAAATTTTATGGGGACTTGTATGGGGGAACCAATGACAAAAAATGACTTCTTTGGTCGTAGAGAAGGACCCCACAAAGTTTTAGCCAAATAAAATCTATTTCCGGTTTTGGTTTATCAACTTGTTTGCCAAATAAAAAAAAAGTGTTTTTTCCAAGTTACGAGACAGTTTTTATTCGATTTTGTGTGTATTGAATCAGTCCCCTAAATACAAAAAAACAAGCAAGCTTCATTTACACTTTTTATTCAAGCACTTTCCGGCTAGTTTTGGCAATCGATTGAAGTAATTACATAACTACAGTGAAAACATCCGCCTTCTCGCAAAACACCATGTCAAGCAGCTATTACCTGAAGGACGCTCCAGATTCACGCGTCACCGGTTCACATTTAGCCAAGTCACTGCTCTCGCCTCCAAAAGATCGCGATCGTACATAACGTCAAGCAGCCGGCCTCAAACCTGCTGCGTAATGCCGATATCCTTACTAACTATTTAGCCACTGATCCTCATTTATTAGCTACCCCAAAGGGGAGGGTCAGCCAGCTCTGGACAAAGCTTCAAATCACGAGATGATTGACCACTTCTTGCTCCCTCAAGCGTTCATGTAGTCGAAATGTCAGCCTGGTTCTTGACCAGTGAAACGGATCAGCAGGTTTCTGGAATTCTGGATCAAGTTTTTTTAACCCGTAGGGTAACCATGGCAAAAAATGGTTTGTTATTAGTTTGGGTTTTTTATGCAAATATTACAATTTTCTAAATTGAAAATGTCAAAGTAGTTATGTAGTTAAACCAGAAAAACTTTTGGCAAAATCAGGTTTCCTTTTCCTTTCCCGACAAATCCTTAAGGATGGGTGTGGCTCCTTACGCCACATACTCGTGAGCCTCCAACTTCAGGAATCGCACAAAAAAACAACCGAACCGGTCGGTGGTCATGATTATCAAATGTCAAGCATTTCTTAACTACCCACCCATCATAATACGTACCGGGTAGTTCTAAGTCATCAGTCAAGTTCTGGACATACGTGCTCCGTCTTGTATATGTTTGAAATTCAGAACTCTTTTTTTTTTTGTTCGCTCGATTTTTTTCGGTCGTTCCCGGTGAGCGCGCGGTTCGTCGCCTGTTTTTTACCTTCCCCTCGTTGAAGTCTCCCGCGTTCTTCGCGCCGCCTATTACGGATGGACACACTTGATATATATACGCGAAATGCTGGTTTGGTAAGCATTTTTTTGGGGGCAATAATTAAACCGGGACGTTTGGAGTTAGAATATCATATAAAAGGAAAAACCTTCGGAACGTAACTTCAATCACAGCCAATCAGTCAACCTGCCCAAGTCACCTACTCGCAACAGTAGAACCACCTCAATTTCGAAAATGTTCGCCAAATTGGTAAGTTTCTTCTAAACGGTTCACCTCTAGCATTCATTGCCCTAACCTTTCAATCTTTCACCCTCTACAGTTCATCGCTGCCCTCGCCATCGCCGCCGTGGCCGCCCGCCCCGGAGTGTCCTCGGTGGTGTCCTACTCATCCCCCGCGGTGGTTAGTGCTGTTGCCCCGACCGTGTACAGCTCCAGCACCTACCATGGAGTTGCTGCCCCAGCTGTGGCCTACTCCAGCTACGCTCCGGCTGCCGTTTCGACCTACTCTGCCCCGGCCGCTTACCGCACCTACACCGCTCCGGTGGCCACCTACGGAGCCTACCCGTCGTACGCCACCACCTACGGAGCTGCCCCGGTTGTCTACTCGGCTTACTCGCCGTATGCCACCGTGTACTAGAGCGGATACCGCTGACCACTTGGAATACTGCTGAAAAATGGAAACGGAACTGCCTGGAATTTACGCTGGATTAGGATAAGCTGAACTTGAACCCTTCAAACAACCATTCTTTGTCTGGTCAACTGTGAAATTACAAACAAACGCATTTAAATACACACGAAAAAAAAAAACAAATTCTGCATTTTTTTCAACTCAGCAACTCTCTACAAAATCGGCCGATTTCGACCATTTTTATTTTTTGTATTTTTTGATTTGACTTAAACTTTGTCGGGGCCTTCCCTATGACCAAATAAGCGATTTTGCGTCATTGGTTCACCCATACAAGTCTCCATACAATTTTGGCTGCTGTCCATACAAAAATGGTATGTAAATATTCAAACAGCTGTAACTTTTGAGTGAATTTTCTGATCAATTTGGTGTCTTCGGCAAAGTTGTAGGTATTGTTGAGGACTTTTGAGAAAAAAATAGGCACAGGGAAAAAAAATTGCAGATTTTTTTAACAATTTTTTTTTTCACTAAAACTCAATTTCTCAAAATAAGTATTTTTTGATTTTCGAAATTTTTTGATATGTTTTAGGGGATAAAAATCCGCAACTTTTGAGCCATAGAGAAACATGGTCAAAAAATCTGCCACCGAGTTTTTGAAAAAAAAACAGTGATTTTTGGAAAAAATCGAAGTTTCATGCAAAAACAAGTTTGACATTATTTTTTAATGCAAAATTGAATTTGCAATCGAAAAGTACTTTACAGATTTTTTGATAAAGGGCTCCGTTTTCAAGATATAGCCACCGAAAGTTTGATTTTAGCGAAATATTTGCAGTTTTTCAATTTTTAAAAATAGTGACCATAAGTGACCATTTTCAAAAATATTTTTTTTGAAAAGTTCAGAAAATTTGCTATAAAATTGTCTAAGAGACATTGAAGATTGGACCTCGGGTTGCTGAGATAGAGCCGCTTTAAGAAAAAGAAACACGAAAATTGAAGTTTTCTTAATCTCACCAAAATAACCCACCATTTTCTAATGACGATATCTCCGCAACTAATGATCCGATTATCAATGTTAACGCATGAAACATTCGTGAAATTTTCCGATCTTTTCGAAAAAAATAATTTGAAAATTTTTAAATCAAGACTAACATCTTAAATGGGCCAAACATTGAATATTACGCACATTTAAAATGCTAGTCTTGATTTATAAAAATTCAAAATATTTTTTTCGAAAATATCGGAAAATTTCACGAATTTTCATGTCAATTTTAATATTAAAATTGAAAATCGGACCATTTTTTGCTGAGATATGGTCATTAGAAAATGGTGGGTTGTTTTAGTGAGATTAAGAAAACTTCATTTTTCGTGTTTCTTTTTCTTAAAGCGGCTCTATCTCAGCAACCCGAGGTCCAATCTTCAATTTCTCTTAGACAATTGTATAGCAAATTTTCTGAACTTTTCAAAAATAATATTTTTAGAAGTGGTCACTCATGGTCACTATTTTTAAAAATTGAAAAACTGCAAATATTTCACTAAAATCAAACTTTCGGTGGCTATATCTTGAAAACGGAGCCCTTTATCAAAAAATCTGTAAAGTACTTTTCGATTGCAAATTCAATTTTGCATTCAAAAATAATGTCAAACTTGTTTTTGCATGAAACTTCGATTTTTTCCAAAAATCACTATTTTTAAAAAAAAATCATAACTCGGCGGCAGATTTTTTGACCATGTTTCTTTATGGCTCAAAAGTTGCGGATTTTTGTCCCCTGAAACATATCAAAAAATATCGAAAAAAATACGTATTTTGGGAAATTGAGTTTTAGTGAAAAAAAAAGTAGTTAAAAAATCTGCAATTTTTTTCCGTGTACATTTTTTTTCTCAAAAGTCCTCAACAACACCTACAACTTTGCCCAAGACACCAAATTGATCAGAAAATTCACACAAATGTTACAGCTGTTTGAATATTTACATACCATTTTTTGTATGGAAAGCAGCCAAAATTGTATGGAGACTTGTTTGGATGAACCAATCACACAAAATAGTTTATTTGGTCAAAGGGAAGGCCCCTACACAGTTTGAGCCAAATCAAAAAATACAAATAAAATCCATTTCCGGTTTTGGTAGAGAATTGCTCAACTGAGAAAAATATCCTTAGATTTGCGTGCACAATCTCATTCATTGAACTTTTGTTCCATCGCTTAAGCCTAAAACTTCAAATTTTTATGAGTTATAGTAGAATTTAAGACAGATCAGAATGTTGATCTACTTTGATTTCACTCTTGAACGATTATATTTTTTCACCACAATTTCGGTGAATAACAGGAAATCATATTTATCTGATAATCTTTGAAACTAATTTTTTTCAATTTTGTTATTTATAATTTAATTATAATTATCAGTGCAAATGCTTCTTTTTTTAGTTTTCATTTATGTATTTTTGATTTGTTCATTTTTTTATAAATCACTGCAATTATTTTAGGCTTATGTTTTATTTAATGATGGTTCATTATTAATGAAAGATTTTTTCGGAAATTTGATCAGAAACAGAAAAAATAAAAGTAAATAAATAGTATTCATTTAAACATTGAATGATATTTTGAAATCTTTTTCTTCTTGATCTTGTTCATGCTACACTCAAACAAAGTTGCAGGTTTTTATAAATCCACATAACAGTAAATAAATACATTTAACGATTGCAAAAACTATTTAAAATTTTTAAAGCATGAAATAATATTTTTAAAGCAATCATTCTTGGATTTTGGATAGTAATCAGATTTTTAAGATTTAGTCTTAAAAAAATCATATTTCAATCAAGTCCAAATCATACATATTAATTAGGATTCTTGTGTTTGCTTTCAAATGAAATATTACCGTTGCTTACAAAAATTGAATTTGTGTTGTCTTTAAAGACCCAAACAGATAGAAGAAAATTGCAATTGGTCTAAAATTTGTGATGTTTTTTCTATTATTATTTCCTAGTTGTAATCTAGATAGATTTACATAAAACAAGTTTTTCAATTAAAGCAATTCTGGCCATCGATTGGAGCGGCCGTGGCTGACTGGCTACGGTGTTCGCTTTGTAAGCGAATGGTTCTGGGTTCGATGCCCATCTGCTCCCAACGAGAAAGTTAAGAACACATAAATTTGAATTGATGAATATGAACGAAAAATCAAAGTCACTCGAGGCGGGGTTCAAACCCCCGTCCTTTGGATTGGTAAGCAAAAATGCTAACCACTAGGCCATGACGACTTGGTGAACTTGGACTGGAATTAGGAATACTGTTACAGAGAGCGAGTTGTGGCGCTATAACCACGGCAAATAGTGTCCAGGGTATTCGTGGAAATACAATGTCCCATCCCAGAGGATCCCGGAGTACCAAACCTTCTTAGCATGGTGCTCCCAACGAATACAACCAGATCACGGAGCGTATGGTGGTGTGTCCCCACGCTTCTTCCTCCCCTGTCGATTCAGAATTGTGTTGTTGTTCGAACACTCAGTGCTCAAACTTAACCCAATTACGAATCATCTCTGCGATACGGCTTTACGCAGTAGGCCTGGCCGCTTTAACGCTTGTGTTGTTTTAATGCATTCTGATGCAATGGCGCACTACAAATGTTAATAAATGACAAGAAGAGTGCTAGGCGTCATCTAACCTAAGGCACTCTCCAGGATCCCTTCGAAAGATTGGCTGCGCTAGGGTCTGATTAGATTAGATTAGATTAGATTAGATAAAGCAATTCTGGCCATCGATTATTTTTGTTTTTTTTTATTTGTATTAAACTCTCTACCGTAACCTGGGGTGAATCAGGACTACAGTCTGAATAGGGACAGCAGGTTTTAGAGCACTTAAAGCTTTTGAATTTGGAAATGGATGTACACATTTTGTTGGCCTGAGTTTGTTCTAACCGAAACCAACAAGAAAAATCAAAATATTGTGCTCAAACATGGTCAAACTACTGTCCCAATCCGCTCCATGTGTCCCAATTTACCCCAGTTTACGGTAAAACAATTCTTATCACTTTTCGATTAAATAAATCAATTTCAAAATTTCAAAAGATAAAAATAGACCAATAGGGCATATAGGGAAAATAAAATTTGGTAGCTTTGATATAAATATTTTTTTAACTTGGTTAAAAAGAATTTATCTCCATTAATTCATTTTCAATATTATGAATAAGTCCAAGCAACTTTTAAGATTGGACCTCTTGTTTGCTGAGGTTATAATTGGTTGGATTTTAAATGTCGAGAATTTAAGACTAACATTAAAAGAGATCAAAAAGACAAGAACATCTTTAAAAAATTGTTGAAATTGAAAATTAGATCAATAGTTGCTGAGCAACCAACAAATTGTTAAACATTATCAAAAATTTAAATATAAAAAAGATAGACTTATCTAAAAAACGGTGCATTATAACTAAATTATTTTTATTTTATTGTTTTACTGAATATAAAAGTGTGCCAATTTTTCCCGAATTGTAAAGATAAGCTCTACCTAAAACTACTGGATTTTGATTTGATTCGATGTGATAACCAACAGGGCCACAAGGATGACCTATGTAGCGGTTGCCTAGAATTACAGTGGCTCAGACTTAAAGGGAGCATCTTCAAATTACTGCCGTATGAAGGGCCAAACAGGGATGGTCGGACGCGAACAAGCAAAATCACTCACGGTGTCCTCAGGGGAAGAGAATCTCCTTCCGACAGTAACCTCCAATAACTCCGAAAAAAATCAGACAAAGCTGAAAACAGGGCTCGCACCCTGTTGGGGGCCTAAAAGGGCGCGGCAGACAGCTGGAAACTAACAGAGGTCAATAGATGTAGTAATTAGACAATCCTTTTGAATTGTATAATTAATAAACTATTTCCCCCTTGTGACGTAGTTCTGGTCTTCCACTATCCACGTCCAGTCTCCGCCATTACAGCATACAGTCCACTGCCCTGATGCTCCCTACTCAATCCCCGGCTTTGGTTCTAACTACTGATAAAAAGGAAAATCAAAGATGAGAAAAGGTCAATGCGGATGGAGAGCAAATCGAGCTCAGTATCCCCTCACAAAGACTGGTAGTAAGTGTGAAAAAAAAACAATGAAAAATAAGAAGAAAGACAAGACGAAAAATGAAAAGATAGTGTGTCAATGCGGATGGATCGATGATCCCCTCACAAGGTCATAAAAGAGATAGATAAAGGGAGATGATAGGGAGCAAAACAAAAACAGAAAATCAGGAATAAGAAATAGTTAATGCAGATGGAGAGCAAATTGGATTATCCAATCACAAAGAGATCAATAAAAAAAAAATCCAACAATTCATTTGCAATAATTAAAATATTTTGTTAAATGTTATGTTTGTATGTCAGTTTAAATGAATGAATCTTCTGAAATTCAAAATGGAAAGATCTCACCAAATCAGAAATCTTGGACTTCAATCCATTTGATCGTCTCGTCACTTGTGTCCTGAATCTTCAACTGTTCAAAGTTTCCAATCCCGTCTGCAGCTTCTGCACCTCTTCTGGTTGTGCATGATCGACTGCGTGCACCACCCGTTAAATGGTCATCACTCGAAATTTCTTCTGCTGCTAGGAAGTGTGGCCATGATCAACACTTATGCTAATGGGAAGCAGGTCTTGGAATGAGACTGCTAAAATCACACCTCAAATACATGCAATTGTTCACTGGATTCGGGCTGCATCAAGCTAGTCCCACAATATGTCTTCTCCGATGGACACTTTGTATATTTCCCTTTTTTTTTTTGGTTATTCGGCCGGTCTCTTCCTTTTCGATAAGCTCTACCTAAAACTACTGGAGACAACAAATTAAACAGAAATTCTGTTCTTAAGATAGAGATTCTAGAATATTCCGATACGATTTTTGTATGGACAGCTGTCAAATTTATATGGGAATTTGTATGGACTAGGGTGTCTAATTTTCCCGGTTTTTGAATTTCCCGGGATTCCGGGAAAATTTTGAAACAATGATAAAATGTATGTTTTCATTATATTTGTTAAGTTTCTCAAGCTTAAAATCATAGATTCGCTCATTCAAATTCATAAATATACGTAACTTTAATACCAAGTCTTTTAAAAATAAATAAAAATTAATAAAAAATATTCAAAGTGCTTGGCATTTTGTTGAACTGTAAACTGAAATTTTCAAAATTTTCCGTAATAAGCCAAATTATTGCTAATATTTGCCAAATAGAAATTTTATTGCATTAAATTCTCATTACTTATTATTAATTTCCACAACCAAATCGAAATTTCCAGACCAAAATTTGTGTTTTTTTTTTTCAATTTTGGGAACTTCCTGGACAAAATATCTAAAATCCCGGGATTC